>NC_087274.1:10358125-10663500 GCF_015220805.1 Pogoniulus pusillus | reverse complement strand
GCTCCGTGGATTTCTGGTAGCGACGAATCTCACGGAGGGCGACAGTGCCCGGCCTGGGTGGAGGAAGGAGGGAGTGGGTGAGCCGGCGCCAGGGTTGCGGCGGGCAGGGCCTTGCCGTGCCGGCGGCCTTACCTGTAGCGGTGAGGCTTCTTGACGCCACCGGTAGAGGGAGCGCTTTTCCGAGCCGCCTTGGTTGCCAGCTGCTTACGGGGAGCCTTCCCCCCAGTGGACTTGCGGGCGGTCTGCTTTGTACGGGCCATTTTTCTTCACTTACCTAAGGAAACAGCCACTCGTGACGCAAGGCCCAGTTCGCCCCATCCACACCGCAGCGGGAGCCAGTGTGCCGCCCCCCCCCCGGCCTCGTTCAATCCCCTGAACTCCCAGAAGCGGCAGATGTCGGCGAGCTTGTCCCCCTCCCCCGCCGCTGAGGCGGGCAGGCGGCCAGCGGCCTCCCCCGGGAGGGGGAGGAGGAGTCACGGTTCCCCCCTCCGCCCCCGCTTCGTGCCCAACCGCTCCCCACCCTTCCCGGGGGAAGCGGACTGAGTCATGCCGCCTCCTGCTTCCTCCAAGGCCGCCCCAAGGATGGGGGGATGGGAACGTGGCGTGACTCGGGGCACGTAGGCAAGGCCCGGCCTATATACCGGGCTTCAGGAGAAACCAAGGCCACCGACAACGATGAGGCCCCTCCACCCAGCCAGCCAACGCGCCCGACGCCCGCCACTTACCGCTCAGAGAAGAAGAAAGCACCGACGCTGGTAGCGCTGC
Source organism: Pogoniulus pusillus (assembly GCF_015220805.1). Lineage (NCBI taxonomy): Eukaryota > Metazoa > Chordata > Aves > Piciformes > Lybiidae > Pogoniulus > Pogoniulus pusillus. The sequence continues at coordinate 10,662,735 of NC_087274.1, read as the reverse complement.
GCACTGAAGTCTGCGCTGCTGCTGCCACGATCCGTCCGGCAACTAATCACCCCCTCACTGCGCCCTCCCTGCCGCGGGGACACACTTTTTATACCGGGGGGCGGCACACAGCGCGGTGACCTCACAATACCTAGAAGCAGCGCGCCCTGCCATTGGTAGGGACCTCCGCCGGCGCCTTGACGTCACGACACACAAAGGCCGTGCTTCAGTTCCTCTGCGCTGATTGGATGCAAGTCTAGCTTTTGATTGGTTGTTAAAGTAAGCGTTTGATTGGGCACTGTGAGGTGAGAAGGGGCCAATCACCGGCGGGCGGGCATTCTGAGCGCTGATTGGACGAAACGAGGCACGGTTTGGATCCTACCCTTTGTTGCAAAGCTCCACAATGGGAAGTCAATAGGAGAGGGGCGAGCGGTGCCGGGGCGCGACGAGTTCCACCGGGCACCCCCCGGACGGGCCCCGGTGACCCCCGCCGCCTCCCAGCCCGGCTTCCCACCCGCCGCAGAGCGGCTCTCCTGCTGCCGAGGTGCCTGGCGGGGGATTCTGCGAGCGGTGAGGGCCGGGCTAGGCTGCGGGGCCGCCCGGGGGGGCGGTGGGTCCCGTCCCGTCCCCCCCCCCCCGCCGCTTCTTCTGGGAGTGGCAGCCCTCGGGCAAGGTCGCGACGGGGACGGGGACGGGTGACGCGGGCCCTGTCCCGGTGCGCTCAGACCCACGTCACTCCCCTTACACCCGCCGCGTTCGCGAGTGTCGGTGGGGGCGGGTGAAGCCCCCGCAAAGAAGCGCCGCTGGTGCTTCGTGCCTTGGCAGAGGCCTGGGGTTCGGACTGGATGAACCTGCTGGTCTGTGGCTAGTCCTCCTCCACAAGTCCGACCTTTGGCCCTGGAAGGACCAGCAGGGACCGTGTGCCTGCCCTGGGAGCAGGGAGGGGTTGAGGTTGTGTCTCTGTGTGCCTTCCATCCCCAGATTCCACCAACTTTGTGTGTTGCCGTGGGTGGTAAAGTATATTTCGAAGTTTCCTTGGAAGTGGAAAGCCAGAATCCATGTTCCCTGTTGGTATCATCTAGGAACATAAATGGCAATGAAATAAAAACACTGGGTTTTGAGGGAAGTTTCTGCCTTGAAAGTTGTGCCTCACTATATATTTATTACTTAATTGTATCTGTGGCAACTGCTGGAAGCAAAGGCAGGTCCCTGCACCCATGGGAAGGGAGAATCAGGTACCATGAGCAGGAGGAACAAGTCTTAAATGCCCTGCAGTTGTAGCACAATATACAGCAAACAGACGCCTTCATAACAACTGCTCCTGAAGGTATCCCTCAGCTCCAGAAACTGTAATCATGGAGACTTTGCATGAGGTTTTGCGTCCTCAAAGGTGAAATTCTCTTGGGGCCAACACCCAGGATGGTGGGAGAGCATCTTCTGCTCTGGTAAAGTCAAGCAAACATGTGCCAACGTGGTGTGACTGGACTGTGACGTGTGCTCAGGCCGGTGCTGCCAGCGGGACCTCACCTCCTGCACCTCTCCTCTGCCTCTGATCCGCATTTTCAGGTTGTTTTCTCTCTCATAAAGAAAAATGTTAATTATTTATTGGAGACAAAAGAGCTGCGTATCGGCGGAACGACTTGAGAGGCGTTGGTAAACAATCATTTGCATTATAGGTGCTGTGAAAAGCAGGTAAAGAAGTCCCCTTTCATCTGAGCTGTCCAGGCTCAGGAAGAAGGAACCTAGAAACCTGCCCTGATGGCAACAGCGTGTGCTCGAAATTTCTTCTGTTTAAGAGCATGCTCCACTGTCACTGAAGCCATCAGAGCAGGGCCTAACGTTTGTTGCTAGGAGCTGAGAGGCTCCCTGGTCATTTCCTTTCCCGTGTTTCATAGTGTCAAGGGTCAGGGCTGGGCCGGACACTGAACAAGTGACAGGAGCTCTATTAACCCTCCTCCCTCTCTTAACTCAGACCAGGAGACAGAGCACTGGCAGCTTAGCTTCTTATTTTAGTGATACTTCTATTTCTTGCTCTCTTTGTGGATCCTGTTGGATGAAACCGGCTGAGGGAAAGATACAACAAAGCTGAAGAGAGCAAATGAGCTCACTTTAAGGAGATGGAAGTAAATGCAGCCTGGGCACAAGCACCTGGCATGTCCTAAGCATTCCCCTGACGCCTGTCAGAGCGTGTGTTGTGTTGTCATGGCTGTGAGACTAAAGAGAATTGGAAAGAGGAAATGGTGTCAGCACTGGATTGTAATGTAAACATCAGTGTACGAGGCTTTGAGCCTGTGGTTTCCAAATCCCTGAGCACACGCTGATGGTTTCCAGTGGGAAGCTGTTTTTATCCTGCAGGCTCGCTGCTGACAGGGAATCTAAGGGGGAGGGTATCCAGGTGTAGATACTAACAAACACCTCCACAGGTATTGACTAATGAAAAGTTGTTCTACCTGACTAAGGCTGCAATTACAGTGCTCCAACCTCCCTTCGAGGGTTCTTAGATGATTAAGAAGGTATCGATATCCTGTGACTTACTCCTGCAGGGGAATCAGCTATTACATCACCCCAGCGAAAGCCTGACTGCAGTAGCTGCTGAATCAGTGTCAATGAGACCTGAAAAAGTTATTTCCCTCCCCAAAACAGCTGCACGGGCAGCAGGCAGACCAGGCCTGAAAGTTTATTATTAACATCGTTCACCCTGCGTGTGTTGGCAGAGTTAAAAAAGGTGTTTGCCTTATGAATCCTCACTGCCCTCTACCACAGCTGCAGGATCCTGGTCGGGCAAGCGGTCCTGTGTGGAGCCCAAGAGATCAAAGTCCTATTAAAAGAAACTCGTATCATTTCCTTCCCTGGGAGAGAAGTTAGTTTATGGAGGAAGCTCTTCACGTGGGAATTCAGCCTCTTCCTTGGACAGGGCTCCTTCAGAGGGGTATGTTCCCCCCAAGAGAACAGAGAGCCCCTGTGATCTCCTGGCGACCCAGCAGCCTGGGGCTGTAAGTGTCACCTATTCGGAGGTAGGTTCTTGCCCCTCGCTGGGACTTTATCCTTCTGTTCCTTGGGACTGCAGTGCTATTCCCAGGCACTTCCTGCACGGCGTCGTCCCGTGGGTGGGGAAGGCCGAGGAGCAAGGAGAGATGCCAACACTAAAATAACCCCTTGGCTGGGGCGCCATGCTCCCACGTCCAGGCTTGGTCCCTGAGGCGGTGGGAAGTGGGGGGAGGAAGGAAGTGAGGCTGTTCGCCACAAATAACTCCCCATCCTCTCGAAGGTATCCTGGCCCAGCCTCCTCCACGTCCTCTTCTGCCTGCCAGGATGGGCTGGGATGCACAGCCCGGGCTGTCCACAGGGCTCGGTGCCATCGGTCTGGTTCGCAGGGCCGGCCCCGCCGATGAGGCCTCCCGGAGGGAGCGATCCCGCCCCGCCGCTGGGGGGCGCCCCGGCGAGACGCCCGCTCCCCCCCGCCCTCGCACTACAAATGCCGTCGCCCCCCGCGCAGCCGGAAGTACGGCCCGCGCCGCCGCGGGGCGCCTCTGGGAGTTGTAGTCCCGTCGGCCGGAAGCCGCCGCCCGCCGCGTCCCGGGCTGGCGGAGCGCGCGCGTTCGGCGGGACTACAACTCCCGCCCAGCCCCGCACACCGGGGCGGCAATGGCGGCGGCGGCGCCTGCGCGCGGCGCCCTCCGTGCGGACCGCGCAGAGTGAATAATAAAGGTCTCCTCGGCGGTGGCGGCGGCGGCCGGAGCGGAAGGGAAGAGGCATGTCCAAGGGCCCGGTGGCGAGCGGCCCCGCCGCGGCCGGGCCGGCGAGCGCCGCCAGCGCGCTGCAGGCGCAGCCCGAGAAGCCGCAGCACTACACGTACGTAGCGAGAGCTCCCCGCCGCCGCCCGCCCGCGCGCCAACACGCGCCTGACGTCAGCGGGCAGCGTGCGGCACGCGCGCACGGAGACCCGCCGCCCAGCCCCGCTCGGCACCGGCTGGAACCGGCCCCAGCCGGCGCGGGCCGGCGGGTCCCGCCTGCGGGGGTGGGGGTGGGGGGGTGGGGGAGAAGAGAAGGGGGGCGGGGGATGAGCGACTATTCCCCCCGACCCCCCCCCCCCCCCCCGACATCGCGGGTCGCGCCGACCGTGATGCACCGGGGCGGCGGGGCACCGGCGCCCTCGGCCTGCTCGGGGTGGGTCTGCGTGTACGTGCGGCGGGGGCCTGGCCCTTGCAGCGGGTCGGCCGCCATCACAGCCCCGGCACCCCTGTGAAGTGACGGCGGGCTGGTTGTCGTCTGTGTGCCCCAGCCTTGTGCGTGCCATCCGGCCGGGGTGGTTACCCCTTCCCTCAGTCCCCCCCGTGTGTCACCTCAGGGGTGGAAGTGCTGTTTTGTCGTGTTGGGCTTCTAGTGTCATCCTCCCCTGGGCTGTCACCCCGGTCCTGTACCCTCTGAGGAGGCCAAGCAGGCTGCTTGGGCACCTGTGGAAGGAGATGTTGTGAGGTGAGGGACGCTGCACCGTGTGGCAGTCCCCTGGGACTGGAACCTGCTGGCATGTGCCTTGTGCTGATGGCGTGAGAGTGGGGTCCTTGCCAGGGCAAGCGACTTGGAGAAGCTGCCCACAGGGGAGCTGTGGGAGTGTTTGACATATGTGTGGGAGAATTAACACCCACCCCCCCTAAGGAAACGATAGATGAAAACCCTGAGAAGTGCTTGTCCCATTCCCGCCTTTTCTTCCACTGCTGGGGTGCAGTTCTCTTGTGAAGAAAACAGAGCTGGTATATGTCACCTCTTGGTTTGTGTTATCTATGTCACTGGTGATGACTCTTCAGTGGAGGCTTACTGCTACAATTTATCATCCCTAAACAAAATACTGTTTCACAGTGTTGTTCCGAGTGACCTGGAGTTTGTGCGCTGTGAGTTGGACTTGCAATGAGTTAATTGGGTTGGATGTTCTGGTGATGGATTCTGCTTGTGCAGCTCAGATGGACTCAGAGCAGGCTTTGGCTTTGTGAGGATGGACTCGTGATGGACACGTTCATGGATAGAAATAGGTCACATATGCCCTAACTGCCTTAAAAAAAGTTTGGGACTGCTCTCGTGAATAAAATATGTGTGCTGAACTGTCTGCCCTTATCATTTTAGGGTGTTGTCTGCGTACAGAAAAAACATGGTACAAATTACCCATATCTCTCCCTTGTGTTGATGCCCCCACCCACACTGAGAAGGGCAGCTTTGGAGTGTGGTCTGTATTCTTTGGCTTCTGTTTTCGTGATGGACTTGACACCCTGCCTTCAGACTCTGGGACACAGCATTAAAAGAGCTGCAAGAGATGCAGTGGCGTGCATCTGTACAACTCATGTGCCTGCTGTGGGGATTGCGGGCTGTTTGACATCTTCTTCCTCCAGGTTCAGAATGTCAGGTCTGTGGGCAGAGTGAGGGCTTCTAGGGTGTGTGTCCATTGGGAAGGTCCTGTCATGATCTCCAGTGAGCTGGCAAGTCACAGCCTTACATGATACTTTACTATTTCTGATGGTGGCTACAGGTAGAAGTGTGACTTTACGAGAGAAGCTGTCCCGAAGGTGTCTGCTAGGAGTGGAGTTGTTGTAGAAGAGGGTACAGGTGGATTTACAGAGGGAGGTATGGTGACACCAGCCACGGAGAAGCAACTGGTGAAAAGTGAGAGAGGGAAAAACCCAAGTGGCAAGATGCTGAGGTGGAGAGAGCGTAAGCACGCTAGGTAGAGGAAGGTGAAGGTGGTCACATGGCTAAGCAAGGATATTGCAGATTAGGGATGAAAGAGTGGAATAAAGAGTTCAAAAAATGGGAAGAGGAGAAGGAATATCAGGATTTGGTAGCTGAAAAGAACAGAAGAGGAAAATGGGACAGTGTGGAACAAAAGTGATGGTGCAATTAGCTTCTTTCCAGAGGGCAAAACATGTCTTTTCAGATGGGTGCTAAAAATACTCAAATGAAAACAGTTGCAGAGAGAAACTGAATCTAACCATAAGCGAGGGGTGGGTCTGGGGGCTGCCGAGCGCTGACAGCAGGATGTGAGCCATACTTTGGAAGTCTTGGATTTGTACGCTAGGTCACGTCACGCTGCAAGCCTCCTCCTGATAACATATGGGAGCTTATTTGGTGGTCGCTCATGTGAACAAGTTGTACGTTGTCAAAATGTAAATATTTTCTGCCTTTTATTTTTTTTTGTTACCCTCCTTAAGTATAGTTTGTTTCCATAAAATGACATGAAGGTTACAAGTTGTAAACTCGAGGAAGCTTAATTATCTGCATACTTTGCTGTTCCCTGGGGACAAACAATCTGGTGCTGAGGATCTCTGCCTCAGAAAGTTTTGGTTGCATTTGTTAGGAAATGTTCTGGTCGATGTGCTAGGGTTGATTTCTAAACTCTTGCTGCTATTTGCGTGGGATTTTTAGGTGCTTTGAACTGCTGTTCTAGATCCTGTCAGGAAGCCTTTGTATTTGTTCTAGATGTACAGCAAAAGAAAATGTGAAACCAAATAGGATTAGTGATGCTATCTCACACCTTTGCTAGCAGAAGAGCTTAAAAGCTCACTTTGTGCCCTTGACAGAAGTTGTAGCATGCAGCTAGATACTCCTGGAACCCAAATCGTTCAGGTACATGCCAGACTTTGCTATCTAATTGTAAATGGTGTGGTCTCATCTGGTGATTCTGTTTGTAGAATTGAAGTGAGTAACGAAATACTCAGTGACTGCTGTTGTTTTCTCTGGGTTGCTGGATGAGAGATGTCTGTGGGTGGCTGTTCCTGGTGGTCCCAAAGCTCCTGCAGCAGGATGATGAGGTCAGCAGAGGGGTAAGATGGGCTTGTGCTTTGACTGACTGCAAACTGGTGTGTCTCTGGTCTGCTTTGGGTGATGCACCATGCAGGGGTTAGCTGATAGCATGTAGTGGGAAGTGGATTTGGTGTGCGTATGCTCTTGTCTGTGAGACCTCAACTAAGTATTGCCTTTGCACTGTTTCTTAGCTCTAGCTGGCACAGTTATTTCTGTGCGCCTCTGTCTGTCTTGAATGTGTTGTCGATGCCTGTGAGTAGAGTCTGAGCTCAAAGAAACTGAAAGCAAGCGATCAGTCACTTGGAGTTGTAGGCAAGGAGCATTAAGGTGTAGCACAGTGTTGGTACTACTGTCTGTCTATTCACCTTTTATGGACTTCCTTGGTTTTCAGCCAGGCTGGAGTCTTTAATTGTGAGTTGTAGAGGTTGTATCCACTGCCTGTGTGCTTATTGATCTGGCAGGAGTTAGGTAAGTGAAAGTGGAGCAGTTCTTTGTTCGCTGTGCTGTCACCTGGAAGTCAGATAGTTTACTAACACTGCAGGAAAGCAGAAAACGTTTGGGTGAGGATAGATTAACCTATTTAATAAAACAAACAAACAAAGAGTGTCTTCATTCTAGTCTGTTCAAACCACACACACTCAAATGCAGTGCTGAAGATGCTCTTGATTTAGGTGGTCACCTTATTTGGATAGAAGTACATTGGGCATAACCTAGCTCATCATTACTCAAGATCATTCTCTTGAGTGTTCCCATCTTAAATACCAGCATCCATCCTGTAAATTAATGTTAGGTTTTTGTGTCCCCATAGGCTGTGCCCTCACCTGAGTTCTGAGGCAAGGTGCCTGTGAGTACATCCTGTCCTCCTTTGTACCACAGCAAGATAAGCTTTGCCATCGTGTCTTTACAGCATGAAAGTCAAAACCCCTTGTCTTCCCTTTTGCATGAGGGGAGGAATTGTGGGAAATTCCTGAAGGATTAGTACTCTGTAAGTAATGTTAGAACTGCATCCATAGGGTTGGTCCTGCTGTCATGTTAGTGACTGCTGGCTTGCACTCGGGCTTTATCTTACACCTTTTCAATGCCGGCCGTTTAGAAGGAGCAGCACCAGTGCACTTGAGTGAAGAGCATTTTAAGTAGGGATGAAAATCAGGTTGGTGCAAAGATTTGCTCAAATCAGAGATGTCTTTGTATCTACAAGGTTTTGAGTACAGTGGTTGCTTAGCCTGAAATGGGAGCTGTGATTAGGGCAGCAATGGAACTATGGGTGAAGAAGAAATAACACCAGCAAGATCACAGGTGGACTTGGGTTTCACTGAAGAGTTTGCGTGCACAGCCTTATTTCTCAGCATCATAGGTTTAAATTCTTACTCCAAAGCAGTAGTACACAAAACCACACCTTGAAGTGTTTGTAGTGGCAGAGAGTAATCCTTATCTTCTTATCAGTGGACTGTGTCTTATCAGTGGCAGGATGAACACAAATGTCTGATCTCTAGTGTGCAGACTGACTGCGGAAAGAAAACCAAAACCCAGGTGAGTGTAGCAAACACATTGTCAGAACTGTTGTTTGGGTTTTCTGGTACCTGGCTTGCTCTTCTAGGACCCTTAGCATTTAGGTTGTACTTCCATTGTGCTTGAATGGAGTGATCCTCACAACCTAGCAAATATGCTTAGCCTTTTGAAATAGTTTCTAGAAACTTTCTGTGTTCCTTTTAAAACCATCAGAACTCTCGAAACACCAAACTGTTTCCCTGACTTTGTTTTACTTTTGGTGGTGGCAACCTTGGTATGGACTTACCGAAAAACAGAGACTTAGCACTGTTGTTAAAATAGAACCCCACAAACAAACAATGATTAAAAAAACCCTAACAACCCAAACCCATGCGTTTTTGGTTTCAGGTTTGGTAATAGCCTTGGGAGGGAGATAGGAAAGCGCAGAACAAGTCAGTGCTTCTAAACCAGGGACTTACCAATGGGCTGCTACTTCATTACCTGTAACTGTCAGCTCCTCAGGGCAGCATAAGCTGGTTATTATTGCTGGGTTTTAAGCCTGTGTGAACTGCACTGAATATAAGCCCACCACAAACTTATTAGGAAGTGTGAATAGTTACAGGAAGCTGGAAATAAAAAGTACTGGAGTGTGAACAGGAAGAGCTGCCTTCACAGCATGTGCTTGCCACCAAATACATGCACTGAAAAATAACTCTGGGTTTTATGGTGTGGGGTTTTTTGGTTGTTTTTTTTCTTTTTCTTTTTTTTCCCCCAAAGGATGATCATTGAAAGCCTGCAGCTTGAGAGGGGACCTGGCAGGGGGTTGTTTGGACCTGATCCTTGCTGGCTCGGTGCAGGGCTGCACTGTCCGGATGATTAATGCATGTATTGAGGCAGTAAGGGCTTTCTGCCTTGTGTGGAAGCTGGGCTGGAGCTGTGGTTGGCTTGCTTACTTAATCTACTTTTGGATATCAAAAATGACAAGGAATTCACATATAGGTAGCTGCTCTGCAGGTGGCACAGAAATATTCAGCAGAGTGAAAAGCTTCATGTGCAGCTTCAACGCTCTTGGTGTTTCAGAAATCCCAAACTTTGCAGAATTGTTCCAGCTTGGAAAATGATTCTTTCAAGTTTTTGATTAAAAAAAGAAAAGCACAATGTCACTGTTCTATGTTGCTTATGTTAGCAGAAAGGATAATTGTGTTGTAGCACGGGAGACAAAATTAAAATGAGTACTTCTTACAGAAAACCTCAAGAGCTTAGACTTTCCCATCGCATTGCTTTCTTATATTTTATAGGTCTCTGTATTGTCTATTATTGTTTATATTGTGTGGCTTTATTTCAATGAAATTTCTCTTGGAGTTCAGTGTTTTGTTTTCTTTAAATCTATTTCCACCAGACAAAGATTTTCTTGACTTGTGAGCAGCCTTCATGCTCCAGAGTGTCTGCCCAGTGTCCTCTGGAAGCTTAGAACCTTTCTGCCTGGCCGTTTGGGGGACCTCCCTGCCCCTGTGACACTGTGACAGGAGGGAATGTGTCAGTGCATCAGTTGATCACACTTACTGTGTGCCATATTAGCATGAGCTAACTCTCAGTGGTAGACTGTATTGATACACACCAGGCTCTGAACTGGGGCAGCTGGAGAGCAGGCACACACACACATTGGCTCTGTTCATCCTCTTCTAAGGAGCTGTGCTTTCCGAGAGAGGAGCGAAATAAAGAGCTGAAGAAATAATGTCTTAAATTGCTGTGTCAAGGTTTGTGAGGCAGTGCTTGTCACGACCCTGAGAGTTTATTTTCAGAGGATGCTGAGGTGATGTTTTTGTTCCTTCTGTTAACTTTTTTTGCTTTTTAAAAACTTTGTCTTTTTGAAGCAGCAGATGTTGTGCTGGAAGAGATGGTGAGAAGTTACCTGGTCCATGACTTACAGAATCATCTACGTCTAAAATGTCTGTAGATGCTTTTTGTCTATTACTGCTTGTTGTGATTTTTTTTTTTTTTTTTTTAGTATTTCGTCAGTTTCCTCCTAAAGAGCTTCTTGGTCCATGCTTTCAGCAAAATCTGGTTTATGATTGAGAGATGTATGTGCCTGTGGCAGGGAGGTTGGAGTCGATGATCTCTAAGGTCCCTTACGACCTAAGCCATTATGATAAGAGAGCAACATGCACGGAGGTTTCTCTCTCATAAAGACTTTATGAAGCTTATGTCACTTTATAAAGTGACACTCAGCACATAACTTGCAAATCAGATAGAGAGTTGTTTCTGAAAGTCTTGCCCAACGCATGGCCAGAGCCAGCCAACAATGCCACCCGTGCCCTAAACTAATGAACAGTGACATGCCAGCAGGCTGTAGAGCCAGTGCCAGTTCTTAGCTTTTTTCTCTGTCTTACTGAGAGATAGTTTGTCTTTTGTATCAGGGCAATCAAAACGAAAAAGCCCCATCAGAAGGGTAAGTGGGGAAATGCTGAAGGCTTGTACTTTTTCAAGCTCTGTCTATTGATGGCAGCCAATTAAGATACTTGTGATAATTTTCTCAGCAATCTCTGTCTAGAATATTTTGATCAGTGCTTGATGCAGTTAATACCAGTTTGAATTCTGAAATATCAGTTGGAATGAATGTTCCCTTCAAATGAATGCCAACTATTTCTTCTCTCCTTACCTTTGTTGCAGGCTGCCTTCTGACTCTCTCACCCTCACCCTGCTGTAACGTTCATACAGGTTAGGAAGGTTACTGTTACAACAGGAATTAGTTCTAGATTTTCTTTGACAGTGATACCTAAGTGCTGAAGTGCAGTGATGGCAGTGAAAGTGCTAGCTCACCAAGATGCTTGATACTGGCCTGATTCTTAACTCTTAAAATCAGAGTGGTTTAATTCAGTATAGTTGGCAGAACAGGAATTTATACTGTCTCAGCAAGAAAATCAGACAAGAAAATGGTCAGATAAGAGAATTCTTAGGCTGTCCCTACATATGTGATTGTCAGAAATAGCAAATCTATTTTAGCAGAGCATATTGTCTTATTAAGAATGCTGGCAGTATTAATGACAGCTGAGAAACTAAGGTTGGATTGCTTTTTACCATTGTGTGCTTAGAATATCTAGATTAATAAGCAGTCATGCACATATGGAGAGGGAAATAGTCTTTTGCAACTATACCTGATGGATATCTTAAAATAAAATGAAGTCAATATTCTTTTACTTGGTAGCCTTCATCTTCGGCACATCACCATGGTTCAAATAGAAGCTGCCTGTCCACGCCCAATACTCTGAGGTGATTTTTCTCCTCTAATTTTCAACAGGCTGTGAGCTTTCATTAATAGCACTTGAATGTTGCCATCACAGCAGAAAGAAACCCAGCAGATGCCTCAGGGCAATTGTGCAGCTTTACAGCAACATAAAATATATATATATATATATATATATATTGTTTGCAGATCTACAGTGTCTTGAGTGTGCCACCAGATTGACTAATTGATACATGAATTAAAGTGGAAAAGAGGAAGCTTTGCCTGCTTTGCTGTTGGTGGAGAGAACTAATCTACATTCCCCTGTCGGCATACCTGTTTGAGGCATGGGGCTGTATAATGGTGCTTGTGTGTGTAGGACAGGTGTGCCTGCCTTATGGAGTGTCAGAAGGGCCCACTGGGCTGTAGCAGACAGGGCTGAAGTCTGATTTGAGTGCTGAATGGAAAAGAAAATGGATTGAATGGCTAACATTGATTGTTCCGAATCAACCAGTAAGAGCTGGCGTTTCTCTTTGTGCTGGCACACATGTTATGGGATGCAGGTTCATGCTTGTTAGACAATCACCGTGTTTTGTTTCAAACTCACAACAGAAAATGTCTGTTCACAAATGTGAGCCTTTCCCAAAGAGGCTGCTGCAAATGTGGTTGGCATTTACCCTGAGAAGAAACAGATGCCATTTCATTTTCAAATGTAGATTGGTCTGGATGACAGCACCATGGATCCATCCTTTCTTGTGGAGTTTTGGTTTTCTGGCTTTGATCTGGTGTTAAGTACAGACCTTCAAACAGTTCATGTGGTGTTGTGAGTAGGGGGCTGCAATTGGTCTACAAGCACTTTGTTAATCATGAGGGGTCTTGCTGTGGTCAGAAGAAGGAAGGCTACCATGCTGTGTTTCTGAAGCACCTCATGGGAGATGAGATGTAGAAGGTTGTCTGCCTAAATGTGCTTATAAAAACCTCTAACTGAAACCCTAAGCTATGCAATTGTATGGAAATAATATTTTTCTGAATTAGCCTTTCTGAGTTCTTGCATGTGGGATGTTTTGGTTTAGGGAACTAGCAGAGTGAGTAACACCAGTTTTAAAACAGCCCAGCCCTGTTTCCAGCCTTCCTTACTGTTTCTACGGTTGCTGGCCCTGGGTAGTCTTTGTTAGTGATTGAATCCATGATGAGAGGAGTACTGTGGAAAAGCTTTACTGGAAGCTGGAACTTTAAATTTTACAAGACATCACTGTATTATTTGGACCTTAATTCGTTGTAGGCTACAGCAGCAAACCCACCACCTGTTAATTCTATTTGAACTCCACCTTTCTACATCTTCCATATCTCCAAGGCCATGAAAGCCCACAGAGATGAAGAATCATCATCTGTCCCTTCTAGTTAATATGAGATCAAAAATGTACCTAACCGTAAGCTGAAGAAATGACCATGGGTTTAAACTGGAAGAAAGGAGACTCAAACTAGATGTTAGGAAAGGGTTCTTTACAGAGTGAGGGTGATGAGACACTGGAACAGGTCGCCCAAGGATGTTGTGGATGCTCCCTCCCTGCAGGTGTTCAAGGCCAGGTTGGATGATGCCTTGAGTGACCTATTCTAGTGGGAGGTGTCCCTGCCTATGGTGGGGGGTAGAACTGGATGAGTTTTGAGGTCCCTTCCAGTCTAAACCATTCTGTGATAACAGACAAGTCTGGGATGGATGTTCTTGTGAAGTAATTAGTAGTAAGTCACTTAACTGCTCAAATTTAAGCACATGTTGATGTATTTTGCTGACAATTAAACCAGATAAAAACCTTCCACAACTACAGCTGTCTGGGTGCTGTAAGCTTCAGTATTTTTACTGCAACAATTTGAGTCAACCCACAAGTTACAGTACAGTAATGATGATTCCATTACAATCCTGTTTTCACAGGCTCAGCACTTATAGAGGTGCTGTAGGGAAGAAGTAACAGCAGCTAAATAGTTTGTAGAGCAGAAATCAAGCTGCAGAGTGATGAGGGTCGTCTCAGTTGAGAGTGATCTGTGTTTGAAACCAGGGAGGTGTTCTTGAGGCACAGCTGTGGTGTCTGCGTGAACCAGCAGTGTCAAATTGAAAATGTGTCGCTTAAACTTGGAGGAAAATTGGCCTGAGCTGTCTGAATGCTGAGCTAATTTCGAGGTTGTGTCAGACAATACGTATTCATGGCCAACTAATTGGGGGAAAAAGAGCTCAAACTCAAGGAAATGTAAATGTCAACTGAAGGCTTTGTGCAGAGTTTCAGATCTCACTGAGTGGCTTTTAAGGAAGCATCGCAAAACGTTGTGCAGTTAAATGTTTGTCTGTGTCCGTACTGAGATTGTTTTAATTAAAAAGGTGAAAGCTCTGTGTAAACAAACACTTGTGTTTAAAATGGGCTTTATTGGTAGGCTTGGCCATATATATTTCATGGTCCACTGACACAACAGGTTTATGCTTTTCAAGGACAGCACAGTGTCAGAAAAATGGCTCAGATGGGTTTACTTGTTGAGTCGCTGTGTGCCAAGTCTGAGGGATGCATGGCTTGAGGGGTGGACCAAACAAGCACTTTTTTCTTCTGACACCCACAGCCTGCAATTGGAACTTGGTGGTGGTGGAACTTGTGCCTTGGTCACTCAGAATTGTGATAAACGTCTCTCCTGTTAACTTCGAGTTTAAAGCCTCGATTTTCTTTCTTCATCAGGACACAGCATTGGTGAGCTGCTTAGCTACATCATGGTGTTGCTCCCAAAATAAAGCCATTTTTGCTATAGCTGTGGAAACCAAACAATGTTTTGCCTGAAACTGCTGCAAGGCTGTCTTCTCATGATGAGCTGGCACTGTGCTGGAGTGTCTCTCTTTATTTTTCCTTAGTTTCTCAGTGTAGACAAGACACAACTGCTTGTGTCTGACATTTTCTTTCTAACTGTGAAAAATGTCTTGATCATTTCTGATGGTTATTTTTAGCATGAGCTATTGCAGCCACTCAGTGAAAGTTCTTCTCTGTAAAAGTGCTGGTAAGAGAGAGCTCTTTCCTCATGGCTGACTTGAATTAGTTGCATTGTTGGCCACCCCATGATCTCCTTTGCACTCTAGAAATAAGAGTTGCAGCTGCCATGAGGTTACAGTTGAATGTGGCTATGGTGCTTGGTGTGTTGTCCTTGCTTTTCTGTGATCTAGCAGATTGTGGTTTAGCCTCTGCAGTATGAGCTCTGCAAGTCAAGAGAGATGGGGAACAGCTGGAGAGGCTCCAGTGGAGGTTCTGAAGGTGCTGAGAGACCTGGAACATCACTGTGAGGAGGAAAGGCTGAGAGCCCTAGGGCTGTATAGCCTGGAGAGCAGCCTGAGAGTCTTCTCAATGCTCAACAAGAGATAAAGGGTGGGGGGCAAAAGGATGGGGCCAGATTCTTTTCAGTGGATCCTAGCAACAGAACAAGGGACAATGAGCACAACTGGAACCCAGAAGGATCCATATGAACACAAGGAATAATATCTTTGCTGTGAGGGTGCTGATTGCCTGGAGCAGGTTGTGGAGTCTCCTAGGAGGGATCCCAAACCCACCTGGACAGTGTGCTCCAGGTGACCCTGCTTCAGCAGAGGGGTTGGATGATGTGATTCCCAGAGGCTCCTTCCAACCTCCACAAGTCTGTGATTCTGTAATTGATTTGGAAGCATCCAGCTCAACTTTACTTGCTAAATCAATCAGATTCCTAGAGAAGCAAAACCTCTGAGTGCTGCTGCTTAATTCTATGGTGGAAAGTGAAGGAGCTATGGGCTGTGGATGTGAGCAGGGTGTTTTTGTTTGGGTGGTGGGTTTTTTTATCTCTGAGGTACACCATGAGTTGTATGAACTCTTAAAACAGAAAGCCTCCGCAACCAAACAAGCCCAACTCCATGCATCTGTAATAAGTCTCTCCAACTCTCACGTTCTGTATTTGCCCTTAGACTGACATTATTGTCAAGCTCTAATGGAGAAGGGGAAATCTAACAGCTTTAAAGTCATACAGTGCTGTCTGCTGTGTCACCTTTTTCCAGTTGATGGCTCAATTTATTTAGGTGATAAAGAAAACACTGAGGCATGTGAAGTCTATCTTCTTGACAGATGTGAGCTTACTGAAACTCTTCCCTCATCCTTTTCTCCTTCCCCACATTCACCATCACTCTTTGTTTTTATAAAGCTTTCCATATATTTTTTTTTCCTTTGAGATTTAAATGCTTTCTAATCTTCTCAAGGTTGACAAAACAGCACCTGGCTGTTGAGGGCCTGGAAAGGCAGCTAGACCCATAGCTGTGGGGCTGTACTAACCGGCGATGTTTGCATTGTGTGTCAAGTGATGCGTGCCATATGCAAAAGCCTTGGTGTAGAGTGTGGGGGTTTGGTGTGAGTCTGTGAGGTTGTTTAGAAAAACACCACTAAATGCAGGAGGAGGGGAAATACCTGATAGTGATGAGCCACAGTATCTGGTGAGGATTATTGGTAAATCTTGGTACAGAACTTTTCCTGAAATCATCATGAAAGCCTTCAGGTCTGCTCCTAGAAGTGTTTGTTATTGTTTGATATTCAACAGTGATTCATGTGAGGCTCTGTTTCAGTAATAGATTACATCTGCCAGTAAGTAAAAAATAGTGTTTATTGAAATAGACTTATCTTAACTACTGCTTTTATTAGAAGGATGCTAAACATTTCTGTGCAGAGGGCTAGGCAGGCTATAAACCAGGCTGCTGGGAGTCTGCATTTGTTGGCTGAAGACTTTGATTGCCTTGTGCCCACCACTGGGAACAAGGAGCTACAACTCCTGTGAAATCAAATTGTTTCACTTCTTGTTTTTCCTTCCCAAATCCCAAGAAATCTTGAGAGTCAAATGCTGTGTTGCCTATCGGGAATCTTGCTTTGCATTGGCATGCCAGCATTTTATCAGACACTGTGGGAATGCTGGTATCAAAGCCTTTCTCCAGATTGTTTTGAAGTGACACTACTCTTTTAAAACCTCCTTTCCCCCTCCTCCTTATTCTGGAATATCCTTTTTTCTTATTGCCCTTAGAGCAAAAACTCCTGAGCAATGTCAGAGCTGCCTGTCATGGGGTTTCTGTATCAGTAACGATGTGTTAAAGGTGCATTAGTAGGCTTTTTATTGAGTATCCCTGTTGGATTGAGTAGATTGTGTCATGCACCACTGACTCATTTCAATTGGAATACCACACTTCAGTAAAAGAAAATAATTGAGTCATGGCTTTCTTACTTAAAGTGTGTCTGATATCATCTTTTGCAATAAAATTTTATGAGGGTGAAATGAATTTAGAGAGCTGATTAAATATGGACAGCTTTCTTCCTCTTGTGTTGGGGTGGCTTAAGAAGAAAATAGCAGTGCTGAAAATATTTTCAGTAGGTAAGTACTGTTGTAGGAGAAGCATCTGTGTCTTCAGTTAGGGATTTTCTCTTGGGTTTGGTTCAGATAATTTTATCTCTGTTAATTCAAACCACTAATTGAAACTTAAAAGCTGGAATGATGTTTTGCTTTTGTTTTGTTGGTTGTGGGATTTTTTTTTGGTTTGGTGGCTTGTTTGGTTGTTTCCTTCCCCCCCTAAACTGAATGTGGCAAACTTTCTCCGCCTTGCTGTCTGAAAGGGAAAGCTGATGAGTAGCTGAAAGCAGTGACCTACCTCTGCCATTCAGACTTCGTTTTTCAGGAAGGATGTCTGCAAGCTAAGTGAACTGGGACCACATGAAACTCTACAAAGAGGTCTATGGCCTCATGCAGTCCTGCCTGAAACAGCAGGACATGACTGATATCAAAGTGCCAGCAGAAGTCCCCAGTGCTCCTATGTACTTTTGTGATGATGAGTTATGTCTTTGCCAGCACGATCCTCTGCTGGGAGAAGGCAGGCAGGACAAAAACAAATGGTAATGGCAGAAGAGCATTTTCTTTCTGATACCTGCAGTCTTACCGGGAATATAAGTGCTAGTTTAGGAAAAAACCCACACAGCCAAACACTTTATTTGTAGATTTCTTGGTTGGATTTGCCTCTGTGGGATCTTGTGGGCAGTGGCTAGTGCCAAAACTCTGAGCTAGTAACTCCTAATATTAGTGCTAATAACGAAGTGAATTGTTTCTGTAAAGTGCAGCCTGGTGCAGACAACCAGAGCACTGCCTGAACATGCCTTGGGCTACCTTCTCTGGGTTAGTTTCTTGTGACAACAGCCAGCACTCTGAATGTGGAGCTGTTTGCTGGTGTAAAAGATGTCTGTAGTTTATCATGCTCTAACTCAGAGAAGCAGACTGGTACCAGTGACTTAATGTGAGCCCTTACTAAGGGTGCTGTAGCATAGTTTCATGGGTGTAAACACACACCCACGTGTATCTGAAATCTAGATGGCACTGGTGTTAGATCTCACTATTGGCCTACATTCACAGCCAGTGGCCTAGTCTGGATTAACCACACAATTATCTAATGGTTTTCTCTCTGCACTGATGCAGAAGATGCAAAGCCTGTCTGTGCTCTCTTTAGGCTCAAGAGGAATTTTGTCAGAGGGGGAACTGATTGGGAGGAGTAGGGAGGGCTGCAAAGGAGAGGAGTTTGTCTTGCGGCCAGTGTAAAGATTTTCAATAGTACAGGAGATGTTAAAGCAAAGAAGGGTCTGGGTTTGTGTTCTGGGAGCAACAAGGGCATGGAAGAATTGGTTTTAATCCTTTTGCTTCCATACTCTTTGGTATCATTTCAAGTCTTCATGGTCCCTCTGTGCAAAGCAAAGACTTCTCACTTGCCATCTGTGTGCATCTCCCAGTGCTTTCAGGGAGCTTTGGGTAAGGCTTTTAATGAGGAATTTAGAGCTCAGCTGCCTTTGTGCATTACCAGCACATTCTCCTGAATTAAGCTCACATGTGCAACTTGATGTCGAGTTTAGCAGGACGTTTGCAGCCCTGGAATGCAGGGTGGATGCAGGTATCCTCTCTCGGGGCACATTGGGAGTGAGCAGAAGCAAACCAGTAAAGCTGCAGCAAAGCCAGAGATGTCTGTAGAAGCTGTAATGAGTGTGACCAGGACAAGGCTGCAATTGTTGAGTTTAAAAATGAAGCTTCTAGGTTAGAGTTTCTTCTTGATTTCTCTTCCCTCCCTCCCCCCCCTTTCTTTCTAGGTTTGATGGTTTTGGTGGTAGTGTTTTGAAAGTACATTTTCTTTTGTTTTCTTTTCCCCCCAGCCTGCTCACCATTTCCTCCTGCAGCTCTCTGAGCAGGTTGCCGCACAATTCCTGCGGGGCAGGGGAGAACTAGCTGCAATTACTGGCTGCAGATGTAAACGCTTGCTGCCCTGCCCTGGAGAGTCGGACTGCTACTGGTGATTAATGGCAGTTAGATCCCTCACTACTGTAAAGTCTTTGAGAGACCAATTCCTGCCTCTTCCTACAACTCACTCCGAGGAAGTGGAATTTCAGCGAAGTAGCGTTGGGTTTTTTTGTAACACTTTGCTGCTCCTGTCAGTCTCTGGGAGTTCCCAGAGCTAGTCTAAGAACATCTCCTCTTGTCCTCCTCGTGAAAGAGGCTTTCATTTCCAGTAGCGTCCATCCTGTTCAGCAGCAAGTTCAATCTAGCCTGGGAACTTTGATCTGCATTGTTCTGGCCAGTCTTCTACTAATTGTTTAGAATTGCATTTCTCTTTGTTTAGTAGACCTTATAAACGATAATATTTCCTCCAGGAATTGGGGTGTTGATGTTAATGCAGTAGTAGAAGATGGCTGTGCTGCAAGTTTTCTGCTGGGTTTGGAAACAAGATTTATACACAGGTATAGGACAATGCACATTGAGGTGATTTGTTTTTCCATTTTCTTTTTTAACAGATGTAGCAGTAACCCCTATGTAAAATAGGGATACTAATTCTGCCTCTCATGAAGAGTTTCCTGAGATCTTTAGAGAGGAGTTGAGAAAGGCAAGTTGTCATTGCTGGATTTCCTCTTCCTGTAGAGACACAGCGTTTGACTGACCCGCTGTGAAATGTCCACCGGTTATCAACATGTTTTCAGTTCATAGGGTCATTCAGAAATTCCTTTTCTCAGCTGTTCTGGGCAAAAATTTATAGGGACCATTGACAGCAGAAGGATCAGTCATGACAATGTTTTTCCTGTGGTTTTGTTTAGAGCCTGAGCAAAAAGGCTACTGAAATATTAATCAGCTTTCTGCTTTGTGAGACGTTGCGATAGCACGGTCTGGGTATCCTCTCTGTGTTCCCAAAACACGTGTGGTGGTTTAAATGCCTTTCATATATTTTAATGCTAAGTGGCTGGTTGAGAGGTCCATGTTCTCCCAGAGGAGCCAAAGCTCACTTCATGGATCAAGAAAATACAAAGCTATAAGGCAATATACCATTCAGGATATTGTAGAGGAAGGTGATTTAAAACGTTGTAGTGTGGCTAGGGAGAAGGAAAACAAAAGAAAAACCCAAAGCAGTGATTGAAGGGCTTGGAATGACTGAGTTGATGTGACAACTCTCCTTTTCCTCTGGCAGGCCTGTTGCAGAGGTGCTCATGCACAGTGAATGTGTCTGTGGAGCTCAGTACTACCTGTTTGCTGGAGTCCTTTGAAATTAAGAGTCAGAGATCGTTTATTTAATAGACAACATTAAACAATGAATTTCTGATGACACAAGTTAGGTGTTAAACACTTTTCAGGTGAACCGTTTACTTAGGTAATTATCTCTCATTTACATTATAATAAATGTTTCTCCAGGGAGTTTAGCCAATCATGAAATGCAATTAATTTTCAAATGCTCTTCAGCAACGATTGAGACTCCGGAGACCAAAATCCCTAGTCAGTGTGTGTGCTTTTAAACTCTCCTGCTGAAAGGAAGCTGTTTCAGCTGGGTTTGATGGTGAGTTGTTAAGTTTTAGGAGTTTTAAGTGTTTCATACATGCCTGTCACTGCAAGTCTGGGGTGCTGGGCTTGATACCCAGGTTGTCTAGGCCTGATATCTCCTTTAGTTTCCAGAGCACTGAAGAGGTTCAGGATGCTCCTCTTCAAATGAAGCTCAGGACTCACATGAGTGAAGATGGAGGAGTTTAAATGCTCTTGCTTTCCATCACTGACTCTGATTGCTGGACCATACTAGCTGGGGCACATAGCCTGCTGTTCTGTAGTTTGTCCATATGTAAAACTGAATTAACTTAAATCTCATGTCCCAAAGGTGGACATGGAGATGTGTGGGTGGAAGAAGCTGGTTGGTGACTGTGTAGTATCTGTGAATGGCAGTTTAAGTATCATGCTGCTCAAGTTTACTTAATTCACTTTCTAACCTAAATGTTGTTACAGTCATGTTTGTTCTAAGACTTATTAGTGCACTGATAAAACAATCTCTGGAATTCCACCTTTGACAACTGTACTTATTCCAACAGCTTAGGAAGCTTTTCAGGAATGGATTAATTTTATTGCAACATTCAGTTTTCAGATTAATTGCTGCTGTGGCTGGAGCAGGGATCTCCACTTGAGAGAGACGACATTTTAAAAGCAAGAAGGAACAAAGTGATGTTGTTAGCCCTCACCTACTCCAAACAGATCTGTTTCTGCATGCTAGCTCCATCATTTCTGATGTGAAGCATTAGGCCCTCATGCAGATGCTGTTCAGCCATGCTGGGTTGCAGTGGACAGATGGGCTTGTGTTGAGAAGGGCTTGTGCTGACTGCAGAGGCTCTTCAGCCTGAAGCGCTTGCAGATCCGAAGCAGTGGAACCTGCAAGTCTCATGTATTTGAAGGCTGAAGAGAAGGAAGAGCTTTTATCCTTTCATGCCTGTAAAATCCAGAGTGTAGGAAACGCTGTCAGTGATATTCTCTCTTCATTGCAAAACGCTTTGAATTGGTGCATTTCCCCAAGGCTTTCTCTTCAGGCAGGGGTAAAAAGGCTTTATCTGCAGATGTTGTTTTCAGAATCCATCTAGCATGAGGGTATTATCTGTTAAAGCATCTTTGGGCATCAGACATCTTTCCCTTTAGTTAGAAACATGACAGAAAGATCGTTTGATATGGGAGTGGATACTTAACAAACTCCTAATCTTGGTTTTGTCTTCTTGGAGTACATCCACAGTTTAAAATGAGTCCATATCTGTTCCAGCATCATCCTGTTGCTGCCTGCAGAATACCAGCACTTTAACTAACAAACTTGGTAGCTGTTTAAACTCCATGAAACTAGAATGCTCTGGGCTTTCTGGATTGTACTTGGAGGTGTCTGAGACATGGAACCTGGTGGGATTTAGGTCTGAGCTACTTGTACAGGTAACATGCAAACAGTCCAATACAGGACAGGCAGTGGGTTTCAGGCAGCATGGATTTTGTAAGCACCTACACACAGATCACAGTCAGATCATTATGTTGATCTAAACCATTTTGTAATCCTCTACAATCTGGGTTTAGAGACTGTTATTAGTGTCACAAATAAAAGCTTGTGACTTCTTTAGTTCCTGGGATGAAAGACGATGTGGACTTTCAGAGAATTCCATGTTAACATTAAAGCAACATAACCGTGAGGGAGTCTGGGGGATGTCGGAGTTCTGAACTGCCAAGATTGTAAGAGGGGAGTTGATTAATGTTTATTTCATATTTGATCATGTAGTGAAGAAGTTGAGTTAAACCAGAAGAACAAGGCATAAAAGAGCCTTTTAATCATAGAATGCCAGGTTGGAAGGGACCCCAAGGACATCTGGTCTAACCTTTCCGGGTGACAGTATGGTTTAGATGAGATGGCACAGCATCCTGTCGAGCTGAGTCCTTTGGAAGGCTTTCTCAGTAATTTGAGGCTTTAAAGATGGCTATGAGGAAATACGTTTTATTTGTTAGGCTTTTTAAAACATCATATAGGAAGGAAACCCCTTTTTGTCCAGTTAAGTCGCAGATTTAGAGATAGGAGTGGACAGAAAGGTACTTAAGAGTTCTCTTTTGTTTCAAACTGGTTTTAAGCTCATGAGGAGCCTCAGAATGGTAGGGAAGGCACAGCAGAAAGTGATTACAGCTATTGTTAGTGTTCCTGTTTGTGTTAACTGGCCTGGTAACTGATATCTGCCCGTTGCAGGCAACCGGCAGCTGCCAGCCTCCATCACTGAGCGCAGCAGCAGGAGCGAGTGTGAGGAGGACAGCAGCAGGCATCTCTCTGATGGATGCGGCTCGGTTTGGCCTGGCCTCAGCAGGGTGATTGAGTGTTGCCTCTGCCCGGCATCCTGGTGCTAATCTGCTGCTGTCGGGTTTCTGCCTGCAGTTACCTGAAGGAGTTCCGCACGGAGCAGTGCCCTCTGTTCGTGCAGCACAAGTGCACCCAGCACCGGCCCTACACCTGCTTCCACTGGCACTTTGTCAACCAGCGGCGGCGCAGATCCATCCGCCGCCGGGACGGGACCTTTAACTACAGCCCTGACATTTACTGTACCAAGTATGATGAGACCACAGGAATCTGCCCAGAAGGAGATGAGTAAGTAAAGGCTGCACCCTGCTTTTCAGGCATTAGGCTCTTGGGATCAGTCCAGGTGATGATTCCAGCCAGTTCTTGTAGAGATGAGGCAAGGCAGCAGCAAAGCAGCTTTGTAATGCATGTAATATGAGAACAGATGTAAAATCTGTAATAGCAAGCAGTGTGCTCCAGGCCTGCTGCAGAGAGGTGGCTTAGATGAAAATTCAGCACTTGCATCACTTACTGTCCTCATGTGCCTTGGCATCTTCAGCACAGCTGAGGTGGGAAAACAGCTTTCTGATGAATGAGCTCGGGAGGGCTCTGTTCTCTTAAGTTTCTGACTGTCAAATAACAGCTCTTGCTCACTAACAGGGTAGCTTAGTCGTTCAGACTGAAGAAGCAGGAGGAACTTTGTACTCTAGTCTGCCCTCTGAATTATCTATCCCCACCTAATTGTTACTCACCAGTTCATTTTGTCTTCCTGAACTTCCAAGAAGCCAGTAGGGAAATGACAGGTGCTCAAAATGAGGCAACACAAGGAAGGGTTTGAATTACTAGGTCTTTTCTCACTGTGACTGCAGTTTAACTGGAGCAGGGATGTTTCTGCTGTGCATGTGACAGACTTCAGCATCTGCAGGGTTAACCCTGTAATAAAAACTTGAGGCACATAACAGATATGTAAGAATAAATAATGTAGCCAAACTGTGGTCAAATGTAGGGAGTGTTTCTTACAGAGATGCTATAGAAAGATGGAATTTCTGTTCCCTTTCATGGTGCCAGTATAAACACACAGAAAAGTGCTGTTTATTGGGAAGACAATATTTTATTTTTCCTAACCCAATTAAGTTATAATCTTATGACCACAGCAGAATGGAATAATTCCCCCAGCCCCAAGCCTCAGTTTCAGTACTTTCTTTCTTGTTAGAAGAGAACTGGAAGGGAATATCCAAATAGGATATTTGGAGAGTTTGGTTTCTGGATGACTGATTTGTATCTGGCTCAAACTCAGTGAATACAAACTGTTGCTGTCTCAGAACTGTGCAGATTTCTTTTTTTTTCAGCTTGATGCTGCAATATCTAAACTTAACCTATTCCATTCTGTGCTTTTATTATTTATTTACAGCATAGATTGTTCTTTTTCTGCTTAAGCTGGGAATTAAAATTAAGTGAAAGTGGTAATTCGTTCCCATCCCATACTCTGCAGAAAGGATACACCTGGATGTAGATAGAGTTGCAGCCTTGTGGGAGTACAGCAGCAGGAAACAGCAACAGCACAAAGTCTAGATGGGCTGTAAGAAGAGGGTGTGAGCCATGTGATGGCCCTTCAGTCATGGCTAGCACAGCTGAAAACCTTGACAATGTCCTTGCTTGTTCCTAGATCCCTGCAGGTCGCTAGACTAGACTAATATGCCCCCAAGTGCACATTTCTTGAACACCTCCAGGGATGGTGACACCACTGTCCTGGACAGCCTGTTCCAGTGCCTGACCACTGTTTTTAGTAAAGAAATTTTTCCTAATAGCCAACCTAAATCTTCCCTGGTGCAATTTCAGGCCATTTTATTTTGTCCTACCACCTTATACTAGGAAGAAGAGACCAACCCCCACCTCATCACAACCTCCCTTCAGGTAGTTGCATAGCAACTCCAGTTGTCTTTTTGAGGGGGAAACTATTCTAGGCTGTATAGTGACAAGTTTAGGGGTTCTCTGTAGTATTGGAAGACACAGCCTAAGAGAAGGGGCAGAGCTAGCAAGGGTGTTGTCAGATGCAACATCCTTGCATCAGCAGTATGTCTTCTATGTGAAGAGTCCATCACCTCTGTGACTAAACTTGGCCTGTTCTTCCCTTCCTGTACCTCAGATGTCCCTTCTTGCATAGAACTACTGGAGACACAGAGAGGAGGTATCACTTACGCTATTACAAAACTGGAATCTGCATTCATGAGACAGACTCCAAGGGGAACTGCACCAAGAATGGAGTCCACTGCGCCTTTGCTCACGGGCCCCATGACCTACGCTCCCCAGTGTATGACATCAGGTTAGTAGAGGAAAAAGGCAGTTTCTGTACCCAAATGAAAAGTCAGATGAGTGTAGAACAATGCTACTTCAGTGTGGAATGCTTAAGTGTTGGAGTTATGGTGATCCATCCCTTCCTACAAATTCTGCAGGGAGGATGCTCAACAAAACAGGGGAGGAGAACACACTTTAGTTTTGCTGTGGTTTGGAGTCTGATGGGGGAGTCAAAACAATGCATCTGGAACATGTATTGAAGTTACTGTTTTACTAAAGATATTCTGACAGAAAGTGAATGAGCAAGGTGTTACCAGTCTCCATATATCAGTTTTGATGTACATTTATCTGTCTCCATCTGCTCAGTCTGTGTGTTCATTTTAACTCTGTCCACAAAGGGAGCTTCAGGCAATGGAGGCTTTGCAGAATGGTCAGACCACATCAGAAGGTGGCATAGAGGGTCAGTCTGCAGTTGCTGCCAGCCATGCTATGATAGAGAAAATACTCAGTGAAGAGCCGAGGTGGCAAGGTGAGCATCACTTTGGGTCTGTGGGGCTGGAAAGGCCTAGTGTTTGTGGAGCACCTGCTCCTGTCAATTTGTGTGTAATAAATGTAAATCCAGGTCCTCTCCTGCTAATTGGCTGCTTCTTCTACAGACACAACATACGTGTTGGGGAATTACAAGACAGAGCAATGTAAGAAGCCCCCTCGGCTCTGTCGCCAGGGTTATGCCTGTCCTTACTACCACAATAGCAAAGACCGAAGAAGAAGCCCAAGAAAACACAAATACAGGTACTGTGGTCCTGAATGTTCTCCTTCCTAGCTGAGAGGTGAGGTGTTGTAGAAGTCTGCAATGACAGATGTAGGATTTGGTCCACTACTCTGTCCCAGATGTGACAGAGTGTTATTTCTGCCTAGGAGACAGGATAATAAAACTACACAAGGTGTTCTGCTGTGCGTAGGAGGCAGTACCTGTAACAAATGACTGTTGCTAAATCATGCTACAGCTCTGGTTTTATAGCAAATAAAACCTGTGCCTGGCTTCTCCTCACCATATAAATTCCAGCTTTAGAAAGCCATGTAGGAAAGAGCAAACAAAAGAAAGTTTTAATCCCTCTCTAGAAGCAAACTCTCAGAGCAGTGTTTTCGTGGTAAAGGATTCGGAATCATCAAGCTGCTCGTTGTGTGTGCCTGGTAATGGGGATCATGAAGCACGGGCTGGCCAGTGCTGTTGCTGGGCATGGATTCCTAGCCAGCTGCTGAAGCCTCTGCTTCTGAGGCTTCAGGGTGTTCTCCTCCCTCAGCTGTCTCTGGATTTTCCAGCATGCTGTGTCTCCCTGCACACGTCTCATCCAAATGATAGGCCCTCATTTCCTCCAACACAACAGAGCTTTTGTTGAGGGCTCAGTAGGGCTTTTCCTTAGTTCTTTTTTGAAAAGCCTAAGAGCAAACCTGAAAAGCAGGAGAATGCATACCATGAATGTTATTGCTTCCCTACCCCCAAAGAAATTTCTGAATCAGCACAGAAATCAGCTATTAAAAATACCAATTAAGTAAATAAAATTCAGATTAACTTTCATCATAGCACTTTCAGGAGAAACAAACACTTAACCAGTCCTTAGGCAGCAGCTGTGTGCTTTCTGCCCCTGCCTGGGCCCTTTGGGAAGGGAAGAGATGAAAGCTGCTCTTCTGCCCTGCTCTCCGCTCACTTTGCTTTCCCCACCCCCAGCTGATGTGGCTGCCTTTCACGCAGGCATCTGCTGCTGCTATCTGCTTCCCTCTGCTGTTGTTTAAGAGAATGGTTAAGAGCATAAAGCAGGGGAAGTAGGTCACGGCAAAAATTCAGACCCGGGAAAAGGAGCTGTTCCTGGCAGGGAGGAGGAAAGGGGACTTGCCTTTTTCCCCAGTGACCTGACTCAGCCTTTTTTCCACATGGCCACACTATAACCCTGGAAACACACTACTGTAAGGGTATTATGTGTTTTAGGATTAGCCAATTAACTTATTAGCTTTCTATGAACGTAGAGTTCCAAAACAGAAACCAGACCCAGCCTCTCTGACACTAATCACATCAGCTGCTAATATTGTTGAGTTATGTTGGTTCAGCTTGCATTGGGTTTCGGGTGGAGAGCTAAACCAGGCTTCTTGGTGTTGGGAAACTGGAAGAGGGAGGAGAAGATGCAATAGCAGCTGGGTGGGGGCTGGGGAAGCAGCAGCCAGCCAAACAGATTGTGCAGCTGAGGGTGGGCAGCCAAACCTGCCTCCCAGCTGTGGAAGCTAAGCTCAAAGCACATTTGTGTGTCTGATGCATACTCCTGCTGCCTTATTTACACAGATCTTCGCCATGTCCCAGTGTGAAACACGGAGACGAGTGGGGAGATCCCAGTAAGTGTGAAAATGGAGACTCATGCCAGTACTGCCACACTCGCACAGAACAGCAGTTCCATCCAGAGGTACAGTAACCTGCTCACTCTGATTGGTAGCTGACTAGAAGAGCAAAAGCATTCCAGTCTTGTGAAGAAAATTAGTGTGCTAACTGGAAGAGTGCGTGGGCTGCTGGCTGTGTGGTCCTGGGATACGGAGGAACTGCATGTTGGAAGTAGGCTGAAATTCAGCTGCCTTTGTTAGGTGGGCCACGTGGGAGGAGGGAAGAAAAGTAGGAGGAAAACTCAAGAGTAGTTTTCATGTGTGGGAATCCTTTTGAAAGCCTGATGTGGGTTTGGAGGTGAGCAAACAGCATCTGTGTCCTTGAGATAAAAATTTGGGTTGATGATCACACTAAACTATAGATACTCTGGAACTGGTGCTGAAAACCACCGAGCTCTTAGTTGTGAGCGTGCCTAGAGCATGTCAGTATCCTCACAGAAAGTGTAATTAAGACTTTGTCCCAGTCTGCTTCATGTTACAGTGCTGAAAAGCTTTGCTGGGCCTGTATCTGCAAAGTAACCATTGTCACCGCCTGTCAAACTGGGGGGAAGGGGAATAATCCATTTCCTACAGTCACTGTCAACGGTTTGTTATTTTCCTTGCAAACGTGGCTGTAGCTTTCTGTGCTCTCACCTGTCAGCTCTTTTCCTACCTTGTACCATTTGTAATATCCATGGAGCTTCCAGTGAGACTGAGAGACTTCATGGCAAATGGTGAGCTCTGGGTGAGCTGAGGTGTGATGGCTTGATCCTCGGGTGAGCTCTAGCTGTGATGGGTGTATTTTGGTGTTTCCATAACTACAGTGGGTTTTCCTTTCTTTGAAAGAAAGCGCTGAAATAGTCACCCTGAACTCTGCTGGCCTCTGTGCCTTGTATCTGTGTTCCTGTCTTGCTGTTGAGTCTCTTTGTGGTACTTTTGTACCTGGGCTGCTGGTCATTGTTTTTTCCTGTTCATGTCTTGTTTTGTTTTTGTTTTTTATTTTATTTTTCATCTTTAGATCTACAAATCCACCAAATGCAATGATATGCAGCAGTCTGGCAGCTGTCCCCGAGGACCCTTCTGTGCCTTTGCACATGTAGAACGTACGTGGGCTGCTTCTTTTGTCTTTCATGGATATTGGACCTCTGGAGACCTTCTGGCCAAAATAGCTTAAAATATGGCATTTGCTAAACTGGAGCTTCTGTGAAGCCTTTTTCAAACCAAAGTATTGACTTTTTGATAATTCCTATCAAACCATGCTAGCGTGGCAGATGTTGGGCAGAGCTGAAGGCAGTAGGTAGTCTGTAGATCTCAGCCCTCGACTCTTGAAGTATCTCCCTTGTTCCCTCTCACTTGCTTAGTTCTCTATGTCGCTTTAGGAGGATGGACATTGACAAAGCTGCTGCTGAGCTGTACCTAGCTAAGTTGCAAACCATTGCAGTTGAAGGATAAAATTGCTAACTCTAGATAATGTATTGCTCCATTTAAAAAAAATCAGTACTATTTATGAAGTTTTGTTTCAAGTCTAAATCTTGAAGTCAGGTTGGAGAAGTAGAAATATGCAGCTTTTTTGTCTGCTTTTCCTCAAATCCTCTTTTCTGAATAGCTTCCTGATTATAGGGCATTAGTTCAATCCTCAGCTTCAGCATCTGTAAGCTAGTGTTGCTGTTTCAGTTGGAGTTCTACATTCAGGTTAGTTCCTACTCAGTTTCTACACTTCAGTCTCGCTGTTTAATTTGCAGTCATTAGAGCAGGTTACTCAGAAGTCAATAGATTGGCTCTGGTACCTACTCACTACACAGCCTTGAGCAAATCTCTTTGTTATTTGATTATCCTTTGTAAATGGTGGAATTAGTAATTGCTGCCTTTGTCATGAAATGGTGAGAGTAAATTCCCTGCAGGTTATGCAGTTTCTTTCCTAGAAGCCCTGTCACAAGCAGTAATTATAGCTAGAGCTGTGGGCTGTGATGACCCAAAACACAGCAGTGCAACTACACAAGATGATCCAGCAAGCTTAAGAGAGAATGAACTCTTGATAAAGCAACAGTGTTTAGCAATCTCCCCTGTCTCTAACACAGGGGGTTTTGTTCAGGAGGTGCCTCACTCCTAACAAGATTATTGCACTTGATGCTTTACTGCTTTAAAGCCGGAGTAATATTCAATGGCATTAGGTCATTCCATCCTGGATATTTCTTGTGCTGTTGTATGGAACTGTATCTCTTAGCCCTTTCTTAGTGAGGTGAACACTGAGGGCCTAATTCAATTAAAATAACAGGAACCTGTTTATTACATTTGCTCTTAGCATGAGTTTTGCTGATTGGTAGCAAGAAACACGTTGAAAATGGTGTGTTAAAAGATATTGTCATACCAGAATAGTATCAGTTAGATGGGTTTTATAAAGATACTGAGGTGTGTGTAAATGCTACAAGGCTACAGCATCTCCACTTGACCTTCGAAGACACATTTTTTTTTTTGGTGTATGCCATTCCAGGTCTTTTTGGTTATGGTTTGTAATGAGCACAGATGGGAACTTATCTCCCTCAGCTAATTCTAATGCACCCACCAACTTTCTGCCTAGCAGTGAAGGAAGCTCTGCTTAGTTCAAGACAGCTGAATGAGTAACACACACAATTCATGCAGGAGGATAATTTTGGAACAGCATTAATGGGCTAAAAGAGCAGCACAGTGTACAAGTGATGACAAGGAATAATGTAAGGAATATTAGATAAGTAGTAGCCATTTGTCAAATGAGGTTTCTCTTTGCTTCTATGCTTTTAAGGAGGTGCTTGCGTGAATGTTTCTTCTCTCAAGAATATCAAAGTGTTCTTGTTCCCAACTGTCTTGTGCTTCACTGCAGTTGTGCAGCTTGAGTAATGTTCCATGTGCTTTGATTTCTTGCAGAGCCTGCACTCAGTGAAGACTTGCAGCAATCCTCGGCTGTGTCTAGCCCCACACAGACAGGCCCTGTGATGTACATGCCGTCAGCAGCTGGTGATTCTGTTCCAGTCAGCCCCTCCAGTCCACATGCCCCAGACCTTAGCAATGTATGTAGCACTGGGGGAGCATTGTCCATGCTGTAGAAATCTGAGTTCCTCCAAGTCACTTCTTTCTCCCAAAGAACCCAAGTATCCAAAAGCCCAAGGGAAACAACATTTTCTTTTTTTACATCTCAGCTCCATGCTTTTTAGAGGGGTCTGTTTGTTTGGAACATAAAATTTGGTGGCTTTAGTTTTGTCCTTTCACCTATAAAATGTGGAAGCTTTCCTTTCTGTGCAGCATTTATAGAGGTCCTTTCAGGAAAGTGGAATATATCCGCACATGAATTCCAACTCCTTCCTGTCTGGAGGTACATATTGGGCTTGATTTCCAAGTACTCTAATTAAAGGCTGTGAGCCAGTAACATCTAAAGTACATAACTACAATGGGGTTTGTTTACATATGTAATCTCAGAGGCTTAGGCTGTGCATATTGTGTGTCGCATTATAGGATATCCTTGATTCCCTCCCACTCATGGAGACAGCTAAACTCTGGAATGTATTTAAGTAATGCCTCAGACTGTTGGTAGTAGTTTAGTTTAGTTATACATGCAGGAAGGGAGATCTTTAAATGCTGAACAGATACAGATGGATAAGAAGCTTGTGGAATGCAAGGCTTCATTTTTTTCTGAGAGCCTTTTTTTTGTTGTTTCTAAAGTCCTTCCTGTTTGCACTGCTGTTGATAAGGTGTGTAACCTTTTCAGATGGCTGATCAAGGTTTTGAGAAGGTAAAATGACATTAGCTTAGCTCATTTGAAACTGATCAGAATGAGGTGAACTCGCCTAGGACCTCAGTTTTATCTTTTTCCCTCTCTTTGAGAAGAGAAGCTGCTAGTTTGATTTTATTAGCGTCAAAGCCAAGCTACTAGTTTCACAGCTCTCCTGAATTTGGTTGCAGCTAGAATTCCAAACAGGTCTTGAAAAGTCTGGAAGCAATATTTTGTCTCACTAAATAACACTGTGGAAAGCAGTAAAACCCAAAACCCTTTCATCTTGTGAATGTGTCATCTAAATTCTCTGAAAGCTGTAGTGAAATTGAAGATACCTTCCACTTAACAGACCTTTTAGGTCTGTTCCATATCAAGCTCTTAGTCTCTTAAACAATCTTTCCTAATCCTTGGATGTATGCCAAATGGCAACACATGTCTTTCTGTGACTTCATCACTCCACAGGGCATCTGCATGTAGCTTGCAAACAAATATGGCTTTGCTGGTGATCATTTTACATCATGAATTAATCAGAGAAGAAAGGTCCCTCTAGCAGCCAGCCTCACGTGGCCTGTTCTGTTTTGTATTTGTACTGTAGGTGTGGAATAAATCAGGAACTCTGCCAACTAGCCCCACCTCCACCACAGTGAGTAGTCTCTTTGCAACTGTAGGGAAGCGTGGACAGCAGAATGCTTGTATAAAAATAAACCCAAAACACTGTAGGATGCTGCTTCTTTTCTGATTCCAGCCCAGATTGTGCCACATTTGAATCTGTGGTACCAGTGAGCTGTCTAAATGATGTCTGAAGCACAGTTGTGCTTGCCAATGGGGCAAGATCATTTCTTGTCCCAGAGAAGTGGGATATCTGCATTGGTCCAGGTCAGCCCTTTCTCTAAAACTCATCATAATCTCCTTTGCTGCTGTCTGTGGCTTCATCTACAGTGCAAAACTAGCCTTGTTGCATGTGATTGTAATCCCTGGTATTAGTCCAAAGAATGGAACTGTTGGAAATCCTTGTTTTTTTTAATGCAGCTGTTGATACTTGGCTTGTACCTGCATTAAAATGTTCAGATTTCCAACTGGAAAACAAAACATACAGTACTGCACATAGCTCAGATATGCTTGGTTGTTCTGCCTGCCAGAGCACCTTCCCAGGTTTCACAGTACTGCTCAGAGTGCAGATAGGATCCAGTGTAGCCTAAGGAAAGCAAAGAGAGCTTTAGTCAGATTTGGAGACTTGATCAGTCGCATCTAAGGCCTCAAGAAGACTGAATATCACTAGAGCTGTAGGTTGTGTTTTATAAGGCTACATTCCAGTACAAAGTGAGGACAGTAAAACCATAATGGTGGGACTGTATAAATCCAGTATCTAGTGGAGGTTTTTCTTGGTTCCTGACAACTGTTTCCTGGAAGCTTGTGTGCTTGTGTTGACTCCCAGTACACCGATGCACAAACAGTGAAGTGAATGAGCTCTTCCCGGGGATGCCTCTCTTCTTGAGTCGTTGCTACTGGCCAGCTGTACTCTCCTGACACTTCTTCCTTCTATTAGATTCTTTGTAGGAACAGCAGTCTCGGAAGCCCATCTAATATATGTGGGTCTCCTCCTGGTGCCATTGGAAAGCCACACAGCTTGGAGACCATTGGTTTTCCTCCAGACTCAGTAACAGCAGCCGGCAGCTACAAGAAAGCACCGGGGTTTGAGCGAGAAGATCAGGTGGGGGCCGAGTATTTGAAGAGTTTCAAATGCCAGGTTAGTAGGGCATACTGTTTGGAAGAGTTGGGGGGAAGAGGAGGAATGAGGAATTGCCCAGTGTAGCCTGAATGGTGTATCTATTTTTCAAGGATCAAAAATGAGAAAGCATGGTTCTCAGCAGCTGTTCTCAGTCTCTGCTGTTGGTTTCAACGTCCGAGTCTCTTCCATCTTGCATCAGTTCTTGTCTGCCTGGCTGCCATCACGCTCAGCTTGTGGAAGTTGAGCTGCTGCTTGTTTTCCTAATCTCTCACAACTTCTGTCCTGTGTTGACCCTGAGTAGCTTCCCACATATCCCTTCTTGCTCTTTCTTTTTCCTTACTAGGGTCCTTGCCGAGAGTTGCTGTCTCTTCTGCTGTGTTGTCTCATGGAACCTCATCCTTCCTTCTCTGTTCTCACTCCAAGCTCTTACCTTGATCTCCATGACTTGGTTTGCCTTCTAATTCCACCATTCATTTCTCCAGTGTATTAAATATGTCCTGTTTAGTTGTCTCTCACTTCTCTGGCTGTATCATTCTGATCCTTGACTCGCTCCTGTGGCTTTTGTGTTAAATTTGAATTCCTCATTCTCATTTGAGGAACCTTTGACAATCTTACCCAACCCATATCTTCTATGACATTCTCTCTTTTCCCTCTTTGATATCCCAGTCTTGTCTTGCTGCTTCCTCAGTCTTCTCCTTCTTGGTGTCATGCCTTGTTCAGACTCCCTAAACCTCAAACAGTCTCTTCCATCTCTTCTGCCACACACGAGCTTTTCCACAGTCATCAACTTCTTTTGAATTTCCTGTCTTGATGTTACAATTAACAGTTTCCCTGCCAATCCCTTCCAAGTCAGCTGAACCCAAACCCAGTTTTTATTTCTTCCTGGGTTTGTAAATGCAATGGAAGGGGAAGAAAGAGCGAGTTTCATGAAGAGGTGTCTGCAAAAATATTTTCTGTAAATTCTTTTTTTCCCTTGAGTATAGAAAGGAATAAAAATATCTGATCTCTGTTGCTTGAAAACAGTGATGACAGGAAGTGCTGCCTTCAACCTGGCTACATTTAAACTCTTGTCTGTAATATTAAAGAAGGTATCTTAATAATCTTGCACTGCTGTGAAGGAACAGGGAAAACAGCCTGTCCAGACAAGATCTTGCATAAAGCAGTTGGATTTAGAAGCAGATTCTGTGGGCTTTGTTTGTTTTATTTTTGCAGCTTTAGGAAAATGTGACCAAACCTTGCAGTAGGATCAGTCTTGAAGAACTGTTTTCAGTCTCATTAAAATGATGTAGCTACAAATAGAGGTTAAGCTGCATGCACGCATGCTTCCTTATAAATGCTTCCATTGTCTTGCCTAACGTGGATGTGGCTTAGGAAACTGCAAATTGATGCAACACATCTTTGGGGGGTAAAGAGCAGACCATGCTGTGATCCTGGCACTTCTCGTGGGCACAGCAGCTTGTAGCAGTTGTTTAGAAACAAAAGCAGAAACATGTGCCCCTTCTCTGTTGCCTCTGCTGCAAAGGAGGAGTGAACCCAAAGGCAAAGGACTGAGAGAACCCCTATTTCCTGCCAGCAGAGGCAGAGTGCCAGGGAGGCCCTGCTTTGGAGAGAATGGCAGCAAGCCTAAGCCAAGGAGAAAGGGGATGGAGCATGAATAGGACTTTTAAAAGGAGAGCCAGATGACAAGCATTTATGTCTCAAGTCTAGGCTGTGCTACAAAAATACTGTATTCAGGTAGCTTCTTACTCATGTGGCTTTGATTAAGCAAAACCCTGTGTTAAATGACTGGAATAAGCAGCTATTAAGATATAGACAGAAATAATCACAGTTGCCTTATGCTAGGCTTCTGCAGACAAAATTAGGTGTCTCCTAAGTGTCCTGATTTTAATTTTCTTTCAGTCTGTAGTTACTTTTAAACTTTTCCTGTAATTCCCTTTTGGCTGCAGTGGGCACCAGAGATTTTCATATACCCTGTACATTAGACCAATAATTAGATAGGCAAGTAACTTTCTTCACTTACATTTGAAAACTTAAGAGACATCTCTGGCTCAGCTCTGCAATGAGCTTCTCGTTTTTCCTCTGAAGTTTTAGTGCAAATAGTTTCTATCTTGCTAGAACAGAAAATGCACCTTCTGTGTTAATAGATTCCACAGAGTTTGTGGTAAGGCTGAGCCAGCAGTTAAAACTAAAAATACTTTTCCTGAGTCCCAAAAGACTTAGCAAGCTGAAAAAAAAATGGCTGCACTGGAAAGGCTTGAATGCCATGACCAGGAGGTGTTCCCTGAGTCCTGACACACAGTACAGTAAGTTTGTTCCATACTGGTTAGAAAAAAATTGGTTTCACTCCTAATTTATGTCTCTTGTTTTCTGCCCTGGCTGCAACAGAGTGAGCTGGAGGGATTCAGGCTGCCCTGTTATTTTTCTGTCTAGATGTTTGCCCTTTTTCGTGGTATTCAGAGTGAAAGGAGCCTGGCCTAATGGTGACAGCCAGTGTGCTCCATTTTTCACTGGTATTACAGGAATTCCAGGCAGTGGGAATTGGGACTGGCTTAGAAATGCATCCACTTTTTCTATTCCTTGAAGGAAAGAATAAAACCAAAACCAGCCCCTTCCAGTAAGACTTAACTGCTCTAGAGTCAGCTAGCTCCGTTGGCAGGAAGCCTCTCTGCAGGGGGAGCATGGCTGGGTCTGTGCCTTCTCTTCAGCTGCTGACGTCTGTTGATAGCACATCTTGTGTTCAGCTGAGTGTCAGGCAGGACAGAGATGTGTGAGGAAGGCAGCAGTGTTATCAGACACACACAGCTGCAGGAACCTAAGGTGGCTGTTGCACACAAAAGGAAACAAACCCCCTCAGTTCGGGGGTGGTTTTGCTGTGTGTAAACACGCTGTGTGCTGTTCAGGGAAGCGTGAGGGAATGATGCCCACCACAGAAGGATCTTTGCATCCGTATCCAGGCTTTGACCTAACCATCTGCCCATAGGCATACAGCTGAGCAGAGAAAATGATTTAATTAAAGGAAGCCAAGGGATGAATTCTTCTGCCGCTCTTTCGCCTATCTGGTTATGTCATCCCTCCCTAGCAATCTTTCATAAGACTCTTGAAGCCAACAAGTCAAGACCTGTCACTTCAGGTCAGCTTGGTGTCTCCTGTTCTGCTGTTGGATATCATGCCTGGATTTCCCTTGTGGAGGTGGTGACTACCTGTGTGTGCCATAAGAACCTCTGAGCCGCCTTTATGCCTGGAATATGTCTCCGATTCAGGCTGGGGATTGAAGAGTGAGCAAACAAGCAACCCAGACTCTCAGCACTTTTTTTACTCCCTCTCTGTGCCCAGAGGATGTTGTTGATCTCTCTGTGCCTTAACCGTGTTAGCTGCATGGAAAGAGCAGAGCAGGGCTTGCAGAACAGACCGTTACTGGCTGACAGGCTGACGAGTCCACTTCCTTCCCAGCTCTGGTTGTTGTAGCCCAGAATGGGCATGCTGTGAGGCAAGAGGCTTGATATCCGTTAAGGATATAGAGCTGGAAGGGCCCTTCAGCTGAATTTTTTTTTGCTAGATAGTGGAATTTTATTGTATGTTGTTCTTCATGCAGTTTTGCAATTCCAGACAGCCTTGATCTCATTTCTGTTTCATAGCTTTGAGCTCTGTGTTAAGGGATGGGGGAAAGGATTGTTTTTTTTATAACCAGTTTTGATGATTTGGCTTTTAAATATGTAAGTTCTCACTGTATTTTCTTTTGCAATGCTAGCTGAGAGCTGGCAAGGTTTGAGGGAAAACACGATCTACATACTTTATTTTCCCAAAGCTGAAAAGTGTTTACATCATTAAAAAATATCCCTCTCACCATTTCTGGCCTTTTTTAGATAGTGGCAGGGCTGAAGAGTTATTAATAGCAAGGCAAAATAATTCATGTTTAGTCTTCCTTCTTAAGAAGTCATTTGTGCTAGCAGAGAACTTAACAGCAGCATTGAAGGCAAATGCAATTTGTAACAAGGCTTTGCATAACTCTAGAGGTGATGTCTTGGAAAGTAAATTGCTTGGAGTGTTTTCAGTTTGCTTTGCTTTGCTTTCCCACTCTATGAATCCTTCTGTGCCCAGAGCAGGCTGTAAGAGAGGAGGGGACTGTGCTTCCCATGGCCTCTCCAAAGCCAGCAGCCAGCCATTTTTAATTTTGCTGCTAATTCTCCTGCTTAACTTTTTGTTTCTTTACTGCAGCAAGCAAAAATGAAGTCCCACTCACTGGAACACAGGAGCCAGGAGCAACCTTTGTTACAGCCCAAACAGGTACGGTACTGCTGGCCGGGCTCTGAACATAGCTCGGCGCTCGCAGCGCTGCAGACAAGGACATGAGAAATCTCTGTGGATCCAGACAACTCTGCAGGGAGTAAATGACAGTCCAGACACCATTAGGGACGCTCAGCTTGAGGGATTACTTTATGAAGATGGGATGGAGCTGTTATTTGCAAGTGGCTAGACCTGTGTGAATTGAGGATAGATTCAAAGGCCTGGGCCATGCGGGAGATTGTCTCCAAATGACAGAAAATTGAGCTGGGATGGATCTCTGGAGTCATCTAAGTTCAAGGATTCAGCAAAGAGAATTTAATATCAGGTTCTAAGTCATGTGCTGAACTAAGTCTGAGTGAGCGATTGTGCGACCCATCCCTGTGATTGCTTGCAACCTGTGGGTCGCAGGAGTTCATTCTGGGGCAGCCTGAAGGATGTTTGTGATACTGGGGGACGGGGGGACATGGAGCAGAGAACGGTGGGCAGAAACGAAAGGAAAGCTGTTAATCTCTCCCCCACCCCCAGCCCAGTCATAGCAGCAGCCATCTGTCAGGTTGGAAGCAGGCAGGAACAGGTTTGCTGCTGATCTTTGGCTTATTCCTGCATGTTTATAAAGGGATTCTGCTATCGAGGTGTTTTATTTCCTCCCTTTTTCCCTTTTGAAACTCTTGTTTCAGGACATACTGGGTATTCTCCCAGTGGGAAGCCCACTGACATCCAGCATCTCCTCTAGCATCACCTCCAGTCTGGCTGCAACGCCACCGAGCCCTGCTGGCACCAGCAGCATACCAGGCATGAATGCCAATGCCCTTCCCTTCTACCCAACCAGTGACACCGTTGAGTCTGTCATAGGTAACTTTGCCTTTTTTCACTCATGCTAATAGGGCTTCCTCAGACATGGATCTCCAGGTATGAGAGTTGGAGTAGCATGGGTGTTCCACTGAGCTCCAGTTTTTCGTCTCTGTCAGTGTCTGGCAGATTCCCAAGGCTGTTAAGCTTTTTTTCCTGTCACTGTGACACATCTGATGTTTTCCGCAGGTCATTACGGACGAAATTCACCCACGGGACCAACAGGAGGCCTCTGAGCCACTTACTCAAAATGTCAGATGGTGTAAAGGGCCTTAGGCTTAGGTTTGTCAAAGTGACAAAGAGGTCTTGGAGGAGGCAGGAAATCACAGGGGCGTTTTCCACAGCTCCAACCCCTTCCATTCTAAAGGACAGTTTTACAGTGAGGGCTACCACCAGGTAGATGGTAAGGACTTGCCCTTTGTAGATGTAGGACAGAGGCTGTAAGAAGGAGAACAGAAGAGTCCAAAGAGTGGAATCATTCCTCTTAGATTAGGTGCAGGATTTTTTTTGGTCACCTGTGTTTCCTTTCTTAATTTTTTAATTTTCTTTCTTTTTTTTAAATCTTAAAGTTTCTGAGGTGATCTCATTAATTGGCTAAAACCAATAATAGAAAGGAGTGGGCTTGTGTGGGATGGGATGATATTGATCATGATTAGTGATGAGGCATATTCAAATAGATGTCACAGTTGTAGGCATTTGTAAGCTTTCTCTATTTTACCCCATCTTGGAACCTCAGAGATGTTTTTTTTCAGGTGTTCCCCTCTACTGGTTTTGAGTGGCTCTTCAGCAGAGTAGGGACAAAGCACAACCCCAGACATGTCATAAGCCAGTGTTAGGGCATATTATGGACAGACTTGAAAGAGCAGTTTGGGGAAGAATTATGGGAACTGCTGTTATTTAATCAAATTTGTCTTTTCCTGTAACATTTGGAAGTACTTTGAGACAAAAAGAAATCGGATCAGGCAAAAGAAGCCCAACTGGAAAGCTACCCATGGCACTTCTGCCAAACTGCTGGAGGAGAACATTGCATAGGGCAGAGAGTAGGGCCGTGCAGACTGACAAATAGAGAGCAAAAGCTCCTCTGCATGTAGGCTCTTTGGGCCATCCTATCTCTTGAAGTTGTTGGTCCTTTATAACATAATTGGTACCTCTGTGTCTGGCAGAGTCTGCCTTGGATGACCTGGACCTGAATGAATTCGGAGTGGCTGCCCTGGAGAAGACATTTGACAGCAGCACAGTGCCCCACACGAGTGGCATCATGATAGGTACATGAAAGCAACAGAGCTTTCTTTATCTTCTGCCAAGCAGTGTTGCCCAGTCACCTCAGTGGAGCCAGCCCAACAAAGCTCTAAAACCAGCCCCAAAATAGCATTGGTTACAACAGCAGCAATAACAAACTCTGGCAACTGCTGAGCATCTTCAAAGTCAGAGCTTGCCCTTGTTGACTAGCAGAGCTGAGTTCTTACCATTGGGCCCTGGTGTCTTGGGGATGTTTCTTGAGATTGAATGAGACTTGCTTGAGGTTTTTTTCTTCCCCCTCTTCTTTTTAAGTGTGCAAGTAGATTCTAGAAGGCATCTGATACCATTTTTTACAAAACAGGCCAAAGTATAATGGTTTGCATCTTAAGCAGAATAAACTCTCCCTGGTAGTAACACGAAGCTCACTGACCTGGTAATGCTATCCATCTGTCACAGAGTGTCATCATGGTCTGCTGATTTGATTCCTGTAATGTCTGTCTCATTTTAGTATGTGGAGGTAGGCTGAGTCCTCTTCTACCTGTCTCTGACGAGTGTCCAGGGAAAAAGGAAATGTCTCCTAGCTGTCTGGATGTGGTTGCAGTTTCTGGCTACCTTTGCTGTGTAAGACAGGTTTTGAATGAAAGGTGACTTTGATGATCAGAAGGTTTCCAAGGGAACTACACTGCCTGGAGCTGTGCTAAGGTAGAAAGGGCCTTGTGGAAGGAAGCCTAAAGAATATCACTTCCATTTCCCTGCCACAGATAAGAGCCTGATGGAAGAGTTTGCTGTGTATGTCTGCTGATAGCTCTGCTTCTACTACTACTCATCTGCAGTGCCTTGGAGATCTTCCATGCTGCTCTTCCCTCTGTTCACATCAGGTCTGGATGTTACCTGATGATTAAGAAGGGAGATCAGGAGAGCATGGGGAGCAGGGCTGAGATCTCCCTCAATCTTTGAGTGGCAGACAGAATCACAGAATCATTTTGTTTGAGAGACCAAAAATGAGGTTTGGTTGGAATGACCTCGTGTGTGAGGGAATTGTAATGTCTCTGGAGAATGGGCTTTTGTTATCTGGGGGTAAATTCAGGTGCTCAAGTACATCTAAACCAGCTAAAGCTACTCACTGATTTTTTTTTATTGGTTAGGATCATGACACGACCCAGCATTGTTAGTCTTTTTCCTACAGGTTGTTTGGAAGTATTAAAGGCAGAGGCACATGTTTTAAAAGTGAAGTTACTCATTACAAAGTATTTCACCAGGTACCAAATTCATCTTCTCTAGGCTGATAGGGATTGAACTCTGCTCAGAAAACCTTTTGTTGCTTTGGCTGATGAAAAACTAGTCCGTGGCACTCTGGAGGGTCTTAACCTGTGTGATTCCTACAGCCTCAGTGCTCCTCTTAAAGGCTGAGAGGGGAATGAAGCCTGATGAGAAGCAGAGGGAGTCCCAAGGGGCTTAGGAAGGAGAGAGGGAAGCTAACACCTTCTGCTCTGACCTCCTGCGCTGTGCTCCGGCCCATACTTCATGGTCACACATAGCCATCCTCTCTGTGTGTTCTTTGTCCAGGTGGGAGTTTGCTGCAAAGTTCTGCTCCTGTAAATATCCCCGGCTCCCTTGGAAGCTCTGCCTCCTTTCACTCTGCCTCTCCTTCTCCACCGGTCAGCCTCTCATCGCATTTCCTCCATCAGCCCCAGGGACACTTAAGCCAGTCAGAAAACACATTCCTGGGGACATCAGCTTCTCATGGATCATTAGGTAAATGCACAGTGTGTGTGTCCCATGTACATGCCTGTCTGTGCCATGTAAGTATTTTCTTTTAAGTTGGCTTTACTTTTGATGTGTTCTTTCACTGCTGCCCATTTGTACCTCTTCCCCCATGAGAACAGCAACACGCTAGAAACTGCTTTACCGAAAACCAGCTGATGCCTTGTGGACGAGGGGACAGTTTCCTTTACTTCCCATGTTTCTAGGCTGGGAAAAAGGGACAGATAGGTTAAGTGATTTGCTCTGATGATGCCTTTCTGGGGAAAAGAGCTCTGCCTTTTTCAGCCACTAGTGCTGTGCAGAGGCTTCACATGAAGTTCAGAGCTGAGTGTCTCAGCTTTGCTCACTGAAGACAGGGTTTGCATCTTGCCCTTGGGACTGTTGTAGGTCATATTGATGCCTGGGAGCTCTAGAGCAGGCTTGGGTCATTGTACTTTTGATCCCTGTTTGGCAAGCTACAGTTGAGTTTGCAAAAATTCAGTGTTCCAGCTTTGTCCCCTTGGCTCCTTTTATATTTTTTATTTTTTCATTTGCACTCTTGAGGATTTCTTTCCTGTATGTGGGACTGAAGTGAGGAGAAATTGCTCTGGAGCTTCAGTTGGGAACTGAGAGGCCAAATCTCTTTTATTATCAGGATTACCTTGGGAAGTAAAAGCGAGCTCAAGGCTACAGTGACTCTGGCTCTGCTCACTTCTGCTAGTAAATGTTTGTTCCCTGGATTGATGCTAGACATAAATGCTGCTTCAGTCTTGAGATACACTTTAATATTCAGCTTAACCTAATGAAATGATGTCATGCTCTTGTAATCTATTTCTGCACGCACTTACCTGTGTTACTGCATCCCTTGTTTGCATAGGCCAAACCATGCTTCCCTGCCTTGCCTTTGCTTTTTTGTTTGGCTTTAGCAGCTTTTACAGTTACTGTAACAACAAAAAACAGACATCAGAGGGTGTCTCTGCTGTTAATTAGTGGTGTGGCTGGCTGTTCATCCCAGATTCAATAAGAAAGGGAAAACTTGCTGATAAGGCCTGCT
The DNA here is from genome assembly GCF_015220805.1 of Pogoniulus pusillus. NCBI lineage: Eukaryota > Metazoa > Chordata > Aves > Piciformes > Lybiidae > Pogoniulus > Pogoniulus pusillus. The sequence continues at coordinate 10,620,766 of NC_087274.1, read as the reverse complement.
TTTAACTGCAGAAGAAATAAGCAAAGCAGTTTTATGTTTTCACTGTGTAGTTACACAACTAAAACCCCAAAGGACTGCAGGAAATGCAGAAATGCATTTAGATACTGCATTTTTAAGGAAAAAAAGAACCAAACATTATTCTTTTGATATGAGCAGGCCATTTTTGTTGAAGTTTTGACCAAGATATTTAAAAACCTAGCAGTTGGGAACCTGGAATTTATTCCCTGTGACTTGCTGAATGCACATAAGTTAGTGTGTAGTGTCTGTATTGCTGCTTATTTGTCTTACAGTTGAGTTACAAATACCTAGTCCTGGGCTGGTTCCCACTGTGCTAGATGTGAAACGTGCTGAGAGGCAATCCTGGCCAAAGAGCCTTGCTGCTTCCAGCATGAAACAAGCAGGTGGAAAGAAGCAGTAAAAAAGAAATGATGAGATGAGCTTGGTCAGCGTCGTGGCAAGATTTGTGGCTTGCCAGCATGCTGCTTAGTGCTGAGTTCCCCTTCAAGAAAACTGGAGCTTTAAAAAGCAAGTGTGGGTTGAGGTTCCATGAAGGCTTCTTGCTTTCAGCTGAGCATGCTTCAGAGCTGATCCATGGTAAGTGGCCTGAGCCGGCAAGGAGCCCTTGTTGCTCTCTTGAACGACTTGGTGCACCTGAGCCTTTAGTGAAGACAAGTTACTGTTTTTCAGCTGTTTTCTTGCAACTGTTTCTGTTTCAGTTGGCATGAAATGGCAAGTAGGTGGTGCTGGGTTAGCCCTCACTGAGTTGTCCTCGGCCCCAGGCCTTGTTTGCAGACACAGCTCAGCTGCTGTAAGGTCAGAATTAAATGCAACTAGGATAGTCCAGACCCAGTGGTGAGCATCACTGAATGAAAATGGCTCCTACGTCAAACTGGAGTGTGTCTGTGTGCACAGGAGTCCACATCACTCAGGAGTTTGGGCTCAATATGAGCTTTTCCTTCTAGTTCTTCTCTGAGGGCAAAGTGTGAATGCTTACTCTGAGTAAAAACATTTTTGTCCTTAAGAGTACAAGGAAAGAGTCACTTTTGTTCACAACTACTGCTTTGCCCCCTAAGCCTTGAATTTCTTCCTGAAAAGAGAAATTATTAGAACAAGCTAAAATAGGGAAGTGGTTAATTAGTCTAATTCCTCTGGCTTCATGCCAGAACTCCGCAGGGTTTGAAGCTGATGTCTACACCTCCACCTGTTTATGAACAGGGTTTTCCAGTCAGTGCTGTTCCTTGCATATGCAAACAGTAGTGGTGTTGGTGTGTTCTGGTCTTACTGGGAAGTGAGACTGCTTTCTGAGCACCAAGCTGAGTCAAAAGCAGAAGTTTTCTTCAGGTATAGTGTGAGAGGAAGCTCCACCTGGGTTGGCTGCATGAACTTGTTCACCAGTGCTGTGCTGCACAGGAAAGTGGACAGGCAGTAAGCACTTCAGAGGCTCCCTGTGAAATCCAAGCTGGCTGTCAGCTCTGCTCTAAAATCAATGCTTCTAAAAACAGCCTGGTTTGAAAGTTGCCTCCACTCAGTTTCTTGAGTTCTTAGGCCATTAAAGATGAGGCCTAATGGTGTGAATCTTCCTTTGTAAAGCCTTTCTGTGATGGACTGCTGGGACCTGGGGATGAAAGGAATTCCTGAGATGATCTTTTTCCTATGCACACTTTTTTTAAATCCTGGATTTCACAGGGGTAGGGAGGAAATGGGGAGATTGCCAGCACGTGTGACATAACCCTCTCTATTTCCCTGTGAAACAGGTTTAAATGGGATGAACAGCAGCATATGGGAACACTTTGCTTCGGGGAGTTTTTCGCCCAGTACCTCACCTGCATTTCTGTCAGGTCCAGGTGCTGCGGAGCTGGCACGGCTACGGCAAGAGCTGGATGAGGCCAACGGCACAATAAAGCAGTGGGAAGAGTCGTGGAAACAAGCCAAACAGGTACCTGGGGCAACTCCTGGGATGAGGGATTAGGGAGTGTGCAGGAGTTAGGAAGGTGTCAGCCTTTGAGGAGAAGCTTTCTGGATGCTGAGGTGATGGGAAGAGCCATGGGTTTTACAGACAGATTCTCTAAGCATTCTTCCACTTGACTGAATCTCTGTGCCTGATGGCGTCAGATGCTGGAGGGGCAAGGCCAAGTGTCATAATAGGTGCACTGAACTTCTTGACATTCTCCTAGACCTGCCAGTTGACTTAGATCTCTGAGAATTTGCTGGTATGGGAAGTTCATCCCCCTTAAAGAGGTGAGCCTAATAGGTAGAACCATAGCTCAACCAGACAGGCCGTCTGGATTGGGCAGCACTTTGAAGCAGAGCTCCAAGGATGTTTTAGAACCGGGGAACAGGACACACTGGACAGAACACATTCCTGGTGAGGAGTGTGTGGAAATGGATATTTTTGCCTGGGATTTTCTTTTTGGAGGCTGAGTTTTCAGACTGCTTCTTCATTGCCCTCTTTGTTGGAACTCTTAGGCTTGTGATGCTTGGAAAAAGGAGGCAGAGGAAGCAAATGATCGCGCCAACACAGCTAACATGGAATGTGAACTGGCCCGGGAGCAGAGGGAAGCCTTGGAGCTGCAAGTGAAGAAACTTCAGGAGGAGCTGGAGCGGATCCACACAGGCCAGGACCCTCAGTTTCCACGCTCCTTCTCTGACCTGGAAACGCTCTCCCTCTCTTCGCTTTACACCCTCCAGAAGCAGCTGCGGGCAAACCTGGAGAAAGTCGATAAGGTGAGTGCCAGGGTTGGGCAGGGCAGGGCTTTGCTCTCTTTGCTCCTAGGGCTCACAGCTTTATCCCCTTTTAGTGCAGCCAGAAATCGGAAAGCTATTAAAGCAATTCCATGTGGATGTTGCCAAAGTGAGTTTTATCCAACTTACAGGAAACTACCACATGATCTTCAGTTTTGGGCTCTTCAGTTTGAGGGGCAGGGATCTGCTGGAGAGAGTATGTAGCCCAGTGGAGGGCTACATGGATGATTAGGGGACTGGAGCACTGCCTTATGAGGAGAGGCTGGGAGACCTGGGGCTTTTTAGTCTGGAGAAGAGAAGACTGAGAGGTGGTTTAATAAATGTTTATAAATATCTGAGGGCTGAGAGTTGGGGCTGGGGGGGACAGGCTCTGCTCACTTGCTCCCTGTGATAGGACAAGGAGTAACTGGTGTAAGCTGCAGTACAGGAGGTTTCACCACAACAGAAGGGGGAAGTTCTTTACTGTAAGAGTCTCAGAGCACTGGAACAGGCTCCCCAGGGAGGATGTGGAGTCTCCTCTGGAGACTTTCAAGACCCATCTGGCATTCCTCTGTGACAGATCATGCAGTCCTACTGTGGCAGGGGGATTGGACTTGATCTCTTTGGGTCCTTTCCAGCCCCTAACATCCTGTGATCTTCTTGCCTAAAGTGAAGAGTTTAAGTCAGTCCAAGCTGTTACTGTGTTGATCTTAAAAGACATGGATGCTTTGCTGCCTTGCTTTTGCTTCAGCAGGTGAACAGGACAGCTGCAAGCCCTCCCTCTGCTGCCTCCTTACAGGACGGCCCCTTCTTTGCTTTTGTGGCTTTAACGTTTACCTTGTGCCCTGTCCCTCTCTCTTGCAGGCAGTATTTCAGATGCAGTCAGTGAAATGCCTTAAGTGTCAGGAGGAGAACCGGGTGGTATTACCGTGCCAACACGCAGTGCTGTGTGAAACCTGCGCCGAGGAAGGCGAGTGCCCCATCTGCCATCCCAACAGGCCCCACTCTCTCCAGTCGTGACCTTCCAAGGACACTTTGTTCTAATCATATCCTATAGAACTTTTTAACTTTATACAGACCTACATATATATGTATCTGTGCATATATATATGTATGTGTCTCTAGAGATGTATATACGTGTGTGTGTGTGTGTGTCTGTGCATGGCTGTGTATGGCTCTGGGTTCACACACACACACATGCACACAGACACACACACACACATACACATGAGACAAAAATTTAGTTGCAGAGCACTTTTTAATATTTTACAACCCGTATCTAAGCTGCCCCTCACCCCTGCCCCACTAATTCTTAACTCTTGAGGAACTTTGAGAGCTGTTTTTAATACAGATCAAAGGGCCATTTGCAAAGAGTGTGTGTTTCTCCTCTTTTCTATTTAGATGATAACAAATTTTTGACTATTTCCAGAAGGATTTAGAGTGGGCAAAGAGGAGCTTCCATGTGCTTTCCAGGGGAAGAGTTGAGATCATGGGGAGGATCGAGGTGGATTGAGAGGACTTGTTCATGTCCTTGGTTCTCCCTGCTCTTTGACCCAGCTTGGTTAAAGCCGTCCTCCCTGATGGAAGCTCTGCTGGGTACCTGCCTGGTGGGCCTCTTGTTGCCCAGCTCTGAATGTGCAGGAACTTTGTCTGTCATTTAAGCAGCAAAGTTCAGTTTTTAAATTTTTTTTTTACACTCTTTGTATATTTGTATGAAAAGAATAAAAGAGGGAAAAATTATTATTATTATTATTATTATTATTATTGGACCTAGAGCAAGCCGAGCCCCAAAATTCAGTGACTGGTGGTCATTGCTGACACAGCTGACAAGTGCCAGGTCTGAGCAGCCTTAGAAGTACCACCCTTGTGTCAGCTAAAGCCCTTTAGGAAGGAAACATGGATGCAGAGGTTGGTTCTCTCCAGCCACCCCTTTCTGTGGTGGCTGCCTAGAGACCGTATCAGACCAGATTCAGTTTGATTTAGCCACAGGGACCTGATTCATAGTCACTGCTGCAATGCCTGAAACAATCCAGATAGTCTGAGGATGCTTGAATGGAGTCACTGTCACCTGTGTCAGCACCTCAAGGGTGGTTTGTCGGACTGCTAGGTCCAGAAGGCTTCATACTAGAGGTCTTGTATGCCTGTGGTGACAGAGAAAGCTCAGCATGACAAAGTAGTGCCACCAGCTTAGACCTGTCCAGCAGCTGAGCTTTCCTGTGACCACCTCCACAATGTGTCCACTGGATCTGTACATCAGGTAGGCTGCAGTAACCTGCTGGGATCTCAACCAAAAGGCCACTCATAAGACTTAAACCATTTACATTTTGCACCAGGGACGTGCTGCCCCCTCCCTGACCTGGCAAAGCACTGGAACCTCCAGCAGCCCACTGTTGTAGGAACACAGAATTTTTACTGGAGCCTCTCAGAAAGCTTCATATTTAATGCAAAGACATAATTAGGTTTGCTTCCATAATTCCACCTTTCCTTTTCATGGAAAGGGTTAATATGCATTCCCAGATGATCTCTTAAGTGCAGCTCTGTGTAGTTCTGGTTTTGTTTTTTAATGTTTTTCCCATTAACTTGTTTTGATTTTTTTTAATGCCTTCCCCCCCGCCCCCCGTGTATTTTATTGTAACTAGCATCCATTTTTCTTTAAATTCTATTTTATTTTTTAATGGAGAGACACTGTTGAGTGACTATTGTGGCTATGTTGTTTGGTTATAGCCTTTGAATGTCTGTGCCATGGGGCAGCTCATCTGCCTTGGTCTGATCTTAAGGAAAGACCTTTTAATAAAATACATCAACTTTTTTTTTTTAATTTTTTTTTTTTTTTTAAGGGGAAAAAAGTTTAAAAGGAAAAATAAACCAACAGGAAAAAGAAGTGTGTGGGGGGGAGGGGGGGAGGGAGGTAGGAGGAAAAAAGACCAATTAAAGTAAAAAAACTACTAAAAAAGTTTTTGTACCTAACTTAAATCATAGGAAATTAAAAGTCTTGATTCAGGTATTTTAATATTTATGAGAAGCAGAGCTGATCAGCCTGGTTTGGCTCTTGGTTTGTAACACTTTTCTGTTCGCCTGGTGGTTTAGCTGCTCTCCTGCCTCCCTGGAGGACTGCTCAGGAGGAGGCTACCTTTGGCCAGCCCTCTGTTAGCCAGAGCTGCCCAGCACCCGGCTGCATCCCATTCCCACAGGGGCTCTTCGCTTTGTCCCTTCTCTCCAGGTGGAATTTCTCCACTTGGTGGCAGCTTACAGTGGGACTTCCAGTAGCAGGGTGATGCAGAGCCTCAGAGGAGAACATATTTGCCCTCCGTTTCTCTGAGGCCACATGGCTTAGGCAAGGGAGGTAGAAGGAAAATTCCAGAGCAGAACAAACACTTTTTTTTCCCCCTTTTGAGTAAAACAATTCCTCTGTTTTTATAACTTACACTGAAGGACCAAAGAATTCAAAACTTCACCTGTTTGTGGCCCTTAAATTTGAACTTTGCATTGCCACACTGCACTCGTGGCAGAGCAGCCTGAAGGAATTAGCCCTAGCCCCTTCTCTTGCCCCCCAACAACCCCAAGGTATCTCGGCACTCTCTTTGCACAAGCACGTAGCCTGTTTCTTGCTTTCCTCTGGTTCTTCAAGGAACACTTCCTAAATTTAGGTTTTTATGAATTTGTTTGCTGCTTTAAAAGAGAAAGGAGCTATCTGAAATGTGAATTACTTTTCTTAAGCATCAGATGGAAAAGAGAACTTCATCTTCATCTATTTTGTGAATATTTTTAAGGGGCCTCTTGCATGACAATGTCACAACCATGTGAGGTGAGAGCAGGGGGAAAGGGCAGCGTTTCTGACCTGCTCCAGCACTTGTGACAGATGAACTGTAACCACAGCACTGCATTCGAGGCTGAAAAGTCTTTGGTCAGCTTCTGTGTGCTGTAAAAAGAGTCTTGTTGAGGTGAACCTGGTGCTAATAACTCCAGCCCCTGTAACCAGCTGTCAGGCTTCCTTCTGAAGCAGGAACTCCCTTTTACAGGCCACGCAGTAACACACCAGAACTGAGGGGGCATTTTTTCTTTGGCCCAGTCGTGCTTCAAAATGAAGTTTTGGTCCACAAGGCTCCTTGGTGAGCAGCCCAGCTGGCTTGTAGCTGAGCAACCATGAACACGGCTGGGTCCTGCCTCCTGGTGCAGACTCCTTATTGGATAATGACATCTCCCTCCCCAGGTTTTCTTGGGAGCTTTGGAAGCGTTGACCTCGGTGCAGGGTGGACACTTCTGAGCTAAGAGCTGGAGGAAGGGAGTCATAATTGAGTTGTGAAACCACAGTATCTTAAAGGGCAATTAACTTCTAAATTATGATGGAAAAACAATCTAGAAGCAAATGGCTTAAGACAACACTATCCTGGGTAGATAGATACCAAAAAAGCAAGGCTAGAGCTGTAGGTGATAGCCAGGAGCTGAAGAACTTTGGCATTGCTTTGGGCTAACAGGACCACTTCTAGATCATCTCTGGCCTTAGATGATGTAGCTGCATGCCAGCTGTGGCCAAGACTCGGTGGCACAGGAGGGAGCTGGGGAGAGTCTCAGAGGTAGAGCACAACGTTCTCCTTGAGCAGATGCCCCACCTCCATGGGGGGTTGGGAGCATCACTGCAGCTGAACCCCTGCCTGAAGAGTTTTTATACTTTCTGTGCATCTCTGAAGCTGAACCTGAGCCACTTGCAAGGCTTGTGCAGCTGAGACAATGAGAAGTCCTTACCCTTGTGAGGAAGCCCAGAACACTGAACGGACTCAGTAATTCACTGCTGTTCCACCAGCCTCTGAACCTCCTCTTCCTTCTTTTGACCTGCCCCCCCCACTTTATCAGAGAAGGAAGAATATTACCAAGTGTTTTCCTCCAGAATTCCAATAATCCTTGGAGCGATGGCCAACAGCAATCTCGATGTTACTGATGTTAAACCCTAGTATCTTAAAGGTGAAGTATTCCTGCAAACTAGCGACTGCAGCGGAGAGGTTTCTGGGGCTTCCCCCACTCCGTAGCTTCCACTGTTAAAAATAAATACAGTATACATTAATAAAATTTAAAACATAATAATACTACTACTACACACTGCAGTATTTTATGGTGGCAATTCTGGACCGGGGCTCTTCCTCCCCAGGAGGAAGGGTGCTGGGCAGAAGGGCCCCCTCAGTGTAGAAGTTGGCAGAATGGTGATCGGTGGTGGTGTGTAACACGTGTTGTTGATTCCATGTATAGAACTGTGATTTCAGCTGTCGTTCTCTCGTGCTCTGTAAATATGTGTTTTGGCTGTCAGAAACCTGGTTTAGACTCTTTTCTTGGCAGAGTGAATTTGCATGTGGGGCTGGAAAGAACTCAAATCTGTGTCACAGTTTCCAAGGGCAGGATGGATAATTTTTTTTTTTTCGTTTGTTTTTGGTTGTTTTGTTTTGTTTTTTTTTTGTTGTTTGTTTTTTTTTTTTAGAGGACAATAAATTTTTATTTTTTTGCTAAGAAAAAAACCAAACCAACCTGTACTAAAGCTGTGTGTGGTGGGGGTGTGCGTGCCCTGGAGCTGGGGTGGCGGGAGTGGGGGTGTGTGCTGCCCTGCCCTGGGGCTTGGGGAGGTGTGGAGGGCTCTGGAGGGGTGAAGATCTTCAAATAACAAATGGAGTTCATCTCCTTGACCAACTTTTGCCTCTTCTTCCTTTCATGTGACTGAGAATAATTCCTTCCTGAGCTCCCTTCTACATCACACAGAATGTAAGAGGTTGGAAGGGACCTCTAGAGATCACAGAATTGGAAGAGACTTCAGAGATCACCCAGTTCTAACTCCTGTGCTATGGACAGGGGCACCTCACACTAGAGCAAGTTGCTCAGAGCCACATCCAGCCTGGCTTTAAAGCCGTTCAGGGATGAGGCATTCACCATCTTCCTGGGCAACCTGTTCCAGTGTCTCAGCACCCTCCTGGTGAAGAACTTCTTCCTAACATCCAGTCTGACTCTACCCACTTCTAGTTTGGCTCCATGCCCCTCACTCCTTTCACTACCTGGCATCCTCAAAAGTCCCTCAGCAGTTTTCCTGTAGCCCTTTTTCAGATACAGGGAGGCCACAGTAAGGTCACCTCAGAGCCTTCTCTTCTCCAGGCTGAATAACCACAGCTGTCTCAGCCTGTCTTCAGAGAAGTGCTCCAGCCCATCTGATCCAGAGGAGTTACCTCTTGCCTTTATGTTTGAGGAGTAAATGAAGAGAGGGAGAGGCAGTGTGGTGAGGTGCAGTGGGGCAGTGACTCCTAGAAATGGCAAAACCAGAGTAAGAAGGAAAGAGAAAGCTCTGAGAGACCTTGGAGAAGCCTTCAGTGCCTGAATAGGGCTACAGAAAAGCCAGAGGACTGCTTACAAGGGCCTGTGGTGACAAGACAGGTGGCAATAGTTTGAAGCTAGAGCAGGGTAGGTGCAGATTGGACATCAGGAATAAGGTCTTTACTTGAGGGTGGTGAGACACTGGCAGGGAAGTTGAGGATGCCTCATCCCCACGATTGTTTAAGGCCAGGCAGGGTGAAGCTTTGAGCAACTTGAGATAGTGGGAGGTGTCCTGCCCATGGAGGGGGGATCTTTCCAACTCAAGTCATTCTATGAGCTTTAATTCTGAAGCTTTTATCACCCAGATTCTTGGTCTGGACAGAGATTTTTCTCCCACAGAAGCCAGGCTGGGTGGAGGTGAGCTCTGCCTGCTGCTGCTGTGGAACCTCTAAATCCTTACAGCCAGAGTTCCACGTGTTGTGTTGGCACCCAAATGGGCATGCCTTGTATATGGATCCAAGAACTACCTTCTGCTTATGGAGAATGCTTTGAAGGTGCAGCAGCCACGTGCCCTTAGTCCAATCACAGGAAGAATCCAAGTCACTCGATTTAGAGTATTAGCAGTGCCCTAAGATCGACAGCAGTGCCTGCCCCCTCCCCTCTTCTGTCTGTTGCATTGATGAGCCTGGGGTTCCTGCTCACCCTTGCATTTGCTGGCAGCTGGGTTTATGTGCCCCAAGCCACATGCTTTCATCCTAAAGCACTTCTCCTTCTGGTCCATGGGGTTAGTTATGCTCTGATCATTTATTAGCATCATCGAATCCGAGAATGCTTTAGGTTGGAAGGGACCTTTAAAGGTCAGCAGTCCAACCCCCCCCTGCAGTCAGCAGGGACATCTGCAACTAGAGCAAGTTGCTCAGAGCCACAAACAGCCTGACCTGCAGTGGTTCCGGGGATGGGGCATCTGCTACCTCTCTGGGCAGCCTGGGCCAGGGTCTCACCCCCCTCTGAAAAAAAAAAATTCTCTTCCTTCTCTCCAGTATGAATCTTCCTCTTTTAGTTTCAAACCATCACCCCTTGGCCTCTCACAACAGGCTCTGCTCAAGAGGCTGTTGCTGTCTTTCTGTGCAGCCCTTCTAAGTACTGAAAGGCCAGCAGAAGGTTTCCTTTGAGCTTTCTCTTCTCCAGGATGAACAACCTGAGCTCGCTCAGCCTGGAGAGCTTTCAGCCCTTCCATCATTGTTGTCATCTCCTCTGGCCCTACTCCTTGTCTCTCCTGTGCTGAGGACTCCAGAGATGGCTCTAGGACCAGGTGAGGTCTCAGCAGAGAAGAGCAGAGAGGCAGAATCCCTCCACACTGCTAGATATCAGCCTAGGAGAGGGCTGGCTCCACGCTGGCAGCACATGGTGCCAGCTCTTGTCCAGCCCCTCCAAGTCCTCACAGGTCTGTTCTCCATCCACTCATCCCTCAGCCTATGCTGATACCAAGGACTGCCCCAGCCGTGTAGAACCTTGTACTTGGCCTTGTTAAACCTCATGAGGTTCTCACAGGCCCCCTTTTCCCTGTGAGGGATACGATTGCTCCTGTGGTGGGAGCAGAGACAGCTGCCCAGAGCTGAGCAAAAATGAGCTAAATAAAGCAAAACCACTTTGGCTAACAAAGTGGGAACAGCCTCAGCTCAGAGGGCAGCCCATGCCACCTGCTCACCAGGGCACGCTGGCAGTGAGGGCAGTTGGTGAGGGGCAGCCCAGAGCAGGTCAGAGCACAGTGATTTTTAAACAGCTAAGGGCACAGCCAGAGCCCTGCCTTAGCAGATGCACCTGGGTGCTGGTGGATGCCAACACCGAGTGAGCTGCCAAGTGCAGGATGGGGGGTTCCCCCTCTCTCCCTCTCTCTCTTTCTTTCCAGCAGCAGCTGCACTGACCTGGCTGGAGCCATACCCCGAGGCAGTGCCACCTCTGCACCGTGCAGAGACCCTTCTCCAGCGGCTTATTTCTCTGCAGGGCAACAAGGGGTGAGGGCAGCTGAAACGAGTGATTTAAGCCACCAAATGGCTTCCTTGTGAGCCAGCACTGCCTTAATCCCTCCTGCCGTGGCTTCGATTGAGCCTGGCAATGTCACACAGATACCAAAGGAGCTTTTTATACCTACCCCCACATCGAGGGCTTGACCTGAACTGACCCAGCGGCTGCTCTGCCCACCGAGGAAGCAGCTGGTGCTTGGGCACCCGGGAGGGGGGGATGCTTTTAATTCCCCAGGGCATGGCAGCTCCCAGGGACCTTCCACAGCTCCAACACAAACACCTCCTTGCAGGGTGGGGGCAGAGGGAGCTCCAGATTTCGTCGTTAGCAATAATTGCAGCGAAAACAAGCAGCCACCCCCCCAGTAAATAGCAACCACCTGCCCTGCTGGGCATTTGTGCTGTGCCACCTGCCTCACCCCACATACAGTGCACCCCGAGGAGCTGCCCACTGCTTTATGCTGTAGCCCAGAGGAACCCAGGTCCCTGGCACAGGCTGGAGGCAACGCTGGCGACCTAACCTGCTGTGACCAGGCTCCCAGCAGCCTGAAGCTCTGTGTGGTTTGGCTGATGGAGCTGCATTGATCTTTGTTGCTGCCCAGGCTCCAGTGGGCACCTCAGGGTTGATGTGCTCAGTGGTAAAATACAAACTCAAGCTTGTTTTCTTTTTGCACAATTTAAATCAGGGAGAGGAGGGGAAAGCAACCCCACAGCACAACAGAAAAAAAGCCCCTGACTGGCTACCCAGGGAAGTGCCAGGTCCTGAGCTGGCAGTGCCAGGCTGGGGAAGGATGGCTCCTGCTCCCTCTCTCCCAGCACTGTGCAGCCCCTGGGGACATAGCTGCCTCTTCCTTTTTCCATCACCAAAACATCAGCCCCTGCCTGTTACAAAAATCCTTTAGTGATGTCTTTTAACTCCTCCAGGGCTGGGGACTCCACCACTGCCCTGGGCAGCCTGTTGCAGGGCTTGACGACCCTTTTGGGGATGAAATTGTTCCTCACGGCCAACCTAAACCTTCCCTGTGGCATTTCCTCTTGTCCCATCACTTGCTATTTAGGAGAAGAGACTCACCCCCACCTGGCTCCAGAAGGTCTTCCCTCAGCCTCCTTTTCTCCAGGCTAATCAACCCCAGCTCCCTTAGCTGCTGCACACAGGACTTGTGCTCCATCCCCTTCACCAGCTTTGTTGTCCTTCTCTGCATGCCCTGCAGCACCTCAACACCCTTCCTCTAGTGAGGGGCCCAAAGCTGAACCCAGTATTAGAGGTGCAGCCTCACCAGTGCCCAGTGTGGGGGGAGCAGTTTCAGGCCACAGCCAAGCCCTCACCAAAGCTTTGGCTGCTGGCAGGAACCAGCCAAGGCTGGGAGGGGAGGAAAAAGCAGCTGCCAGCTCCAGCCACTGCCAAATCAGTGCTGCCAGTCCCTGTGCAAGGAGCCTGGCTGTCTCCCGGTGCCAGCACAGCTCTTCACCAGCGCTGCAGGGCTCAGATGGGCACGGTGGTGTTCGGGCCAAGATGGTCTTGATGATCTTTCGCCGACTGAAACAATTCTCTGCTTCTTTGATCCCATCTCATCCCATTTCCAGCAGGGCACAGACAAAACCTGCTCATGTGCTGCCTGTAACCAGTGAAATCCCACAACTGGCTGCCTCCCTCCCTGCTTAACCCCATCGAGAGGGGTAGCCTCACCCTCCCCCAGCTGCCTTGTTCCACTGCTGCCCGCACAGGGTCCTTGCCCAAAGCACCCCCTGCACAGACTCAGCCCAAGCAGCAGCTTTGGTGCTTTTAATTTAAAGTAAGAGGCTTAACCAGAAGGAAAAAGAAAACCAAAGAAGATAAATGGAAGGGAGTAGGGGTTGAGGGAGTGGGGAAGGAAACAAAAATAGGCAAGTTTGGCCAGGGGTTGTTCCCACCCCAAATAAGTGGTGATGCATTTGCATTGCCCTGTTGCAGGCAGGAGGGTTGGGGACTTGGCCCGGCAATGTGGCACCGGCAGTGACAAGGTAACGGGGGCTGGGCAGGGACAGCCACACACTTTCACATCCCCTGTTAGTGTTGCTAGTCCAAGGAGGCAAAGCAATGCCCCAAAATACTGGGTGCCCCTTCCCCAGTTCTGCTTTGCTACCACAGATAGGGGATAGGTGGGTGCTGGGAGGTGCTGAGGGGCACAAGGACCCCTGCAGCCATCTCCAACTCCAGCACTGGCAAAAGGCCTGTGGGGCCACTGGCTGGACCCCCTCCTTTCAGGACCTTCTTCCTCTGCTGCCCTCACTGGGTTTCCTTGGACTGCTTGGCTCGTTGCTTGCGGAGCTTAACGAAGGCCTGAGCCTCTTTGTCCCCCTTCCTGGACTCCAGCAGCTGGAGGATCTCATCTGCTGGAGAGAAGGGCAGTGATGGTGGAAGTGCTCAGCACAGCCCACAGCCCCCTGCCCATGCCATGGGACCTGCAGAGGCTCCGCAGGCTTCAGCCCAGCTTGGCACTACCTACCGGTGGGTTTGGGGTGGGTGAGAGGGAGGCGAGTCTGGGGCACCCGTGCTGTGTCAGCTTGGTCCTCCTTGGCATCCAGGCCAGGCAGGTGACAGAGGGGGAAGAAAGCTTCACCCTCCAGGTCGTTGGCCCCCAGCGTGTCGTAGTCAAACACAGTCAGCAGCAGACAGGCCCCCTCCTGCTGGCACTTCTCAGGGGGGATCAAGCTGCAGGGGGTGGGATGTGGGAGACCACCACATATCATCCTCTCCATCCCAAAATTCAACCTTCCCTCCAGGGATCAGAGAGGCTTCCCCAGGCTGCTGTCCCCCACCACACTGACTCCAACCCCTTCAAGACACAGGGTTCCAGCACAGCCTCACCCCAAGCAGTGAGGCCAAGGTGTTTGGGGTGGCCCTACCCTAGCTCCCACCAGGGGACCCCACGACTGAGCCCCACTGGATTGCAGAGGTGAAATCCCAGTTTCTGGAGCAGCAGCTCCTTACTGGGGGCTTGGTTGAAGAGGGGGGGGGGGGTCTGAAGGGACGGGAGTGGTGCGTGTCAGCCCCTACATACAAATCGAAGGCTTCATCAAAGAGGGGGTGCAGCTCATTCCTCTTGCACTGGGTGGTCCTGGCCACCACCTCAGGAAACTCATGCCGGGGCTCCAGGGTGAGCTGGACAAAGGGGTCACTCGAGCCTGGTGGGGTGCAGACATCAGTTCCCTACTGCCCCGATACATGGAGGGGAGATCAGGACACACTCAGTGCCACCCCCTAGCCCGGCCCTGCTCTGGGAGGGTGCAGGAGCATCCCCAACCCAGCATCCATCTGCCGCGGGTGGCTGCAGGAGGAGCGACCTCTGCTGGAGACGTCCCCAAACGACAGCCAAGCCGCGGGCCGGGCCCTGCTCACCGCGGCGTTACGGTGCCTCCTCTGAGGCACAGAGGGACCAACAGCCACCCGCCCCGGCTGCTGCCGCCTGCCCCGGCTGCTGCCCGGTGCTCAAAACGAGGGCAGCGGGAGGTGGGCACGGAGTCCTGCCTGCCACGTCCCACCGCATCGCCTCCAACCAGCGCAACACCCCCCACTTCTTCCCCCTATCCACCTCCTTGGATGCAAAAGCAAACCAGGACATTGTGCCCTTACTCCAAGCACTGCCAGCAGCTCTCCTACCCAGAGCACCTCTCCTCCCAAATCTACCTGCTTGGATGCAAAAGCAAACCAGGACAATGTGCCCTTACTCCAAGCACTGCCAGCAGCTCTCCTACCCAGAGCACCTCTCCTCCCATATCCACCTCCTTGGATGCAAAAGCGAACCAGGACAATGTGCCCTTACTCCAAGCACTGCCAGCAGCTCTCCTACCCAGAGCACCTCTCCTCCCAAATCTACCTGCTTGGATGCAAAAGCAAACCAGGACAATGTGCCCTTACTCCAAGCACTGCCAGCAGCTCTCCTACCCAGAGCACCTCTCCTCCCATATCCACCTCCTTGGATGCAAAAGCGAACCAGGACATTGTGCCCTTACTCCAAGCACTGCCAGCAGCTCTCCTACCCAGAGCACCTCTCCTCCCAAATCTACCTGCTTGGATGCAAAAGCAAACCAGGACAATGTGCACTTACTCCAAGCACTGCCAGCAGCTCTCCTACCCAGAGCACCTCTCCTCCCATATCCACATCCTTGGATGCAAAAGCGAACCAGGACAATGTGCCCTTACTCCAAGCACTGCCAGCAGCTCTCCTACCCAGGGCCATACTGAGTACCGAGGTCAGAGGGTCCCAGGGCTGTAGAGCTCCCCAGCCCACCCACGGGGGGTTGTTCACAGAATCACAGAACCCTCAGAGGTTGGAAGGGACCTCCAGAGATCATCGAGTCCAACCTCTCTGCCAAGGCAGGGTCACTCAGAGCAGTTTGCACAGGAATGCAGCCAGGCAGGTTTTGAAAGTCTCCAGAGAAGGAGACTCCACAACCTCTCCGAGCAGCCTTGCTGGGGCTCCCCATGCCACCCACACCCACCGTTGGAGTCCAGTGGGATGAGGTTGGCAGCGTTGAGCACTTCCACACGGAGTTTCTGCTCCGAAGGGCGGTACAGGGCTTTGATGGTCACCACCCCATACTTCTCTGAGCTGGTGTCCCGCTGAGTGGAGAGCACAAGAATAAGGGTGCTGCCTTCTGGCATGCTCGTGGAGGAGATGCTGAGTGCCTGGTGGAGACTGAGTGGGCATCTTGGGTATTAGAGGGATGATGGGCACCCTCTGGTGTGTAGCTAAACCAGGCAAAACCCAGCCCAAATAGCCCCAGGACTGGGAGGCTGGTGAGGGAATCCCAAGTTACCACAGGCAGGCTGTGCTGGGCAGCCTCATGTGGGCAAGGCTGGGATGTGGGAAGGGGCTGAGGGCACCACTCTGACTCCTACCTGCTGCTGGATCCTGTTGCTGAAGTATTTCTGGATGAGTTTGCGGCTGGTGGCAGAGCAGAGGTCCAGGTGGGTCTCCAGTGACTGCGGGGAGGACAAGAGGTGGTGGTTAAGGCCCACAGGTGACTCTGCAGCCCAGGGATGCCTTCCCTGGGAAGCATCCAAATGAAACCCTTGGGGACTCTCCCTTGTCTCCAGCATCCTTTTACCAGGAAGGTTGAAGTGTGGAGGGTCTCCAGTGGCAGTCCACAGCCCTCCGCGTGGAAGCACAGCTCCAGGCTCTGGGGAGAAGGTTGTTGTTAGCTGGCATCCAGGCACCTGCCCCTGCCTAGGCACCCCTTGTCCTCTCCACTACCTTCAGGGCACAGTGCAGCTTCCTGCAGTGCTGGACCGAGGGGACCTGCTGCCCAGTGGCTGCTGACAGCACGGCCAAGGTGTGATGCCAGAGGAGAGCGAGGAGGCTGAGGGTGCAAGGGAAGAAGGCTGTGAGTGGAGGGGTGCAGAGGAGTGAGCTGAGGGGAGGGTTGGCCTTTGGCTGAGAAGCTTTGCAAAGCTCCAGAGGGAACCAGCCGATCTCACTGGGCTGAGCAGCCAGCCCCACAGTAGGATGCCCCCAAGCCCCATGGGGCTGAGTGGGACACTGCTGAGGGCTGCTGCTGGCCTCCACTATGCATCCTTGGGGTCACCTTTTGAAGTTCTCCTGGACCAGATGTTCATTGAGATACTGCAGCTCTGACTCCAGGAACTTCATGAGTGGGATGATGGACTGAAAGAAGAGGACAGGGGGTTGGGGAGAGCGAGATGAGGTGTATCCAGCAGGACACAGCATGGAGAGAGGTGGAGAGCATGGGGAGTCTGGAGGAACTGCTTCCCACAGTGACAGATGGGTACTGTGTCTGGTCTAGTCCTGCTGCCAGCATGGGCATCGAATGAAGCATATAGAGGTCTGGGGCCCATCACTGGTGTGTCACATGCACCCAACACAGGGAAGGCAGAGGTGGGGAAGGGTGCTGGGAGCCTTCACCAAGCAGGACAGGTTTATTCACAACAGCCCAAAACAGAAGGTCCAAGAAAGATCCAGGCCAGGTACTTACATCCTCGGGTTCCTGGCTGTCATTACAAGAGGAGAGCTCCTGGATGTGCCTGGCAATGCCCTTTTCCAGCTGTCAGAGAGAAATGCACAAAGGCACTTGGGCTTTGTCCTCCACATAAGCCTCCCCCCATATGCCTGGATCCACTTTCTCTCCATCCCAGGAGCACTGTGGGCTCCAGATCCCTTTGGGTGAAACCTCTCCGCTTCAGGCCAGGCTGAGGCTCAGCAGCAGATGCTGCCAAGCAGGGTTAGCAGCAGGTGGTCACCTTGGTGGCCAGGGCTTGCACCACATCCTGGATCTCGTGGTCCAGGCAGGAGACAGTGCTGTCGAGCTGGTAGTGCAGCGTGTGCTGGAACTGCTGCTGCTCAATGACATCCCCTGTGCGCTGCTCCAGGTGGGCCCAGTCCAGTTGTGATGGCAGCCTCAGGATCAGCAGCCGCAGCTGCTTGATGTTGTTCACCACGATGCAGAGCTGGGGCAGATGGGTTTGTTTCAGGGTGTCCCACACCCTCTGCTGCATCCTCTGCCAGCTCCCTCTCTATCCTCATTCTCACCCCCATCTCCATCCTTGTCTTCGTCCACATAGTCATCCTTGTCCCCATCCTCATTCTTATCCCCATCCTCCTGCACATCCCCACCTCCATCTCCATCCTACTCCTCGCCCCCACCCCATCCTCACCCTACTCCCCTGCTCAAACTATTTCCCTCCTGATTTTCCAGGGTGACAGCTATCAGAGGCCAAGTGATCCCCATGCAACTCAAACTTGGAAAGTCATCTGGGTGCTCTGCAGCTCATCTCCCACCCTGCTGCCAACCCATGGCCAAATCCTGCCCCTCCCTAAGCACTAGACCCTGACACCAACCCTGTTGGCTGCTTCAGCCTCCTTCTGCTCACTCAGTGACAGAGCCTCAGCCCTCTCCTTGATGAGCCTGCAGTACATCAGGGCAAGTTTGCACATGTCCTGCAGGATAGAGAAGAAGCCAACCAGAGTAAGATGGGCAATGTGGGGACCACTGTGGGAGCAAGGAACCCCTCTCCACCAGTGCAGGACACTGGCCCCATTCATTGGGACCTATCTCCAAGAGTGGGAGAGGAAACTCGTGGGCTGCATCCACCAGCAGGGCCCAGGGGACAAACCTCCACAAGCTTCACCATGATCATGAAAGCTTCCTCAGGGTCTGGCCAGCTGAGTTGTTGCCAGGTCTTCACGATCTGTGCATAGCAGGTGGACAGGTCAACAGTGGATGTGCTATGCTTGTTGTGCTCCCCAAAGGGTGTCAGCTGAGAGGGCAAAGTAAATGCAGCTTAGCTTGTGCAGGAAGAAGCCACCCCAGAAAGGACAGCTGCTGCTTTGCTTCAGGGGTTCCTGGCCCAACATCAGATCCCACATACATCAATGTCATCACCCAGTCACTAAGGAGAGTGGAGGGGATGAGGACGGGAGATGAAGATGGATGGAGCAGCCTGAGGTCCCTGCATCAGGCTGTGCTCCATCACATTCCATATCAGTGTTGTTCGACCACACTGAAGCAAAGGAGATGCCCACAGCATGTCTTAAGTGCAGGCTCATCAGCTCACTCAGGCTGCCAGACAGCATTGAGGGAAGGGGCATGGGGATGCAGTGTGGGGCTAAAATGACTCCAGAGACCACATCCTTTGAGGGAGAGGAACCAGCTTGCTCCTGGGCTGCAAGCTGCATCTACGTGGTGGTCTCAATGCTGTGAGCGAGGCACAGTGGCAAGGAGTGGTGTGAGCTGGAGTGTGCCCAAAGCAGGGATGTTCTCCTCCTGCCTTACCTGGTCCATCTGGACAGCTCTCTGTGCCCTCTCCAGTGCAATGGTGTAGGCCTTCTGCAGCCACTGAGGCACAGCTTCCTTGAACCACTGGTGGAAATTGCTGAGGGCCAGAGGCCTATCCCTGGGGATGAAGGCACCAGCTTACTCCCCTGCACAGCAATGGCATGGCCTCCTTGCTGCTCTCACGCAGCATGAGCTGCACCAAGGCAGAGGGACACCATGCTAAGGAGAAACCCTTCCCTTGTCTGGAAGTTGAGCTTTCCATCATCCCTGCTCAGAGACAAGCCTGAAACCCTTCTGGTGGTGCTCACACTGACACCAGGCACCAGCAGCCTGGTCTGCCTCGTGTGTCTTTAGTGGCGAGGGTGAACGGGAAGGATTTGGAGCTGCTCTCAATGAAGTGCTCAGCATCTCCCCTCTCTCTGGGTCGGGCACCTGTTGGGGAGGAAGTCCTTCATCCGGTAGAGCTCCTGCAGGTTCATGTAGAGCTGGAAGAGGCTCTCGGCAGTGGGCTTGGACATGCTGCTGTCCACCTCACGCAGCTGCTCCTGGACGTGCTCTGCGACCTGGCATGAGCAAGGGGAGAGTGGACAGCTCTTGGGGAGGGTCTGGATGGGAAGGTTTGATTTGCTAGGGTCTTTCCAGAGCCATGGGGTGAGGGTTGGCCCAGGGGACTCCTCTGCCTTTTGGGTGGCATTTCAGGAGATGCACTGGGTGAAGTGAACAGGTAACAGTCACTGGATGGGCACACAGGGAAAGATGA
This sequence comes from Pogoniulus pusillus, assembly GCF_015220805.1. NCBI lineage: Eukaryota > Metazoa > Chordata > Aves > Piciformes > Lybiidae > Pogoniulus > Pogoniulus pusillus. The sequence goes on along the minus strand of NC_087274.1, from coordinate 10,601,203 downwards.
GGACAGTGTCCCTGGCTTGCTCCCCTTTTAGGCTTGCAACAACCAGCTGCCACCAAAAAAACTCAGCCTGACTTTAGACCACAGTGCTACGAGCGCAGAGCAGCCCAAGCTTGCTCACCAAGCTCTCCAGCTCCAAGTAGGCAATGAAGAAGACATTCAGCTTCAAGGTGCTGTAAGAGAGAAGTGAGGAGTGAGGAGCCTGCCAGCTCCAGCACAACACAGCGAACCCTCCCAGATTATGCCCTTGCCCCTAAGGATGAGGACAGTACAGCTCTAAGGAGCAGAGGTGGGACCACAGGTGCTGTCTGTAGAGCCCAAGAGCCAAGAGGTGCCCTATTGCTCTTCATCCCAAGGAAAGTGGATGGGGAGGGGATCAAGCTCTGAAACCTACTTGATGAAGAATTTATTCCAGATTTTCTGGCACTGCTGGAGATCTCCTATCACTTCCAGCAGGAGCCTGGACAAGGCTTTGCCATTCTCCTCCATGCTCTGCAAAGGAAGGACCAGTTTGGTTTGGATGCTCAGTGATTTTGAGGTGACCTGGGCTCTGTCCTGATGGGATTTATTTATATGATTTGTTCTCTGGGGCAGCATTAGACCCACGTTAGGTGCACCAAGAAGTCATCACTAACATCCACCATCACCCTGTGCTCAGGTAGCTGGGCTAGGGACCACCTCCTGCTCTCCTGAGCATTGCACCAAGGCAATGCAGGTACCATGGCTCATGATAGTTTTCAGCTGGAAACCCAAACATCTTGACTGTGTCAGAAAACTGGAGCAGCTTTGTCTCTCAGGGTTGTCTTCCCACCCCCTCAGACCTCCCAGCCTAAACCCAGCAAACTGCTTCTTGTCATGTGAGAGACAGAGAGATGGAAACTGACCTTCACCATCGGCTTAAGGTGCTGCTTCTTCATGTGAAACCACTCTGTTGTGCCTGACTGCAAGAGAGGAGTCCTGTGATGGTAGGGAAACAGGAGGAGCAAAGCGGGTTCTGTCACCCCCTTCACCCTCCCTGTACCCTCAGTGTGACAGGAGCCAGCTCCACATGGTGGAAACCACAAGCTGGGACCGCTGGGTTGAAGAGGGGCAGAAGTTTTCACCTCCTGTGGTGATCCGTGTGGCTTTGCTGAGGTGTGGGCATTGGGCAGGAGATGGATGGGAAGGGAGAGCTACAGGGTCCCACCTCCCTGGGGCTGAGAAAGGTGAGACCTATGGTCCTGCTACCTTCAGTGCTGTGGAGACCATCTGGGGGAGGTCAGGGTTGGGTGTGCACAGCTCGTGGAAAGCTTTCATTTTGCACATCTGGACCAGGACCCTGCAAAGCAAGAACCTTGAGTGAAACCCAGCACTGACTCCTCAGGAACAACCATCTCAGTGACCCTGCTCAAACAAACCTTCCCCTCCCAACAACATCCCCCCTGGGGAGCCCATGACAAGGAGCAGGGCAGGACAAGTGCCACAGCAGTCTAGGAGGGGAAACAAAGGACTCTGGTGGGGTTTTGCTCAAGTCTCTCACGGTGGCCAAGCCACCCAACCCCACGTGCAGCTGACACTGGTGGGGCACTCACCGGAGCAGGGACTGGAGCCTCTCCATGGACCTTGGGACAGAGAGGGGGAAAATGATTCTGTACCTCCGGATGAGGGACACCCCATAAGTCAGCAAGGACTGGAAGGACTCAGCCAGCTCTGCTTTCTGGGGAGAAGGAAGGAAAGAGGCATTGTGCTCAGAGATGTCCACTCTGAGGACCACTCAGAAAGGACTACTGTATGGTAATGGCTTCTGTTCCTTTCCAGCCTGGCAGGGGTTGGAACTAGATGATCTTCAAGGTCCCTTCCAAGCCAAACCATTCTTCTAGGATTCTATGACCCTTGCTCCCCACAAGGTGCTGGAGCCTGCTCACCTGCTCTGGCCTCAGGCGCTCCTGTGCCCACTGGTACTCGATGCTGGTGATCTGGTGAAGCAGGCAGCTGCTGTTGAACTCAAGGCTCTGGTAGAGTTTGCTGTATGCCAGCCACTGCCTGGGGAAGATGAGAGGCTGGGCTGAACCTGGGAGACTGGGCAGCACCCAGCTTGAAGCTCCCCTGTCTCATGGCTATAGCTGGGATGGCAGGGGCAGGACCCAGGTCTCCTGATGCTCTTTGGGGCAGGGGCCAATTCCATCCACGCTGAGCTCGTGGGAGAGACTGGCTGCAGTCAAATGGCCCAAGGAAGGCACTGGAGCCCATGATCCCCAAAAGTATGATCTGCATCACAGCTCCCTGGGCATGGGGGTACTCACGCCATGACCTGGTGAAAGTCAGAGAGGTCCTTCTGCGTGGCATGCAGGTACAGCACAGTGCTGGCATGTCTGCTCAGCTCCCCATCCCAGGAGATGCTGCCAGCCTGGGAGGGTGCAAAAGGAGGGCGATGTGTCCTGGAGCAAGCTGGGCTGAGCCAGGATGGGGACAGAGACCTGCACAGAGTGTTTGCAGGACCACAAGAGGAGTGGATGCCCCACAAGGATGCCAGGCAGAACCAGGCATCATCGTGACCCTCCTCCCCATCATACTGCAGTGTGTCAGGTGCGATAGGTTCCAAAGGAAGCCCTCAGGCCAGCCCAGCTGGTACCTGGTGCTGAAGGATCTCATAGGACACCAGCTGCTGCAGGAGGTGGCGATGGACAGTGTAGCTCGGCTGTGTGCGGCTGCTCGTGGTGGCCCTCTGAAGGGACAAGGCATAGAAGTGACACCTGTAACTGCCTGGACACGCAGGGATGCAGTCAGGCAGCAGGGGGACAGGAACTCCAAACCACGTGGGGCCAGAGAGTCCTGCCTGCAGCTGAGCCAAGGGGTGCAGGCACCCCAGCAGCAAGACCTCCATGCTGGCATGGAGATCAGGGGAGGGTTGAGCTGGTTTCCAGCACACGCAAAACCTGGCACTGGCATCTCTGGCCCTGGAGACAGGGATCTGTGATGCCAAGATGGGCCCCAAGGGATAGACAGCTGCCCCATCTTGCCAAGGCAGTGGAGGAAAAACCTCCTCACTGATCTCCTCTCACCTTCTTGTGAGTCAGCAGGAACTGCAGGTGACACTGTCCTCGGTTGGGGTAGGTCTCTGTCCTCGGCTCCAGCTGGTACCAGCGATCATCCCAGCAGTGCAGGTCCTGCGTGCACACAGGCAAGGGTGAAGCCCTGGGCAGCCTTCCCAGGATCCTGCTGAGGGATCAGGTCCCACGGCACCGACAGGGCAGGAAGATGCTGTGCTGGGGAGCTCTGGCGTTGGATTAGAAGAAATGGCACTGCCACCGAACTGGCACCAGTTTGTGGCTCCGAGCCGGGACCCTGGGCGAGCTCGCGTTGCTGTGGGGCTGGCATCCTGCCCAGATCCTGGGGGTGCCTGAGCAGCACCCGGGGAGCTGCTCAGAGGAGGCACGGCGAAGCTCACCTTCAGGCGAAGGACCACGTTGCCCAAGAAGTCGTCCTGCCCTTTGTCTTTGCGAGCGTCTTTAAAGATCCTGGAAGGCACCAAGGAAGGAGAGAGTGGAAAGTTCCCCTGCAGGCACCCAGCCGCGGGCAGAACAGAGGAGGAGGACAGCACAGACCTGCCACCCTCCCTCCTTCCCAAGGCAGCTTCTAACTCCCAGCAGGCAAACCAGCCCTTGCCAACCCCCCTGCCCCAGCAGCCACACCAGCACCAACCGTTTGAGGCCGTGCAGGTCTGTCAGCTCCCCCAGCTTGTGCCGCACCGACTCCACCACGTCCGAGTCCCTGTGAGAGTGGGCACAGGAACCACCGTGAGGGCAAGGACCAAAGTGCCTCATGGACTTGCAGCGACAGCGGAGAGAAGGGAAGGTGAGGGGGAAAGTGTTGGGACCGAGGCCGGCCCAAAAGCAACAGGATGCAAGCATGTGGCTCCTGAACGTGATGAGGGCTCAGGACCAGCCCTGCCTGGGCAAAGCCAGCCTGGGATCTCCCTGCTCACGCTGGATGCATCCTGCTCTGCTCCAACAGAAAGTGTTGGGGGAAAGGAGTCCCCAGCTGCTTTCTGGGGCTTTGTAACAGGTGCAGGTTGAAGAACCACCGCAGGGAGCCTCCCAGGACATAGGATCCTGCACAGGGCTGTGGGCTGGGGAATGCTGCTGCTGCTGCTCACCACATGTCCAGGTGGAAGCTGGCTGTCTCCACGTCTTCAAACTCTCTGCAAGGTACCAGTGGGATGCTGTTACTGGAGCAGCACCCTGAGGGATGTCAGCGAGCAGGCAGGGCAGCTGGGAATTACAACCGGGCAGCTCCTCCTTTGGGGAGACCCCAGACCACCCCACACAGCCTGGGCAAGTGGTGGGAGAGCCCCGAGGGAAGGATTTTTGCCACACTTTTGTTTTTCACCTCCCTGGACCTGCTGCACAGAGCAGACCAGAAACCTGGCGGGCCCCCAGGGGCATCACCCCAGCAGAGCCCCATCACCTGGTTGGGGCAAGTGGTGAAGCTCTCCATCCATCCATCCATCCATCCATCCCTGAGAGCCCCGGGCACACCCTCCAGCCTCCCCCAGTTCCCCAGAGAGCAGTTCCAAGGGGTGACAGATTACAGGATAAATGTCTCGTCCCACACAGGGCTGAGGGTCTGGCTTCTGACTTGTGTGCGGTGGATCTGGTCTTCAGGGATGAGATCTTTGACCACAGCCTTCATCCGCTTCTTGAGGGCTGGTTCCTGGCTCTTGGTGTCGATGCCCAGCAGGCAGTAAGGGTCGCTGAACCCTGCGGGGGTGGAGGGCTGCAAGTCCCTGTCGGCAGCAGCAGCTGTCCCTTATCCCATGAGTCACCCTCCTGTCCCCACTTACCACTGACATCTTTCCCCAGAATCCCTTTGGCTTCCTTCACTGTTGCTTTCAGGCAGAAAATTGGGCTCTGGAAGAATGGTTAATGTGGAGGGGATCACAGGTCCTCTAAGGATGGAGCTCAAGCAGCTTCACGCCATCAGCTGCCAGCAAATGGCTCACAGCCTGGGGCAGCCCAAAATGCAACCAGGGGGTCCGGGAGATACCACAGCCCCCTCCTCCCAGCACCACCCCAATGTGGGGACCCCACTGGGAGGCAGCATTCTGGGGAGACACAATCCCACTGCATACTTCCAGTTCCTTGACCTGTTGCATGATGACTCTGTGCTCCTCTGCATCCATGCCAAAAGCCTGTGTAGATACCAGGGCAAACAAATGCTTCTGTCCTATGAACATGGCTGGAGTGCAGCCAGGGGCTTTGCTCTGCTCCCTGGGAACCAGCTGCGCTCAAGGAGAGAGGAGAGGAGCAAAGAGGCCAGCAGAAGGGCTGGGGACCAGCTGAAAGCTCTCGAGGGAAAGTCTCCTTCCCACCATCCCAAGCCTAAGGGAAATATTTCTCCTTAAGGCTCTTATTTCCCAGCCAGGAGCTGTCCCCCTACCCTGCTGCTTCATCCTTGGAGGTGCTAATTAGAAAAGTCCCTCTAGGTGCTTCCCACCAGCCCCTTTAGCTGGGAGGATGGACATGTCAGGGGGGAGGCTTTGGAGACCCCCATCCGTGAGGTGGAGACTCACCTTCTGCACATAGGCATAGAGCTCCTGGGGGTCTGCGACGTGTTGGTGCTCAGGCTTGCCCAGGCGGTACAGGATGGTGTAGAGGACCTCCTCATAGAGCAGGGTCAGCTGCAGGGGGAGCATGGACACCCCATGTGGGGTCAGGCCAGCAGTGACTTGCTTCATGCATGCCCCAGGGTCAACAGGTTGTTCCCTCCCAGCTTGCCAAGCTCCTCACTAGTCTCTGTCACAACCCTCCCAACATTCAGCCCTGCCTGGACACCACTGCCAGTCCCTGAGGAGCATCTTCAGGAGCTGAGCAGCATCCCCAAGCCTAAGGACTTCTGCTACCCTCCAGTGCCACCAAGGGAGACCATGGTGGGGCCATGCTCGTACCTCTGTCTTGGTGAACCGATGGGACAGATCCATCTAGAGAAAGAAGAGAAACAGAGAAGTTTCCCATCAGGCCTCATGCTAGAAGGTGGTTTTAAGAGGAAACCTCAGCTGGGCAGGGCAGGGAGCACAGGGTAGCATCACCAGTAACCCATCAGGGTGGGATGCCCCAAAGGATGCTGTGACACCCCACAGATGCCCTGTGACTCATGGGCCACTTCCTCCAGCACTGACCAGCAGGACAGCACAAGAGCATTGCCTCCAAGCCCCGGGACAGAGAAGATGCCAAAAGCAATTTAGGGTGACCCATAGGAGGCTTTAAAAGTCATCTGCCTGCTAGCAGAGCTGCTTGCTGGCCTAGCCAGGCCCAGCAGGACTAGCCTGGAGAGCAAACCAGCCAAAGGAGAGGGCAGGTGGCCAAAGTGCAGCGAGGAGCTGCAGGTGGGGGGAAGGCAGACGTAGGCAAAGAGGCACCAAAGAGCCATTGGGACTGGTGATGAGGTCCCTTGCCAGAAAGCAAAACAAGCACTGCTGCAGCAGTGCATTGCTTGTTGCTGAGCTGAAGGTCCATTCTCCACCTGAAGGATGACCAACAACAGCCTCTGCTTCCCACAAGGCAATGAAATTGAAACGCTGAGGCACAGCACGGCCCTGGTGGTGCTCAACCCTGGGGCTGGCTTGGGGGGGCGCTGCTGCCCACACACCCCTGTCAGCCCCTGCCTCAAATGTCACCTCCTCCTCATCTCAGCTCCATGGGAGTCCAGCTGAGATCAAATCACCTCTGGGGAAAAAAACATCCTTTGCCCTGGCAGATGCCAGCTCTCAGCCTGTCCTCACCCTGATGCTGAGCCCATCCTGCACCTGCCTCTCTAACCATGGGCTGGATTTGGCCACCACCGCAGCTGAGCAGCTGACTCCTGCCGTGGAGTGTGGCTGGGTGACAGTGAGTTTGCCAACACCCTGAGCCAGGTGACACAGCTGGAGGGAAGGGGGCCAGTGCCCTTGTGCCATCCATCACAGCTCCTAGTGCTGGAGCCTCTGGGATTGCAAGGGGGACAATGCTGAGAAACAGAATGGAAATGTTTGAGGTTAATGTGGCCTCTTCTGTTTCAAGGGGTCTGCTCCTCTCAAGTGACACTGGCCAGACAGACAGGCCCTGCCTGTGGGTCAGTCCAGGCTATGAAATGACCTCAGAAGCCCTCTGACAGAGTTAAAATCCAAACACCCCCGAGCTGGAACATTAACATTTGCTTGTGGCAAATCTGAGGCTGGCATAATCCCTTGGCCATCTGGACTGAATTCAACTCTTCCACCCTCCTGCTTGCCCATCTGTGCACGGGACTGGCTAAGCTAAAGCTGGGCTGAGCCACCAGGATGTGTTTACTGCTGCTAATCCCCACGCCAAGAGCCCAGCCCAAATCCAGGAGCAGTGCTTAAATCCAGCTCCTGATACGACCACCAGCATCCCCCTCCAACACCCCGGTAGCTGGGGCAGTGTTGTCAGGGTGGGATGCTAGGCTGGCTGTGGAGATGGTGACAGAGGGAGGACAAGTCCCTGGATGAGAGGACACCAGCAGGACAAATCATCCCTGGGGGGCAGCACAGGGGATCCTGCCCACAAGCTCCCAGCCTGCAGAGCTGCAGATCCTATCTCCATGGGGGCAGAGGCAGTGACACCATGTCTCTGGCCACTGCAGAGGAAGTCTCTTGGGTTGGGTTGGCCAATTGCTGGCAAAGCAGATCCCAGAGGTGCTGGGGGGCACCTAAGTTAAAAGGGGACCCTCGGTGCCAGCACAGAGCTGTAGCTGAGCCCAGACACAGTCTCTGGTGCCTGTTTGGATGGGTATGGTACTCCCACACCCCCACTAGTGCTCCTTGCCCACCCGTGGAAACCATCCCAGCTGGGACATGGACCTGGTCCCTTTTCTCTCCTGGCCCTTCACAGCCTCAGCACCCAGCTCTGCACCCCAGGCTCCTCTGGGCGTAGTCACCCAGCCCCACTTCTGGGGACACTGCACCCCAAACGCACTCTCCAGCCCCAAGCACGTTCCCCAACCCCACAGGGTCAGGGCCACCTACCTCGGGGCTCTCGTCCCCAGGGAGGGTCCCGGCGGGGGTCTCACGAGCAGCATGCATGGCGGGGGCAGGCTGGGTGCGGGGCAGGGCAGCGGCTGCAGCTCCCTCTGCGCCTCTGCTCTGCGCCTCGCCCGCATGCTCAGAGGAAACCACAGCCCTTATCTGCCCCTGGCCATGCCAGCGAGCGGAAGCGCAACCAGGGCTTCCTGCCAGAGCAGCAGGGGGACACAGGCACCCCACTGCTGCTTCCCACCACCCCCTCCTGCGTGGACAGCCCCTTGGAGATGGGCGCCCAGGGCGCAGATGGGATGAGGGCGAAAGAAAGGTGTCACAGCCAGGCCCTGCTGTTGTCTGTGAGCAAGGAATTGAGAGCAAACAGGCAGGAAAAGTCTTGAGAACCATAGAATGGCTCAGGTTGGAAGGGACCTTAGAGACCATCTACTCCAACCTCCCTGCAATGCACATGGACACCTCTCAACTAGACTTGGCTGCTCAAGGCTTCATCCAACCCAGCCTTGAATGGCTCCAGGGAGGAGGTATCCACAGCTTCTCTGGGCAACCTGTGCCAGTGAGCTGCCAGGAGTATCCAGAGAAATAGTGAGACACCAAAAAGCTCAGCTCCATCCCTCCTCTCACAGCAATCACAGAATTGTTTAGGTTGGGAATGACCTTTAAGATCATCAAACCCAACTGCTAACCCAGCACTGCCAGGTCACCACTAAACCATGTCCCTCAAGGCAAGGTTGGACGTGGCACTTGGTGCCATGGTCTAGCCTTGAGCTCTGTGGTAAAGGGCTGGACTTGATGATCTGTGAGGTCTCTTCCAACCCTGATGATACTGTGATACTGTGATATCTCCACAGCTTTGAAACCCCTCCAAGAGATGGGGACTCCACCTTGCCCTGCAGAGTCTGTTCCAGGGCTTGACAACCCTTCTGGGGAAGAAATTGTTCCTCATGTCCAGCCTAAACCTCTCCTAAGGCAGCCTGAGGTCATCATTAAGTATCATCCCCCAAGGTTGGAAAAATACTTCTCCTTATACTTCTGCTCTTTCCCAGATCAGGAGGGCCCTTTGGTGACTGTCCCCCAGACACCACGAGGAACTGGGCTTCAGCACCACTTCCTCTGCTCTCCCCCATTTGGTAGTGAAGCCACCTCATCACCTCGTGCCCAGGAAAGGTGCCCATCCCCTCTGCTGGCAGAGATGCTCAGAAAGACTTGCCCAGCCTCCCCAGGCTGGCTCTGACCAGCCTAGCATTTGCTTCACCTTGGGCAAAGAGTTTAAAAGCACTTCCTCCCTTGCTGATGGAGAGGACCACGGTGGAAGGGCTGATTTCTGTCCTGCATCCCTCTCCCCTGACACAGACAAATGCTGTTTATTGATCTGGGACATCAGCACCATGCTCCACTGCCAAATGCTGTCAGTGGAAGGTGGGGATGTAAAGTGCTCGATGGCATTTGAAAAGTGACTGCTATTGGCTTTGCTTTTAGCTCCAATTGCAAAAGCAAAGCCTGGCCTGGCTAAGAGCAACCACAGAGATAAAGGCAGGGCACAGACACAGCATCCCTGAGCTGCTCACACCTTCTGCTGCTTCTTGCCAACACAAAAAATAACAGGTGTCAAATAAATGTCTCTTGCCTCAACCAGCACAGTAGAGTTTAGTCAATCCTCAGGTCCACCTCCCCTGCCCTGAAGAAATAAAACCCGCTGCAAGCAGGAATCTTGCTCAGCAACAGGCACTCACTGTCCAGCCAGGAGCTGGTGGCTGGGCTTTGGCAGATTTGGCAGTGTGGAGCTTCAGGGTGTCTGTTAAGCAGCCCTTCCCCTGAAGGTTCACCAGCTGGGCACTGCACTGCTTGGGGCTGGCTTGTAATTGCCCAGCTGGACGCCCTCAGGCACAGCCCAGCAGGGTGGGCAGCACTCATCTGCCCCCCAGCAGAGACCAGCATGGTCCTAACGGAAGCTCTCTGCAGGACTTGCACCTGCAGCGTGGTTTGAGCCTCTGTGGGTGCCAGGAGAAGGTTACTGGGTGACCCTGTTTCAGTGGCAGCAAACAGCCTTTTCCCTCCTGGGGTTTTACCAGCAGCCACCTACTCCACAAAACCAGCAGCGACAAAAATCCCTGAGCTCACAGCTGTCATCACCTCTGCACCTCGAATGCCTTCCCTATCTAGCTACAAAGCCCTGAAAGCAGCTCCAGAGTCGGCACAGATTTCTGATTACCAGAGACACTCCCCTCAAACTCCACACCTCAAACCTGCAAGCAGTCAGCCAGGACCTTGCCAAACACCCCAGACATCAGGAGCAGTAGAAGGAATTTGTTCTCCAAAGGGAGCGGGTCAGCCACAACATCCCCCAGCCCCCACAACAGCTCTCTGTCCCCCAGGGGCTCACACCATGTGTACGTATGACATAGAATCATAGAATCAACCAGGTTGGAAGAGACTCATCCAGAAAGAAAACTGCTCCTGGAGGGGGCTCTATCCCTAGAGGGGGCTTACAGCCTGCCCCCGGGACGAATAAAGCTCACAGCTCACTGGTGCACAGGGTTAAGGACGCTGCTGAGAGAACAAGGAGCATTAACACCCTCTTTAAAAGGTGCCAGCTTCCCTCTAGAAAACCACTGCTCTGTGTGTGGGGACCCTCTGCAAGCCATTAACAGTGGTTGATCTCCTTACCTCCTGCTGATGGTCGCGGAGCTGCAGTCTGCCCTCAGCCTTATCTCAGTCTCTTGACTGGAAATGGGCAAATAGTCCAAAATTGATTTCAACATGTCCCTCCCTCACTTCTCCTTTTAAGCACGGCGGCCAGTGACTCTGCAAAACCCGGCTGTGCCTGCCAGGGTTTGGCAAGGCCACCAGGGACACAGCGCAGAGGGCAGGAAGCTGCTTTCAAAATGAGACTGGGGACATGCCCAGCTGGGGCACCCCCGCAGGGACCTCCGGCGGCTGTGTGCTCGGGCACCAGCAGTTTCGTGCTCTGGAGGTCGGTCGGTCAGTCCCCTCCTTGTCTAGCATGGGACCTGTCAGTTGTGCCTGTCCTGACCCCACATATTCCCTCCTCCAGGCTCTCCCAAGAGCTTTGGGTGCACAGATAATGAAGGTACCTGGGAATGGGGAGGAGGGAGACACACAGAGCACCCCTCACCTCAGCTGGATCATCTCAGAAAGATGGTCAAGGCAGACTCCATCCTTTTGGGAGGAGCTAAGGGCACCTCCAGCCATCCAAGCAGGGCCGGATGGTTGTGCAAGAGCTTGAGCTTGGCCCTGAGGGCACCATGGAGGGAACGTCCAAAGCTGACTCTGGCCAGGAGGAGTCAGCACCCTGGCCACCCAGGAGGGCTTCACCAGCCAGCCCCAGCCCCTCCAGAAACACTGCTGAGATGCCAAGCTCTGCTTGGAGCTGCTCCAGCTCCCCCAGGGAGATGGGTAGGTTCCAAAAGGGAAAGCACAGCCCGTCCTGCCCCCCCGACCCCACTCCTTTGCCATGCCCCCTGGCACTCAGTGCTCAAGGCTGACCTGCCTGGACACCATCCTGGCTCAAGCACTGTGTCTGGCTGCCTGTGCAGCAGCAGGGGCTTGGGGGAGAGCACAACTCTCCCTGCCAGGGGCAGCCCTGCTTGTCCTTTTGGAGGTCAGAGGCTTCCCATATTGACCTGGATGGCACTGGTTGGGCTTGGGGCAGCTGGAGACAGCTTTAAACCGTTCCCACCACCACTGCCATGTGCTACGTGTGCGCAGCAGATATTTCACCCTCCTCTCTCTCTCTCCCAGCAGGACAAATTCGGTGTCGGCCACTGGGTTTATTTTCCTCTTGCCGTGGGGCCAGGGCAGTGGCCAGCACCGAGGTCGTTCCGTCTGCTGGCTTGGGGCACCGAGTTCAAAGCCGCAGGACCTGCAGCAGGTGTGTGAGCAGAGGAGCGGCCAGGGCGGATGCCTGTGGAAGTGGCAGAACTTGGTGCTGACACCCATCACAGTATCACCAAGGCTGGAAGAGACCTCATAGATCATCAAGTCCAACCCTATCTCCCCAGGCAGCCTGTTTCAATGGCTGGTAAACCTTTCTCTGCAGATTTTTTTTTTCCTAATATCCAACCTGAACATCCACTGACACAATTCAAGGCCATTTCCTTTTGTCCTGTCACTTGTTCCATGTGAGAAGAAACCCATCTCCACCTCATTCCAATCTCCTTTCAGGGATTTGTAGAGAACAATGAAGTTCCCTCAGCCTCTACTTCCCCAGACTAAACATGTTCAGTTCCCTCGGCTGCTCCTCACCAGATCTGTTTGCCAGACCCTTCTTCAGCTTCCTTGACCTTCTCTGGACATGTTCCAGCTCCAAAGCTGAACACAGAACTCACCAGTGCTGAGTACAGGAGAAAAACCACATCTCTTCTCCTGCTGGCCCCATCAACTCTCATCCAGGCAGTGGGCACACACGGGCTCATCTTCAGCCAACTGCCAACCAACACTGCCATGTACCAGGCCTTGCCCCACGGCACGTATCTGTGCCTCCCCTGGAGTCATCCCACCAAATTGTCGACCAACTTCAGCACCATAACAGCCCCTCCCTGGCTTTGCCACTGCCACTTCTCCCCACGCGTGCACCAGAGCCCCCCGAGGGGCCGGCCAAGCCCACGGGGCTGCGCGTTTGGACGGCAGGAGGAGGCTGCGGGGCTGAACCACCCTCAGATCCCAAACGTGCCAACACAGGAAAGATCCCTGCAGCCCATTCCTGCCTCGGGGAGAACGACTGTGCCCCAGCCAGAGCCCAGCCCTTACGGAGCAAAGTACACGGGGTGCGGGGTGCGGAGGAGGAGGAGGAGGCACCGAGCTTGAGCAAAGGGAAGGAGAGGTTTAGCAAGAAGAGACTGGCTGAGCCGAGCTCACAGGTGGGATCCAAGCCGGTACCTTTCACTCCAGTATCCAGGGCCTCCAGGAACTGGCTGGCAGGCAGCTGGGAGCGCACAGCAGAGACGGGTCCCGGTCTGTCCCCACCCTGGGGTGGGGAACCCAGCAGCTCCTGCCGGCAGCTCCGAGTCCCTGCTCGCCGCTGCCTGAGTCTCCTCGCACGTTGCTGCGGCTTCTCTCGCAGCACAGCGGCAGGCCTGGAGCCAGGAGGGTGCTGCAATACAGGTTTGCAGCTCGGCCTCATGATGGCAGCTCTTCTGAGCTGACTCATGCGGGAGAGCAGCTGGCTGAGAACGGCACCTGTGCGTCCCAGCATTTCACACCAACCCGCAAACCCCTCCCCACCTTTGACAGCTTTCGGCTGGAAACCACCTCTTGATCACAGCTGGCTCCGAACTCCACCCCACGCTCCCCTGCAGTGCTTCATGAAAGGAGCTGGCACCGCAGGGCACAGCTCATGCCTGCTGCCGGCAGAGATGCAGCTTGACCATCTACTGCTTGGAGAGTGGTGGGAAGGCTTTGTGGTCCCCAAAAGAAAACAGACACATGGTGCAGGAAGGCTCTGGCCAGACTGGTTTAACTCTCCCTGTGACCATTCAGTGCATCCTTTTCAGCTGTTAAGGAGTTCAGGTTAAATAATGATCTCTTGATTAAGGGCTGGGGTTTTTTTGGCAATAGGCTGCATGAAGCAGGAGTGGTCAAGGTACTCATCCTGTACTCAGCACTGGTCAGGCTACATCTTGAGTACTGTGTCCAGTTCTGGGCTCCTCAATTCAAGAGAGATGTTGAGGTGCTGGAAGGTGTCCAGAGAAGGGCAACAAAGCTGGTGAGGGGCCTGGAGCACAGCCCTGTGAGGAGAGGCTGAGGGAGCTGGGGGTGTGCAGCCTGCAGAAGAGGAGGCTCAGGACAGAGCTCATTGCTGTCTACAGCTACCTGAAGGGAGGCTGTAGCCAGGTGGTCTCTTCTGCCAGGTCAACCAGCAACAGAACAAAGGGACACAGCCTCAAGTTGTGCCAGGGGAGGTCTAGACTGGATGTTAGGAGGAAGTTATTGCCAGAGAGAGTGATTGGCATTGGAATGGGCCTCCCAGGGAGGTGGTGAAATCACCATCCCTGGAGGTGTTGAAGCAAAGCCTGGCTGGGACACTTAGTGCCATGGTCTGGTTGCTTGGCCAGGGCTGGGTGCTAGGTTGGACTGGATGAGCTTGGAGGTCTCTCCCATCCTGGTTGATTCTATGATCCGGTGAACTCCGGGTAAAGGTTAAACCCAAAAAGGGCAGAACAGTGTGGATGAGGAGAAGAGCTTCATCTCCTCCTTTGGATGGAGGCAGTCCTAAGGGTAAAGACCTTCCCCCCCCCCAGCACTCCCTGGATTGAAGCAAGATTTCAGAGCAGAGTAGCAAACCTGTGAGCAGTACCTGCAGGTCCTGCAGGAACAGGTTTTTGCAGCAGATCTCAAAGCACTTCAGAGCTCTCTAGTTACACCACACTCCTTGTGAAGGAGGGGAGCAGCCACATATTCCAACAGGGAAGTGGGCACAAGGTGCAGTGATGACTTCTGAACTCAGGGCCTGGGGCATGTCAAGGGCACAGAACTGTATCTGGTGGGAGAAAACCTGCCTGTGCCAGAAGACTAACTGGACCCAGCACTAATTGCTCCCTGTGCCCACTCTGTGTCTTTGCTAATACACCATCCAGACATTGGAGCTTAATGGTTCCACTTCAGCTTTCACATGACAGCCTTTCTGCTGCAGAGCTGGCTAATCAGTCCAGCAGGGACCAGCTCTGGAGATACATTATGCACCACATTTCCTCCTGCCCTGCTCCCACCTCACTCTCAGAGCAGAAGCAGACTTTCAATTGCACTTACCTGCTTTGAATATTTTAAATCTCCTACCTGGGCAGCAGGGCCAGATGAGCCTTCCACCCATGTTGAGCCCATTCCAGAACAGAGCACAGCTCCCAGTTCCCACCAGGGAGATGGTAATGAGGACTATTGAAACCAAATCTGGGTTTTCAGGTTCTAAAGAGTGGGGCAGGAATTCTCACAAGCATCTCTCTGGTCAAAATCTGCACTCTCCTGAACCCTGGTGCTCCACTCAACACTGAGCCTTGCTGTGGGACTTGCCCTGCTTGATGCCCTCACAGCTTCAGCATCCTCAAAATGTACTTCAGTTCTCATTGGAGTGCTCCAAAGAGCAGGCTGAGAAGACCATGATAAATAAAACATTTATAGAATAGAATCATAGAATGGTTTGGGTTAGAAGGGACCTCTAAAGATCATAGAATCAACCAGGTTGGAAGAGATCTCCAAGATCATCCACTCCAACCTAGCACCCAGCACTGTCCAGTCAACTAGACCATGGCACTAAATGCCTCATCCAGCCTTTTCTTGAACACCTCTAGAGACAGTGACTCCACCACCTCCCTGGGCAGCCCATTCCAGTGCCAATCACTCTCTCTGTGAAGAGCTTCCTCCTAGCATCCAGCCTATGCTTCCCCTGGCACAACTTGAGACTGATCACATAGTCTAACCCCCCTGCAGTCAGCAGGGACATCAGGCCTCGTCTTGAATATCTTCAGGGATGGGGCCTCAACTACTCCCCCTGAGCAACCTGGGGAGGGACTTTTTAGGCTGTCAGGTAGTGATAGGACTGGGGAAAATGGAACAAAGCTAGAAATGGGTAGATTCAGACTGGATGTTAGGAAGAAGTTCTTCACCATGAGGGTGCTGAGACCCTGGAATGGGTTGCCCAGGGAGGTGGTGGCAGCCCCATCCCTGGAGGAGTTTAAAGCCAGGCTGGATGAGGCTCTGGCCAGCCTGCTCTAGTTGTGAGGTGTCAATGCCCAGGGCAGGGGGTTTGGAACTAAATGATCCTTGTGGTCCTATGATTCATGCTAAAGAACCCTTGTGTTATCTTACAGCCACGTTAAAGAATGCTCTGTATTTTGACTTGCCTCTTCTTAGCACTCCCATAGATCATCCCAAGCTCTAGCCTGGGGGAATGGGGACATTCACCAACAAGCCACTGCCAAAAGCCCACGTCTCCAAAGCTGCTGATTTAGCTCACTCACACTCGTGTTGGGAAAGAGCTGTATCATTTCTTCCATCCTGACTCATCCTCTCAGCATAGTTTCCTTTTTCCAGGCAGCAAACCCCATGGTTTCTCTGCAGATCTTACCACTCACCCACCAGTGGAAGAGGCACTCAGCTCGAACCACAGAGCCAAGTCCTCCTCCGAGCAGATTTCTTCTCTCAAGCAGACTTGAGGAAAGAGTTAAAAGAAGCCTCTTGTTTGTTCTGATGGTCGGCATGAGCGCTGCAGTTCGTGGTGCTGGATGTGAGACCTGGAAACTCTGTGCAGCCTGTCATAGAATCATAGAATCAACCAGGTTGGAAGAGACCTCCAAGATCATCCAGTCCAACCTATCACCCAGCCCTAACCAATCAACTAGACCATGGCACTAAGTGCCTCATCCAGTCTTTTCTTGAAGACCCCCAGGGACGGTGCCTCCACCACCTCCCTGTCTAGGAGCAGAGGGTGACACTGGGAGGGAGGCGTTTTACAACAGAGCAGACCTCAGGGAGGCTTCTGCAGCACCTCACAGTTGGGCTGATGTGATCTGGGAAACCTCAGTCTGAAGTAATTTAACTCACAAACCAGGATTTATTAGACTCCTACTGGGCTGTAAAATTTTTATCTCTTAATGCTTTCCCTCCTCTTGCTACAGAAAACAATCCCGAGTGACTTAACATGCAATAAACCAGTCAAGTAGGAGGACATGAGAGTCAAAAGACTCGTAGGAGGGTGGAGTCTGGAAGATGTCCACAGCTGATCAGGGAGTTCAAGAGAATTAAGGCAGCTGGTGGCAGCCCGGAAGAAGAATGAGGCCAAACAAGGTTTGGATGTTACCTGCAGGGCAGCTTCTGAGTAACTCTTTCAACGTGTGGCAGTGCAGAGAGGAGGGACTCACAGAATCACACAGAATGGCAGGTGTTGGAAAGGACCTATGGAGATTATCCAGTCCAACCCCACCTCAGCAGCCACAAGAGCAGATCCCACATGTAACACGCTCCTCCCCTCTCCTGGAATACTGTGCCCAGTTCTGGGCTCCCAGGTTCAAGAGGGACAGGGAACTACTGCAGAGTTCAACAGAGAGCTATGAAGATAGCTAAGGGCCTGGAACATCTCTTATGAGGAAAGGCTGAGAGACCTGGGGCTGTTTCATTTGGAGAAGGCTGAGAGGGGACCCTATCAGTGTCTACAAACATCCAAAGGGTGGTTGGGAGGAGGATGGAGCCAGCTTCTTTTCAGTGATACCTAAGGACAGGTCAAGGGGCAATGGACACAAACTCAATCACAAGAAATTCCACCTCAAGAGGAGAAAAAAAATCATCTTTCCTTCGAGGGTGCTGAAGCCCTGGAGCTGGCTGCGCAGAGAGGCTGTGGAGCCTCCTTCTCTGGAGACCTTCCAAACCCAGCTGGACACATTCCTGTGGAGCCTGCCTAAACGCCTTGTGGTAGTTTGGGAGTTCAACCCTCAGACAATTCACCAGACTCTGCAGGGGGTTGGATTCTACAACTTCTGGAGGTTCTTTCAACCCCTAACATTCTGTTTAATTCTCCCCCTCCCCACCCAAAGCTACCAAGTCACCACCGAGCTTGCATCCTCCCAGCCACAAACACACAAACACTGCTACTTTTCAAGCTGATTTCTCTTTACTTCACAGTCTTGGCAAAACAAATCTGCATTCAAGAGGTCATCTGACATGAATATATTAATCAAACATCTCCAAAATAAATATATCTTTTTAAAATAACCATTTCTTTACATCACTGCAGGAGCAATCCTAGAAAAGTCATTGCACAGACAGCAGTAGTTTGATTAATCAGCTGGACTCAAAACACAAATCAAAGAGGAGGTGGGGATTTTTTTTTCTCTCCAAGCAGGCTGCATGCAGCAAATCTCAGCAGTTCCCTAGCACACGATCCCTCCTCACACTTGCTGGGAAGGATTTTGGATCTCAGAGCTGTTCAGAAGTCAGCAAAGTCCCTTTTGTGCAAAGCCTTGTACAACATCAAGTTTTACAGCCCGGATTCTGCTCAGCCCTGCAGAGCTTCTGCGTGCTGGAGCCATTGCTAATGAAATCAATGAATCAGTGCAGGCAGGAAAACCTCCTTCAAGCTGCTGGGAAGTAAATTCACAGCTGGCCCAGGAACACCAACAACACTCAACAACGTTCACAGAGGCAGCCCAGACGTACCAACAGCTTGTTCCTTCCTACCTTCTGCATGTTCTCTCAAGTGCTTTCAGGGCAGCAGGACAGCAGCTATGTCTTCTCCCCATTAACTATTAGTTCACTGGTTACATCACAGCATTAAGATGCTTCACTGGCCAAAAAGTGTTAACTTGTGTGACAGCAGAGATAAAAAAAGTGCATTATAGAAAGGGAATAAGCAGGACTTGGTGACCTCAAGCCCACATCTCTAACTGGAAAAGAGAGACAACAGAGAATAAGAACTAAATGAACCTTGAGGTCCCTCCAAATCCTGACAATTCTGTGATTAGCATTCTCATATGACCTGTAACTAATTAGATCCTTCTATTAGCACTAATAAGATGCTACAGAGAGGTGTGTTTCCTTAAGGGGAGCTGGTCAGCAAGAAAATTTGGAGGGCCACCAGGTTATTCACTAAGAGTGTCAGAAAAGCTACAGCTAAAAAAATCCAAACCCAAGAAAGCTTAGTAGAGATGTGGAAAATGTAACTGATACACATTGCCTTTGAGGTGCCAAAGGTTCCCTCTGAAGCCCTTTCTCAGCAGCAAAGGGAAAACTTGGATGTACTCCTCTGGGTTGAGAGGAATACCCAAAGACCTGTGCCCAGAGATGCTCTTGGCTGCACACTAAGTTAAATCCAAGTCACCCTCTACCCCCCCTCCAAGAGCTCTGTTTCCAGGTTATAAGCACGTTAATTGTCAGTTTGGAGCAGCTGCTTACTTTGAAGAGGTCAAATTTCAGTATTCCAAAGAAAGAGATGTAATTAAGAGATGAAGAGAACCTCCAGTTCCAGCAGTGCTGTGCAGAGGGAGAGAGGAACACCTCGGCAGCACAGCAAACCCTCAGAGCTCTGTGAGGTGACCCAAGCTGCTGAGATCTTTCCCCTCGCTCTGCACAGATCTACCACTAGAGTCCCTGAAAGCTACGTTGCCTCGGGGGAAGGCTCTACTCAGTGCTATGGACCGTGCCCCAGGATTCTGCCAAAATGGAAAGGAAGCAATGAGTTGTGGAGAAGGACTTCTGTGTTTGTTTATTGGTTTTTCTTGTCCTCTGGTGGGAAATATGGAGGAGGGGGTGGCTGGTCCTGAAATAAAGACAGCAAAAGAATTTCAGTTTATGATTAAGACAAAAGGCAACACAAACCCCAGAAAAAAAAACAGCAAAACAAATTCAGACAGACTTTGCTGTGTCACTGAGAAACACAACTGCTAAACACACAGCTGGGCTCACACTGCAAAGACTGGAATGAGGCAGGACTCACCGTGGGCATGTAGACATTGTGTGGGTTGACAGGGCTGTAGTAAGCACTGGCAGCAGCTTCAGCAGCCTTCGCTTCAGCTGTCACAGGAAGAGAAGTTACAGGTTTGGTGACACTCAGAGAACTTCCACAACCTGCCAAGAATTCTATATACTCCTGGCCATCAGGTGTTACTAATCAACAACTACTTGAGTTGCAAAGTGGCTACAACAACCAGGACATTGAGCATTGTCTGTCCCAGTTGCCACAGGATTGGCAAGTCCAGCATGAAGCAGACCAAGATTTCCTTTGGAAAGGTCACCTGGGACTTGCCCATTGGCCAGTTAATAAATGCTAACAGCTGCTCTGCCTGCACACAGACAATACCCCTTAAAAAGGCAGTCAAATGATCCTTCTTGGGAGTGCAAACACAAGACAAAATAAAAACCAGGACAAGTTTATAGCAGCTCAGGGGTTTCACACTTCAAAAATGACAATTCATGAAGATAATCCAGATCTTCTTTTTCTGCAGAATGCAAAACTCTTGTAGAAGCATCTGGATCAGTGCCACTTTCCAAGTAACAGTTCAGAGAGGATGAGTTCTTTATTCAAACCAAAGAGAGAAGTTAAATCCTTAGCCAGACAAATACCCTTTACCAGTGACAGACCTACAGCTGGGTCCAACCAAAGCTCCTTTTAAAACCACATACAAAATTGTTTCAGTAAATCCCAAATGAGTGGAAATTAAGACCAGGATTTCCCCAGCTCCTTCCCATCATCTATTCCTCTCTTCCACAACGTTTAGGTAAAAGCAGCCTGGTTATACAGGGGAAGGGGGAGCCACATTTGCTAACTAAAATGGCCTAGGGACACATATTTCCATCATTCTCTTTGCAGTCACCTATCAGAGCAAGATGATCCCAACAAGAGTATTTTTATTGTCACAAGAATAAATCCAGCTGCAAAATACCCACTGATGGCATCTAGTCTGGAGAGAATGACACTGGCTTCCAAAGTGAGCTGGATACACAAGGCTAGAGGTTAGAGGAGCTCCCCAATCCCTCTGCTAAGTGATTTTACCTTCTAAGTGGCACTTCTAAGTTGACTCTAAGGTCCCCCAAAGAGGTGACAGGCTCTGCCTCATGGGTAGCAACCCCCTTGTGAGCTAACTCACCTGAAGATACTCCTTACCTGCAGGAGTGGAGGGCAGGTCTGGACCACTGACAGGGGGTTCCATGGGCCCTGGGTAGGGTGGGGGTGGAAGCTGCATGTAACCCATGTCCCCAGGTGGAGGTCCAGGATAAAACTCTGTCAGAAAGGGAAAAAAAAACAAGAAAGATTTAACATCTCTGGGTAGGTCACAGCACACAGCCAAAACCATGCTGAGGACAAACAGAACTAGGTCAGAAACTGAAGTTTCACAAGGTATTGGATCCAAGCTAAGAGACTTGGTAAAATTTGTGTTTCTCCCTCTTTTTACCTATTTGAGAATAGAATCATTTTAGTTGGAAAAGGTCTGTAACATCATCAAGCCCAACCATTATCTAACTACCAAGTCTGGTCCTAAACCATGTCCCTCAGCACCTCCATGGCTTTTAATCACCTCAAGGGATCAGGATTCAAGCATCCGTCCGGGCAGCCTGTTCTAGTCTTTGAGAACCCTTTCAGTGAAGAAGTTTCTCCTCATGTCTGGCCTAAACTTCTCCTGGTGCAACCTGAGGCCATTTCCTCTTGCCCCATCACTTGTTACATGTTACCAGAAGACACTGACCCTCACTTGGCTCCAACCTTCTTTCAGGGAGATGTAGAGAACCAGGAGAGCTCCCCTGAACTTCCTTTTCTCCGGTCTAAACAATCCCAGCTCCCTCAGGTGCTCCTCACCAGCCCTCTTCTCCTGATCCTTCACCAGCTTGGTTGCCCTTATCAGGACACAGTCCAGTACCTCAGTGTCCTACTTAGAGAGAGGCCCAAACCTGAGCCTATTATTCGAGGTGGGGCCTCACCTGTGGCCAGTACAGGGGAACAACCACTTGCCCACTCCTGCTGGCCACACTATTGCTGACACAAGCCAAGATGCTGTTGGATTCCCTGGCCACCTGGGCACATTGCTGGCTCATCTTCAGCTAATATCTACCAACACCCCCAGGTCCTTTCCTGCTCCTAACTCCCCATGCCCAGCTCCCAGCCTTACCAGGAGGAGGTGGTGGGTAGGGATAGCCCCCATTGGCTGCAGGCGGTGCGAAAGCATAGGATCCATTTGGCATATAGGAGTAGCCATAAGCTCCGTTGGGAATTTCACCTCTGGAGACTGGAAAAGCAAAAGCAGCTCATCAAACCACCCAGCCTGCATCAAACACAGGCCAACAGCTCCAGTCAACACAACATCTTTAAAGCAAGCAAGTTCCAGGTGCAGCCTGAAACCCACATGGATTTGAATCCAACCTGCTGCAACCTAAACCTGCCCTTGCTGGGAGGTGGAGACTCAGGCAGACTGCCCTACCTTGTGATGCCACCTGCAGCATACGCTGCCCAAACTCGATAGCACCCCCAGCTGAAAAGGTCAGCTTGAACGTGGCAGATCCTTCCCAGCCACCTGCAGGGAGAAAAGACAGAATTCAGAAGCAAGGAGAAGCCATTTCAGTGCTGTTCAGCTTCCTTGCTTTATCTACAGATGCCCTGTATGTAATTCTTTAAAGAGCTTATCCCAGAATGCCAAGGAAAAAAATGCAAATGAAGTGGCAGAGTCACCCCAGCACCAGAAAAACTCACATTGGGGTATTTTCAGGTCAGGAGACACCTGAAGAAGAAACATCAACAGGGAGACCTTCAAAAGCTTTCTACAGTTGTGCCTGTTACCACATCAGCTGGTGACAGAGCAAGCTCAGAAGCCCTGGATTTGCTCTAGCTGTGTATAAGATCAGTGCAGAAGACAGGGATTTGGTTAATCCTGTTGGCTAAAAAGCCTTTTTCAGCTACACCTAACTGTCAGCTAGAAATTAGTTTGGGAGTCTGAGTGCCCCATCAAGCAAAGAGCTTAATGAAAAGCATGGTCTGCATAAAGCCACTGGAGTCTGTGGGAGATGAAATTTCAAGTGAGGATAATAATAATACATTAAAAAAAAAAAGTAGTGACATCTCATTACAGACTGAAAAGCAGACACAGCCCAGAGTCCCAACAATGCATCAAAGCAGGCACTGTGGCAGTGCTCAAACAGGCACATGGAGATTAAAGTGCCTTTTGAGCTGAACCAGACTCCCATGGCTGTTACAGCAACATCCTCTTTAAAAGAGATGGCCTCTGGGGAAAAATCACAAAGATTCAGCTAAAGCCATTTGCCTTTCACAGTTGATAGTGTGTCATTATTGCTGGAGGGTCCCACTTTGCTGCCATACAGATGCCACAGTGCTGGTTTCAGGATTGCAGACTGAAGTCTCCTCAGCACTGCACTGTGACTGCAATGCCACAACTAAGAGTCCCATTGGAGCTGGAGGTGAAAGGGTTTACTGAACTGTGTGCCTTTAGTAAAAAGGGGATGCACAGAACAGTGATTAAAAACACTATTCTTGGAATAATCTACCACAGCCTTCTCATTAAACCTAATATGAAACCACTTCTTGAGGATTCCCTAGTTTCTAGACACTCTGTTTCTTCCCAAGTGTCCCTTTGGCTGCTAAGGTTCACCAGAGTAATAGTGTGCATGAGAGATGGGGAGCATTGCCCTAGATCTGCACCTGAAAACCCAAAGAGTTCCAGAAAGAAACACAAGGCTTGGCTACAGGAGAACCTGGATGGTGAATTCACAGGTGACCCAAACTAACCAAAGCAAAAAGACATCCTTGCTTTTGCTGACTCTGGTGCTTGCTTTCTGAGATCATGTGGCCAAATGAACTCCATTATTTAGTGCAGAGGGCAGGCAGGAGAGCAGGTGCAGAACAGATTTGTTCATTGCAAGTGTACAGGCAGCAGGTAAAGGGAGTGTTTTTAGCTGCTAGTTTCAAAGAAACACATTCTAGCAGCACTGTAAAAACCTATCTGGGCAGCACCAAATGGGTAACTCTGGATACCTGCTTTGCAATGAATTGTGCAGCTAAGACAGAGAGCATGCTATACATACCTCCTGCCTCTGCTTTCACTGTACCCTTGATATAATTTGCCCCAAAGACAGGCTGCTTTATCTCACAATCTTTCAACAGATAAAAGGGCATCATGAAAGACTGCAGAGCATCCTTCCCTTTCGACACAAAGATAACCTGCAAAGAGAACAACATGGCAAAGGCTGTTTAAAACAAATAGGAAACACAGCCCCTCTTTAATATCCCAAGAGCCTTTAGATGGACTAAAACACCCTCCCACACCTGAAGCTCCTCATCAATCCTGTGAGCCAAAAGCTACAGAGAACAGTCACACAGGTACAATCTGAAACCTTCAGGCAATAAAGCCTTCCAGGCATAGACTACCCTTGCTCAGATAATTACCCTTTCCCAGCCTCCAGAGAACTCACTGCAGCACACAGCTTATGATTTAGGAGCTGTGCTGTTCCATTCAGCATTTCCAGACCACTGCTAATTCCCAATCTTGGAAGATGCCTGATGGACTAACCAGCAGCCTGTATAAGAAGTAATCAGATTTATTGCCTTTTGACAAATGGATAAGCTACACAATGAATTCATAATGCTCCCCAGAGGCAGAGGAAGAGCCATACTGCAAGGGGTCATAGATTATCCTGACTTGCATGCATGGAGGCCATTTAAACACAGAATGACAAGGAGCCCTTACCTCCTTACACAAGACAACACTTTTTACTACTCACTCGGTAGGGAGTCAAGAAAACACTCCCTTTCTTGGTCCCTTTGAAGGCATCAGGCATGGGCTCGATGTCACTGAAGGTAAATTCTACGTGATCATAAGTCATCAAAACACTGCAAGCAAGATAAGAAAAGAGATGAAGTGTGACAGGGCCATAGCTCAAGGCAGAAGGGCAATGTACATGCAGCAACCGAAACTACCTTTGCCCTCAGGCCAGTGCTCAGCAGACAGAATCAGTCTGGCTTTGCATGGATTTGGGTTTTTTTTGTTGGTGGTAGAGCCCCTCAAGTAGAATTGGCTGCTTGTTCCCAGCCTTGTGCTTCCTCCTCAATGTGCCTGTGTAGCCAGGCAGTGAATTCAGTCACTTGAACTGACCAAGACCTTGAGACACATCAATATTTGTATGTTTTTTTAAATTTGTGTTGCATTTCTGCTGAATCAGTTCCCTAATTTGGTTCACCACAAGCAACACAACAGAGGAAGGGCTGCTGAAGCAGGAGCTGCTCAGGCTGGCTTATGCAACACGGCTGTCAAAGGTCTAACCACAGCTTAAGCGTCTGTGTCACAAAAATGTGATCAAGAGGAACGCCCCTTTCTCGTCACTAGGCTTCCTTACCCCGTGCTGTCTGCTTCATTCTCAATTAGAAACTGACCTGACTGCAGCCAGTGCAATCCCCTTGCATGAATGCAGCAGCTAACTTGCATTAACATAACACCATCAACATCAGAGACTCTAATCCCTAAAGCTGGAGAAACTTCCTGCACTGTTATCTTTGGCAGCTTATGTTACCATCCTCAGCCACTTGTCTTTCCCTTCTGCTAGCAGGTACCTGTCACACACAGTATCACAGTATCATCAGGGTTGGAAGAGACCTCACAGATCATCAAGTCCCTCCAGCAAACGCTCCTGAAGGCCACTGGAACCAGCAGCCCTGTTCAGACCGCAGCTAAATCAACCACCACAAGCAGCCTGGGCTGCTCCTGAGAGGTAAGTCCTGATCCAAGGCAGGCTGACAACTGGCAACAGTCAACTGCCAGTTGCTTGTTTTGGTGAACACAAATTTAAGCCCCAAAGTTGATCTTACTAAATTCTTCCAGGAAAGGTCACATGCCAAATGGAAGCCGGGCACAGAATTCCTATACCAATGTTTAACTGGCCTCATGGAAAGAAGCTCTGAAGAATGAACTACTCCTTTGTCTCAGAAGCAGGTGACTGCCACGTCAGACCTGAAGTGTGTTGGCAGACACAGAGGGTGAGGACAGCCCATTGCCGTGCAGACAGAGGCAGCTCTGTGCAGGCTTTCCGTTTCCATGGTTATATCCCAGCACCTTCTCCCAACACTGTTGCTCCTTCCCGAACACATGGAGGGGGGGGGGCGTGGGCAAGGAACCCAGCGAACCAAACAGGGCAGGCACTCTGCAAGCTGGCAGCTCATGAACAGGGGCACACTGCAGGTGCAGCAGCCGGGCGGGGAGAGAAAGGGAAGATCTGGGCGCAGGCCAGCATCACCTGGCTGGAGGCTGAGCTCTGCCAGCCCTCACCGAGCACCCGGGGCGAGGCTGGGGACCGCAGTAACAGCCAGCAGCTGGCGATGGAGGGGGCAGGCAGGACGCAGATGGGAGCACGGCTTGGGGAGCAGGAGAAGCCAAAAGCTAAGGCCCAGTAGAGACCCAAAGGCAAGGGGATACTTACAGCCCCCATAGGGATATGAGTTAAGGCCAGGCCCAGTGACGAGAGAGTTAAACGGCCCCGTGCTGCCCCATCCCAGGCCTCTCGGCACCCCAGAGCCCTTCCCACACGACGTCTCCCACCGAGTGTTGGGATGAAGGGGAGACGGCAGCTCCCCGCTGCCTCCCGGCGTCTGCTGAAGGATAAAGGGGATGGCAACTCACTTCTCGCTGTTGTTAACGATGACGCCGCCGCCCTCGGAGTGATTCCTGTTCAGCGCCATGGCTGCGGCCGCTGCCGCCTCCTCCTCCTCCTCCTCACAGCGACGAGCTGCGTCTGCGCCTGCGCAAGAAACAGGCTCCTGCCATCATGGCGGAACGGCGCGCGCGGGGCGTGCTGGGAGTTGTAGTCTTTGACCGCACAGCCCCCACGCTAAGATGTGCCTGGAGCGCGCGGTGCATGATGGGCGTTGTAGTCTTCAGCACACCCGCGCACCAGTGACCGCCTGCTAAGATGTGCCTGGAGCGGCGCAGTGCACGCTGGGAGTTGTAGTCTTTGGCACACCCGTGACCGCCTGCTAAGACATGTCTGGAGCGCATGGTGCATGCTGGGAGTTGTAGTCTTTGGCACACCTGTGACCGCCTGCTAAGACATGCCTGGAGCATGCAGTGCGTGCTGGGAGTTGTAGTCTTTGGCACACCCGTGACCGCCTGCTAAGACATGTCTGGAGCGTATGGTGCATGCTGGGAGTTGTAGTCTTTGGCACACCTGTGACCGCCTGCTAAGACATGCCTGGAGCATGCAGTGCGTGCTGGGAGTTGTAGTCTTTGGCGCACCTGTGACCACCTGCTAAGATGTGCCTGGAGCACGCAGTGCACGCTGGGAGTTGTAGTCTTTGGCACACCCGTGACCGCCTGCTAAGACATGCCTGGAGCGCACGGTGCATGCTGGGAGTTGTAGTCTTTGGCACACCCGTGACCGCCTGCTAAGATATGCCTGGAGCGCGCGATGCACGCTGGGAGTTGTAGTCTTTGGCACACCCGTGACCACCTGCTAAGACATGCCTGGAGCATGCAGTGCGTGCTGGGAGTTGTAGTCTTTGGCACACCCATGACCGCCTGCTAAGACATGCCTGGAGCATGCAGTGCGTGCTGGGAGTTGTAGTCTTTGGCACACCCATGACCGCCTGCTAAGACATGCCTGGAGCATGCAGTGCGTGCTGGGAGTTGTAGTCTTTGGCACACCCGTGACTGCCTGCTAAGACATACCTGGAGCGCGCGGTGCACGCTGGGAGTTGTAGTCTTTGGCACACCCGTGACCGCCTGCTAAGATATGCCTGGAGCGCACGGTGCACGCTGGGAGTTGTAGTCTTTGGCACACCCGTGACCGCCTGCTAAGATATGCCTGGAGCGTATGGTGCGTGCTGGGAGTTGTAGTCTTTGGCACACCCGTGACCGCCTGCTAAGATATGCCTGGAGCGCGCGGTGCACGCTGGGAGTTGTAGTCTTTGGCACACCCGTGACCGCCTGCTAAGACATGCCTGGAGCATGCAGTGCGTGCTGGGAGTTGTAGTCTTTGGCACACCCATGACCGCCTGCTAAGATATGCCTGGAGCGCGCGGTGCACGCTGGGAGTTGCGGTCCGGGTACCGCCCGACGGCCGCCGTGGCGCTCTCTGCCACTTCTCAGCTATCTTGTCCGGATTAAGCGATCGCAAGTCCCTCGTCAGCTCTTCACAGGACTTGTTCCCCAGACCCTTCACCAGCTTCATCCTTCTCGGGACACACTCTAGCACCTCAAAGTCCTTCTTGTAGCGAGGGGCCCAAAGCCAAACCCAGTATTAGAGGTGCAGCCTCACCCGCGCTGAGTACAGGAGGACAGTCACTTCCCTCGTCTTTCTGGCCACACTATTTCTGAACCAAGCCAAGATGCAGTTGGCCGCCTTGGCCCCCTGGGCACACTGCTGGCTCACATTCAGCCAGCTGCCAAACAGCACCCCCAGCTCCCTTTCTGACAGGCAATGTCTGGGGACTCCTGCCCCAAGCCTGGGGTATTGCATGGGACCACTGAGCCCCAAGTGCAGCACTTGACCTTGTTAAACCTCATGCAACTGACCTTGATCCATCGATCCAGCCTGGCCAGATGCCGCTGCAGAGCCTTTCCACCTTTGAGCATATCAACATTCCCACCCAGCTTTGTGTCTGCTACAAACTGAGGGAGCACTCCGTCCCCTCACCCTGATCACGTCTGTCTGTTGGGTACCTGGGGGCAGGACAATACCTGTGGTGTTTGCAGAACTTGCAGGCAGGGTTTAGATTCCTGCCCTGATTTGCACAAGCAGGAGGAACTCTTAACCAAAAAAACAAAAAACAACCCAAAACAACCAACTGCATAATTGCTTTAAAAATAGGAGCCCCTGCAAAACCATTTCACTGCTTTGAAAGGCTCACATCAATAACTGACAACTGTGTGTCAGTAACACACAAAGAGAATCAGAGAATCAGAGAATCATAGAATCAACCAGGTTGGAAGAGACCTCCAAGATCATCCAGTCCAACCTAGCACCCAGCCCTATCCAGTCAACCAGACCATGGCACTAAGTGCCTCATCCAGGCTTTTCTTGAAGACCCCCAGGGACGGTGCCTCCACCACCTCCCTGGGCAGCCCATTCCAATGCCAATCACTCTCTCTGTGAAGAACTTCTTCCTAATATCCAGCCTATACCTACCCTGGCACAACTTGAGACTGTGTCCCCTTGTTCTATTGCTGGTTACCTGGGAGAAGAGGCCACCCCCCACCTGGCTACAATGCCCCTTCAGGTAGTTGTAGACAGTAATAAGATCACCCCTGAGCCTCCTCTTCTCCAGGCTATATATTGCCCTAAACTCTCTCTCTCTTTTTTGTTATATGGATTTGAGCTTTTCCCTGCAGGATTTGCAGACCAGCCCTGTCTGAGTGCCTGAGAACCAGATGGGGTGGGGAAAAATAGAAAAAACTACATAATGGGAACCAGAGTTAAATAAATGCAGTGACATAATCTGTACAGTTCTTGGCAAGAACAGAGCAAGTTTGTGCTTTTCATATCCGCTTTTTCAATAAGCTCTGAGGTTCCCTTTTAAGAAATGGTTCTGACAAACAGTCCTGATTCCTCTCCTATTTAAGTCAGCAGCAAACGTCCACGCAAGGGTCCAGCTGAAGCACTGCCACCTTGCATGAACTAAGGCTCACCCGAAAAAAGTGGGTTTCTCCTAGCTCCAGAGTGCTGGGAAGTGATCTGCTGAAGAGCAGCCCTGTGGAGAGGGAGGGACCTGGGAGTGCTGGTGGATGCCAAGTTACCCGTGGGACTGCAATGTGCCCTCGTGGGATGCCAAGTTACCCGTGGGACTGCAGTGTGCCCTCGTGGGATGCCAAGTTACCCGTGGGACTGCAGTGTGCCCTTGTGGGATGCCAAGTTACCCGTGGGACTGCAATGTGCCCTTGTGGGATGCCAAGTTACCCGTGGGACTGCAGTGTGCCCTCGTGGGATGTCAAGTTACCCGTGGGACTGCAAAATGCCCTCGTGGGATGCCAAGTTACCCTGGGACAGCAGCGTGCCCTCCTGGCCAAGAAAGCCAGTGAGATCCTGGCGTATATTAGGAAGAGTGTGTCCGGCAGATAAAGGGAGGTTCTCCTCCCCCTCTACTCTGCTGAGACCTCATCTTGAGTATTGCATTCAGGTTTGGGCTCCCCAGTTTAAAAGGGATCTGATGGAGAAGGTCCAGTGAAGGGCTACAGGGATGATTAGGGGACTGGAGCACTGCCTGATGAGGAGAGGCTGAGGGATCTGGGGCTATTTATTCTGGAGAAGACTGAGACAGACATTTAATCAATGTCTGTAAATATCTGGCAACTGGGGGTCAGGAGGGGTGGAGACAGGCTCTGCTCACTTGCTCCCTGGGATAGGACAAGGAGCAATGGACAAACTGCAGCACAGGAGGTTCCACCTAAACACAAGGGGGAACTTCTTTACTGTAAGGGTCCCAGAGCACTGGAACAGGCTGCCCAGAGAGGTTGTGGAGGTTCCTTCTCTGGAGACTTTCAAGAGGATGCGTTCCTCTGTGACCTGAGCTAGATTATGGTCCTGCTCTGGCAGGGGGGGTGGACTCGATCTCTTTGGGTTCCTTCCAACCCCTGACATCCTGTGATCCTATGAACATTTGGTGATAAGAAATTCAGCCTTCATTTTAAAAAGGTGCTGGGAAGCCCCCGACCTCCTCATCACATAGAAACTTAGAAGCTTACACTCTAAAAAACTAAAAGCACTAAGGAAAAAGTGCCTAATCGCTTAATCTTTGTTATTTCCAAGATGAGGACAGCAGCAGCAGAGAGAACTGAGACAATTCCTTGGTTTGGATTGCCCAGGACTGGACAATATTGTTACTGGATTTTAGGGATCTTCTATTCCTTTTTGCAGCTGAGCAATTAAAAAAAAAAAGAGTCACAGAATCAGTCAGGGTTGGAAGGGACCACAAGAAGCAGCTAGTTGCAACCCCCCTGCCATGGGTGGGGACATACCTTAGATCAGGCTGGCCAGAGCCTCATCCAGCTTGGCCTTAAAAACCTCCAGGGATGGGACCTCAACCAACTCCCTGGGCAACCCAGTCCAGGCTCTCACCACTCTCATGCTGAAAAACTTCCTCCTCACATCCAGTCTGAATCTCCCACCTCCAGCTTTGCTCCATTCCCCCTAGTCCTGTCACGCCTGATAGCCTAAAAAGTCCCTCCCCAGCTTATTTGTAGGCCCCCTTCAGATACTGAAAGGCCACAATAAGGTCACCTGGGAGCCTCCTCCTCTCCAGACTGCCCAGCCCCAACTCTTTCAGTCTGTCCTCATAGGACAGGAAAGTGTATTTGGCACAGCTCCCCTGGACAGGCTTGGAAAATAAAACTCAGTGTTGTTTCATGCCAGATGTACAGGACACAGAAAAATAAACAGGAGCTAACAGGACAGCTCTAACAGTTTGGTATTTAAAGGAAAGGCAACCCACAGCCATGCCTGGATAGCATTTAATGGCAAACCATAGCCTCTAACATCATTATACCATTCTGTTACAGGATTGGTGGCGGTGGTGGGTGGGTTTTTTTAATCCCTACACACCATAAAATACTCTACAGTAACTACATTTTGCAACTCCTAACTAAAAAGAGGAACACTCTGTGACAGCAGAACTCGCTCAAGGGAACACAAGGGAGGCTGTTTACATCGCCGAGCGCTACCTGTCCAGCCAAGCAACTCACACCCCGCATTTAGCCCTGCGCTTGCAGCAAAGTCAGCAATCCAGAGCTGGCGTAGTGCACATTGCCTCATTGTTCCAGTTGACACCCCGAATTGCTGGCAACACACAGCAAGCTCTGGTCCAACACCCCCAGGGGATATTGCAGCCGGTTGGAGTTTGCTTGATGCTCTAAATGATGAAGATTTAGAGCACTTCCAACCAGGAGCAAGCAGCAGGAAGAGGAGGGTTGGATAGCAATTCCCAGCTGCATTGCATCTACAGGAGCCCTCAAATCCCGTGGTAAAGCTGCATGCCAGCAGCCCAGCTCCTGGGGCAGAGGGGAATTAAGCAAAAGCAGAGGCACAGCCAGAAGCAAAGCTCTCAGTTGTGCCCCCTTGGGCTGCTCCCATGTGGTTACAGGATGGAAAAGGAAAGACGTGGGATCCCTCTGAACCACCCCAAACCCCGAGGGAGTTCAGAGACTTGATCCTGTGCATTGGGCAACGTGGAGAAGGGAGGGATGGAGCAATCAATCCGCCTACAGTGGAATGAAATGGGGCAGAGGCCCAGAGCCGCTGTATTTACCCTGGCAGAACTCCTGGCTGTGAGTGGGGGGAGCTGCGCCTGAACAAATGAGCTTTAGCGCCGAGATAGAAGCCTGCATGTGAGACCTCTTCCTGCTGACATGCAGCAGGGATCAAGGTTAGCTTCCTCATCCTCTCGGGACGTGACCATGCAGGGGCTGTTGTACATCTCTGCTTTTCTGATCTGCTCAGGCCTTTCTGTTAGCAGCATCAGCAAAACAGCAGCGCTGCCTGCACTCTGTCACCGCTGACATCGCCTGCAAGGGCTGAGCTCTGCAGGAGGGCGACTGGCAAGAGCCAAACAAAGCAGTTTTGAGGTAGGAGCTCAGGACACAGGGAGTGAATTCCCATCTGGACAGAAGTCCAGGCAGCATTCCCGCTAGCTGGGAAAGGCCAAGCTTTCATCCCAAGATTTCAAGCCCTACCTCTCCTTTTCCCACTGCCTGCAGTATTTTAGGAGTTGCAGCAAGCGGAGGAGGCGGAGAAGAGATTTGCAGACACATGCCAGCGGTCCACCTCCCACACCGACTCATCAGCCCTACCTCAGGGAGGGGGCGGTTGCATTTTGACCCTTCAGCCCCTCCAGCAAGAGCCCACAGCAGAGGCAGCACTAACAGAGGAGTTAGAGGACCTCTTTGAGCCTCAGTGTTTGCGTAAACGTGGCTTTAACTTTAAACCTCTCAGCCTTGTGACTGCCTTGTAGGTTCACGTTCACTTTTTCCCTTACCCCCCCTTGAATGTACCACTCTGATTTCCAGCTTATCCTTTAGGGAATATATATATATATATAATCTTTAGCCAAACAGACCATTTTCCACCCCTCTTTAACCATTGATACGTCACCACTGACTCACTGACACCAGGAAAAGAGCCTGACCCAATCTATTTTCTCTCTAGGTATATATATATTATACAGCACTGATTCTGTAAAGCAAGCTTTGGGAGGTAGGTAGCAAAGCAGTCCCAGAAAAAATGAACTTGTGGGAAGGCACACTGTGCTGAGAGACAGAGGCTGCTCTGTGCGTCCTTACAGGCATGATGCCTGTGCATTGCTCCTGGAATTGCTCCCCTGGGACATGTGAACTGGCATTTTTGGCTCTCAGCCTCAAAGTTTCCACCTTTCTGGGAAGGGACACTTGAGAATACCTTTCAGAATCTTAGAATCAAACATTTGGGTTGGAAGAGGCCTTGAAGTCCATCCAGTCCAACTGTTAACCCACCACCAAATCACGTCCCTCAGCACCACACCTATTTCTTGTCAGAGTCTAAAGGGTCATTGACTGCCTGGCTAATGCTGCATGTTTTATTGATGCACACCTCACTGCCCCTAAAACAGACCACTTGCCCCTGGCACATGCTCACATCATCTTTTTATCACTTAAAAATACCGTCTCTAAGCTAAGTGGTACATCTACAGCTCAAGTGTGCCCAGGGTATTTCAAGAGTTGGGAGTTAAACAGCACCAAAATTCCCCTAAAAGAGTAGAGTCATCAAAACGCAGCAGGGGAAATTTGGCTGGAAGGCTTCGGGAAGCAGTTCCCCAGGAATGTGTTTACTAAAAGCACATCCTCCAGAGTCTTTTGTGCTGCTCGCTTTGCCATCTCAGGGCAGGAATGGTGCTGCTGCTATTTGACAGGGGGGTTCTCCCCTTTCCCAGAACAATCCCATGGCTGTGGCACTCCAACACAGAGAGGATGATGACTTTTCCCAAACAGCCTGGCCACATATACCCACCGGCAGCAGCATGAGGAGGGGCAAAGATCCTTGTTTCATACTTGCAGCGCTAATGCGTGGTCAGCCCTGCAAGGAGAGGTACTGTGTCACTGCAGCATCACCTCTGTGCCCAGCTGGGCTCCTCTGCACCCCACCCACCCCAGAGCACCCTCATCTCCCCCACACAGGCACACCAGTGATGGGTGCACTAGGGAAAGTGACTACATGTGCTTTGAGGGGGGTTGCCTGGTCAGTGGTGGGCTTGCTGCTTCAAAGGCACTTCATGAGGATGTGTGCAGGAGGTGTTGATGAGGCAGCACTTAAAAAAGCAGCAGTGGCACGGAGACTGAGATAAGGCACAAAGCAGAGGTTCTGTGCAAGTCACCAGGGCAGTGTGAGCAGATATGAAGGCAAGGGAGTGGGTAGCCCGGCGGCTGGCCAAGGCACAGCTTCCCATCTACATGGCACCACTCTTGAGCAATGCACTTTACCAAGAAAGGCTGTAGCACAGTCCCTGATGTCCAGAAAGGGAAACTGAGGGGCAGGCAGCAGCACAGAGACTCGCCCAAGCTCTTTCAGCAGCCCAGCAGCAGAGCTGGCACTTGGATCCAGCTGCCTCCTGGCTCCCAGCCCACAGCTCTGCCTGCCAGACAGCTTCATCCACCCTTGGGTCACCAGCAGCACAGAGCAAGGAGGGAGAGCTGCCACAGAGGACTACAACGCTACCGAACAGAGGCTGGGATGGTGGCAACAGGTTGCAGGAGAGACTCCTCCGAGCCTGCCTGTGCTCCTGCTCTCAAGGTGGTTACCTACGCTTTAGCACCGAGACACAGTCCTTCTTCAGCGGCCCGATCTGCAGGTGGGCATCGACGCTCTCCAGGAAGAAGGCAGGCTTCAGCTTGCACAAGAAGAGAAGGGCAAACTGGTGGTTGATCTTGTTCTGGAAGGCGTCACACTGGCCCTTGGCAAGAGGGGAGACCTTGAGCTGCTGCAGGCAGGTCATCTTGGAGTCCTTGACTCCGTAGAAGGTTAGGGCCTTCTCGGAATACTCCAGGAAGACCCCGATTGTATGGAAAAAGGGCTGCTGGATGACAGACTTGCAGCCCCCGAACCAGGCCACGTAGTTCTCTCCATTCCACTGCAGGCAGCAGGACTTATCATTCCGCCCCAGGCGCCCGCGGTTGTAGGGCTCACAGGGGTCAAAGTCCTCGGCGATGACACCGATGCTGACCCAACCATCAATGAGCTCCACCTCCCAGTAGTAGTTGCCTCGGTTCATGAGGTTCACCCCCAGCACCTGCTCACAGTTGATGAACCTGGTCGGGCTCTCCGGGTAGGGGATGGGGCACAGCACCCGCTTGGCCCCTTTGGTGCCAAACAGCTGGATGAACTTGTCAGCTGTGTCACTGTCCAGGTCAATGATGAAGGCAACTGTGTGGGGCAAGAGACAGACGTGAGGATGAGGAGGGAAACAGGAGGAGACTGTGGAATTATTTAGGTTGGAAAAGACCTTTAAGATCATCAACCCAGCACTGACAAGTCCACCACTAAACCATGTCCATCAGCAGCACACCTACACAGCTTTTCAATCCCTCCAGGGATGGTGACTGCACCACTGCCCTGGGCAGCCTGTTCCAGGAGTTAACAACCCTTTTGGGGAAGACGTTTTTCTTAATGGCCAACATAACCCTCCCTTGGTGCAACTTGAGGCTGTTTCCTCTTGCTCTATTGCTTGCTACTTGGGAGAAGAGATGCCAGCCTCCCCGCTCTGATCTTCTGCTCTAGCTCCCAGCAATTAGAACAACTCTCTGACTTCCACCATCACTCTGTCCTCTCAGCTATCCCACAGCCAGTTTCAGCTGATGAGGATATGGGGCTGGAATAGCTGTTACCCCCAAAAGCAGGATGGATACAAATAATCAGGCACAGGAGAGAGCAGAGGAGCTACTTGATAAGCTTAATCATGATACCAGACATCAGAGAATCCACCTACAGAGTGCTAAGAGAACCATCCCACATAAAAGTGGGTTTCAGGCAACCACAGACCAACACAGCAGGGAAGGACCCTAAGAAGACAGGAGAGCAGCCAAGCACATCACATGGAGCCAAACTAGAAGTGGGTAGATTGAGACTGGATGTTAGGAAGAAGTTATTCACCATGAGGGTGCTGAGACACTGGAACAGGTTGCCCAGGGAGGTGGTGGAAGCCTCATCCCTGGAGGGTTTTAAGGCCAGGCTGGATGTGGCTCTGAGCACCCTGATCTAGTGTGAGGTGTCCCTGCCCATGGCAGGGGGTTTGGAACTGGATGATCCTTGTGGTCCCTTCCAGCCCTAACAATTCTATGATTCAGTTCTATGATCATGGTTACAAACCAACTGCTCCTGTGGTCTGCTCTTGTTGCCCTGCAGATCCCACAGGAGCAGAGGCACCTCCAGCACACAGGGCCACAGGAGAAGCACCATTTGACAGATAGGATGGCCAGCAGGAACAGCCCTGGAAATGTACTGCTGCTGATTGCATTACAGCTTTGGCTCCTGTGGGGTGCACCAGTGCTGCTGAGGCCAATCTTGTCCTCTGTGGACATTTCAGTGGGTGAGCTCACATCCCCTGTAAGGCTGTGGGGGCATATATGGGGTTTTGGACCCCAAACCCAGCCCTGTATCCTCCAGCCTCAGCCCTTTCTGCCCCACTGATTCTGGTCAGCCACTGAATTATCCCTCTGCTTGCTGCTGCTGCCCTTCATCATGTCACTGCTCTGCAGCAAACAAGGCAGATGCTCAAAGTGGAATCTGATTTAATGGAGGATCGAAGTCATCAAGAGCTGGAAGGCAGCAGAAACTACACGGCACGCCTGCAGCCCTCCTGGCAGCTGCTCTGGCAGAACCACAGAGAAGGGAAAAAACTATCACCTAAACAGACTGTGACTGTTGTCAGGAAAGCAAGGAGGCTTCCTCGCTAGCTGAGCAGTATTTCCTCTGGTGGCGGCAGTGCTCCTGCCAGCCACGGGCTCCTGGGCTGGGGACCAGCACCAGACAGGCATGTGGGAAAGAAGAAGGGAGAAATGGACCTTAGCAACAACTGCCAAAGCAAGAGCCCCTGGCTTACATTTCAGGAAGTAATCACGGCTCTCCAGGTAGGCAGGGTTGTTTGACTTGTCTGCAGATGGGGACTTGGACAGCGCTGCAGAGACAGGGGCAGAAGGGTTTGTCATCATCAAAGAAACCACAACCACGGGTGTTACTGGAGCATCACCCCCCACCGCCTGACACCCCAGTGGTACCCAGCTGCTGCAGCTCCTGAGCCCCAGCCAGCTTCCCCAGCACCCCCTGCACATCCCTGCCTGCTCAGACATGGGAGAGGACAAATGCTACCTTTGCCACCCCAAGGAGATGGGCAGAGGGGAAGACAAGAAACTGGCTACAATTCCCACAAGCATCCAAACAATGAAAGAGGGGAGAGAGCTCAGTGAAAAGGAGCATGTGGGAGGAAGCTGCCACAGTGGCTTCCTAACCCTGGCAGGTCTGAGAGACCACAGCCTGCCCTATGAAGAGGACCGTCTGTCCTCAGAAGAAAGAGTTCCCTTTCATGAGAAGCCACATTGGCCACTTGCTCCCTCCCACAGGGCCCTGCCTAACTCCCAGGCTGTTTGTTGCCTCTCCAGGCTCTGGTCTCTGTGGAAAAACCTCATAAAAGCTCACGGCCGAGGCGCAAGCTCAGACAGGGATTGTGCAACACACAGCACGACTGTGCCACGGCAGCCGGGAGAGGGGCCAGTGCTTGCCAGAGCCCTCCAGCCAGCTCCCACCCGTGTGGGGAAGGTACCAGGCTACCAGGGTGACCTCCAGGCAGAGGGGCTGGGTGCCTCACAAACCTTTCTGTGTCTCTGGGGGGAAACTCAGCTCATCAACTCCTTTCCCCTGCAGGAGGTCCCACTGGCTCTTGCATGCAGCAGACAGCACATCCTTCACCACACCCACGGCTTTGGTGCATTTGGAGAAGTTCAGCTCGTTCTGGAAGCTCAGAGCTGGGCAGAGGTTTTCTTCCATAGCTACTTTTAAGGCCTGAAATTCCTGAGCCACAGAGATGAAGTTTGAGGAGGCTTCAAACAAGCCAAAGCTGTCTCTTGTTCCGCAGCCCCACCCTGCCCTGGAGGATTTGGGAACTGGCAGCTCGCAGGACTTGGCCCAAGGACAGACTCTCAGAAGGGAGGAGAACACTTTCCCAGCCACGTGTTCCTGGCACCTTCTCTTCACTCCCATTCAAACCTGGACCCAGACCGTGCCCACTTCCCATTCAGCAGCACCTCCTCCCAAAAAGATCTCCCCTTGCTAGGCAGTCAGGGGGGAGGGATGACAGGCAGGGGCAGTGGGGCACCCCAACCTCTTGCTCTCTGCCCCTTACACATCAGTACCCGGCCTGGGCAGCACATCAGCTTCTCCTGAGTCACAGCCAGGAGAGGCTTGGCTGCACGTTCCCCTCAGGAGTGGGGAGTAGGGGGGACTGTGCCAGCAGGAGTGAGACTGCATCCCAGGG
Organism: Pogoniulus pusillus; assembly: GCF_015220805.1. Classification (NCBI taxonomy): domain Eukaryota; kingdom Metazoa; phylum Chordata; class Aves; order Piciformes; family Lybiidae; genus Pogoniulus; species Pogoniulus pusillus. Next base: position 10,563,218 of record NC_087274.1, on the reverse strand, counting down.
CTCCTGGCACCCAGCTCCCCATAAAGCAAGACAGAACTTCCAAAGACAACACTATCAGCTCCTTCTCCTCACCCCATCCCACCTGGAGGAAGTAGATGGTGTCGGTGCTGGGGACGTTCTCCAGGTTTTGCTTGCCCTGGGCCAGCCTGGCTCGTCTCTCCTCCTTCCAGTGGAGATTGGCCTCGGCCTCGCCCAGCATGGAGCGCTCCCCATCCTCAATGAAACCTGCCACCTCCTTCTGGAGCGTCGCCAGGGCCTCGTAGGCTTCTGCAAACAGCTTCTCAACCTTTTCCTTCTCTTTTGAGGCAGTGTTCTAAGTGCAGGGAGACAGTGGTCAGGATTACTTCCTGCAGGTGAGGGCCCTTGTTCCCTGCTCAGCACCCAGCCCTCAGCTCTGTAGGGTCCCCCTGACACCCTGTAGCCCCTTTCCCTCAGGAGCTCAGAGCACTTGGCAACCCAGATGCCAAGGTACCAGGCTGAACATGGCCACTTACTGCTCCCCCACATCTGGTGTCCTCCAGCAGTGAAGTGACAAAGGGAACTAAAACCCCATGAAACCAGGGAGAGAAGCTGCAAGAGCCAGCAGATGACCTGGCATGGACCAGTCCTCCTCTCAGGTTGCAACCAGAGAGGCCATGAGGAGTAGCAGAGATGAGAAACAAGAACCCGCAGGGGTCTTTGCCAGGGTCACCAGGGTTTTAGACCATGCTTGCTCCCCTGTGAGCAGCAAGTCTACACCCCATGAGCCCCGTTTTCCTCTGTTCCCCAGCCCAGCAAAGCCACACTGAAGTAGTAAAGCCATCACAGAGTCACCTTAATGAGCTCCACCATCTTCTTGGCCTGTGCAGTGGTGACTGCCAGCTCCTCCAGCTCATTGTTCACATCGCTGAGGAATTTGGCTTGCTGGGCCTGCAGACATGAGGGACAGATGCTGAACTCTGTGCACCTCCTCATCCCAGCGGCAGGGAGGTGTGGTGGGGATCTTGCTTCTCCCTAAGTTCAACCCACAGCCCCTTCTCTGACCACAAGCTTGCTATCAGGCTTCTCATGACGGGTGCAAGGGGCGCAAAGGGTGAGGTTTTCGGTGTTCCCCTCCCGCAGCATCCAGCCTGGAAAACTAAAGCAGCAGCCAGGCTGCAAAGGGTCATGCTCAGCTCCATGCTCCCCACCCTAATCCCAGTGGAAACCAAACAAAACACGACTCTGAAAGCAAAACCACCATGCAGGGACTGCAGCAAGCACAGCCGTGTGCTCTTAATGGGTATCCTAAACCTGGGGGACATCTGCCTGAGACTGGTGCAGGACCTGAAAGCAGACCCAGAGCACTCAGAAACACAGTGCCAAGTCCTCTGCCAAGCAAAGCAGCTTGGGAGCAAAGCAAAGCAGCTCTGGAGCACAGGTTGCTGCATGGCTGCAGAGGAAGCACCGTCCCAAGGCAGCTTCCTGATGTGCTATTGTTAGCGTCAGCCCTTACCCATCATGAGCAAGGGTCCCTAGGGAGCCAGGAGGGCTTTGCCCTTACCAACTGGGGCAGCTTCTTACCCACCAATGTTCAGACACCCCAGCCCCTTGTGGCACTTGTGCCTGTTTAAGGGCAGACAGGCCCTTCCCTCACCCATCCTTCCACACCATGGCGTGAGGGTGGTGGCAGAGTGGCCACAGAGGCTGTGCAGGTGACATTAAGCAGTGCCTGCTGAGGCCTGGCAGCTCCTCAGGGCTGAGATCACACTCTCTGCTATTTTAAGGCCCCTGATGACTAATAACACCAGCAATGGGGTTTTCCTGCAGCCCTGAGAGTTTGGGAAGCAGTGGGAGCTGGCTTGGGGAGGCCACTGTGCTCCCTGCCAGCATGTCTGCAGCCATCAGGCTCTCCCCCTGGAAAAATCACCCCTGCCAAGGTCTCCACATGCCTCATGCTAAGGGGGAGGATGCCACCATTCCACGATCCCCTCTGCTTGCAGTCCTGCAGAGGCCCCACGAACTCGAGGCTGAAGTGTCCAGGAAGGCAGCGCTACTGTGCCAGGCTCGGAGCTGCAGCTCCCCAGGAGGCTGGCGGGTGAGAACCTGGGAGGTGACTCAGCCACAAGCGGGAACGGGATGACGTGAAAAGCCCCAGTGCCAAAAGGCTGGGACACAAAGGGCTGCCGGAGCGGGAGCAGGGCTGGGCAGGCTGCCAGCCCGCCGAGAAAAACCTCCTTGACCAAGCCTTGGGAACCAGACGGAGGCTACGGGCGCCCCACGACCACGTGGGCAGCCACCGAGGGTGTCCCACGCACCCTTGTTCCCAGCCCTGCACCCACACAGACTGCCACTTCGGCCCCACCGTGGAGCCAAACCCCACGGGCTGGATAGCAGCAGACCTGCCCTAATGCCTGCCCCTGGCTACCCCACCCCGCAGGGTGCCCAGATAGCCCAGCACCCTATTTTTCTGGGACAGGGTGGGGTCCCCTTGTGCTAGTTTGAGACTGGCTGGAATATTTTGGTGAGAAGAATTAGATGATAGGATGTGAAAACAATGATGATGTCGACTTCACTCAAAGGCTTGCTGAGATGTACGAAACCAAGAACATAAACAGACTCGCTGTGTGTCTCTGGCTGCCTGTACTTTTCCCCCTGGCCTGCTTTCTGTGTAACTCATCCTTCTGCTTCCTAACCCCCCCGGGCCGATGCTCCAAACTCACCTCGCATAGAAGGCAAAGTCTGGGATAAGGTAGAGGGGTGGAAGGGTGGTTGGGAGCCCCTCCTGGTGACTCTGGTTTCTGGGAGGGCTGTTGTGTTTCTGTATTACTTTTTAACTTGCCTATTTCTGTCTGTAGCTGTATATAGATTGCAAATGTCTGCTTGTATATGGTGCCAAGCTGTAAATATAAAGCTTCTTTTCCTTCCAGCTGGCTGAGTCGAGTCTGGGTGATTTCATAAGAGTGGGGGGGCGGGTAACACCCAAACTGTCACACCCCTACAGGAACAGGGCTGTGGTACCCACCCCACACAGGGCATCCCACCAGTGCCACACCTGCACACCATCCCACGTGGGGATTAGATCCCCTACAGGGATGAGGGTGCAGCACAGACCCCTTTCAGGGGTGCTGCATTTCACCCCGACCACAATGCCCCACTGGCACTGCACTCCATATGGACACTCCTATGCCCAGATGAGGTCCTGCATAGGGAGTACAGGTGCAGCACCCTTTCCACCCAGGCTGTCCCATCCCTCCTCGCTTAGCACAGCCCTCGCCGGGTCCATCCCTGCATGAGGACCTCCACACACGCCCCCGACGTCCCCCTCACCTACCTCCTTGTGCTCCCGTTCTTTCTCGAGGGACACCACGTCGTGGGCGCTATGCTCCTGGGCGCGGCAGCGGGCACAGACGCAGGTTTGCTCGGTGCGGCAGAAGCCGTCGAGGGGCTGGAGGTGGTGGGGGCAAAGCCCCTCCTCCAGCCGCCGCAGCGGGGCTACCAGGCGGTGGGCGCGGAAGGCTGGGGCCCGGTGGTGGGGCTCCAGGTGGGCACCGCAAAAAGAGGCCAAACAGACCAGGCACGATCGCACCGCAGCCACCCGCGACTCCGCCGGGCATACGTCGCACAGCACCGCCGCTCCTTCCTCCCCCGCCGCATCCTCCTCGGCTCCCGGTGCCATGGGGGACCCGACGGCTAGGGACAGGGGAGATGGGGGAGTCGTAGGGGATGCGGAGGCTGCAGGGGCTGAACCGGCGGCGGCAGCGGCCGCCAGCAGCGGCAGCACCTCGCAGAGGGCGCGGTTCTTGCGGAGCCTCAAGGCTGCGGGGACGGGCTCCTGGCACAGCGGGCAACGGGCAGCCCCGCCCGCTCCGCCGCTGCCGTCGGGGGGGCCCGTCCGCTGGCGGAGTGCCCCCAGGCAGCCCTGGCAGAAGTTGTGCCCGCAGGGTACCGTCACCGGGTCCTTCAGGAGATCGAGGCAGATGGGACAGCCGAAAGGACCGTCGGGCAGCCCCGGAGCCGCCAGCGCCAACCGCAGCGCTGCTGCCGCGGCGGCGGAGGAGGAGGAGGAGGAGGACGGGGCGCTCCCGGGCGCGGTCTCCATCCCTGAGCACCCCGACCAGCCGGCCCCGCTGCCCGCTCCCGTCCCAGCCCCGGAGGGAGGCGGGCGGCTACCGCGCCCCGCCTGCCCGCTCCGCCCCCCCGAGCCCGGGGCTCCGCTCCTTGCAGCTGCCTCCCTTGGTGGCGGTGGGGGGTGCCTTGAATTTCCCACCACAGCCACCCCCGGGACCTGCTCCCCAGCCATACACCGCTCAGGAAGGGAGTCTCATCCCGGCATCAGCAGATCCCAGGTCCCTCTCCCTGGCATCTGCTGCCCCCGGGGAACTGCCACCCTCCTGAGGATCTTCTACCTGCCACACAGCGTCTGCTGCCTCCCAAAGTATCAGCCTCACTGACGTCCGGACCCTACCTGGTGTCCCGCTGACTCCAGTTACCTGTTGAACCCCCCCTCCATTCTCCTGCCCAGGAAAGCCGTTGCCAACCCATTCAAATTTCCCCACAAGCAGCCCCTGCCCCCAGAAATTTGCTGTCCCAGAACCTGTTGCCATCCCACACCTCTCCCAGAAATTGGTCCCCACCCTGGGCCACATCAGGGTCCCAATACCCTCCAGTACAGAGGTGCAGGTGCTCTCCTGCCAGCCCTCACCCCCACTGACCAGTGTCAGCCATTCCCATGGTAAAGAAGGGCTGCAGTGCTCAGTTCCTGGCTCAGTCCCTGCCCTCTCTTCTTCTGGAGCCCAACAGGAACCAGTAGGCTCCTGGGTGGGATCGGGAAGATACCAAAGTGCAATTTTTGGCTTGGATAAGTTTCAAGGTCCATGATCCCACCCAAGGACAGGGCTGGGAGGTGCAGAGTGAAGGAGGAAGCATGGCAAGACAGATCCTGTTCGTCCTTGAAGAATGGGACTGATCCTTCTGAACCTTTTTTCCCCCAGAGGAAACAAGCTGATGTGATTCATTCCCCACGCCTTTGCCTGCACCTTTGAACACGGTGCCCAGTTTGACCCCATTAGTTCTCACCAGCATCCCCACAGGGCGGGGGGGGGGGGGGGGGGGGGGGAAATGCCTGCATGCTCACCCTTGGAAAAGCTTCCATCCACGCTCTGGATTTTCTCCTGTGCCAGATCAGCCCCGGGGCAGTGCTGCAGGAAACCAGGTTTCCTTATCACTAAATAAGGCTCCTTCTAGTTCTGCTGACCAGCCACTATGTGAGCTGGTCCCCAGGAGGACTCAGAAGGGCAAGATGAGGCCCTGCAGGGATGGGTGCTTGAGCAGGGGCACTCAGCTCACCCTCCCACATCCAGTGCTGTGTGGTCCCGCAGCTGTCGGCACTGAGCTAATCACTGGGACAATTGAGCTTTATTAGTGCAAGGAGCTTCATACAAAGAGCAACTGCAGCAGCACCCAAAAAAAATGCTCTCCTACATCTAGGAGAGGCAAGAGGGGACTGAGAGGAATTAGGGGATCAGGACCTGCCTGCATGTGGGGCTATGGGGGAGCACAGGGCTGCACCTCATGGCCAGTGTCCTTCTCCCAGACCCCCCTCACCCAAAATCTTCTCCAGGTTTGGAAGGTTTGGCCAGGACAGGATTAAAGTAAAAACTAATTCTTGCACACTCAGTCCCTGCTCCTTCCCTTGTCCCGTCTGCAGGGTCAGGCACCCACAAATACCCCCATGCACAGTGACCAGGGGCTTCATCCCCACATCATGGACACAGTTCTCACTCATCACCATTCCCCTGCCCTCACTTGTGCCACCAGCAGGGCATCTGCTTGTGCAAACCAGAGGGGGTTAGTTTGCATGCCTGTCCTCATCAGGCCTTGGGAAAATACTTCACCCCATTCCTGCCTGTACATCCACACCAAGACAGTCCCTGGTTGCAGCTTGGCTACAGCACCAGCATGGGGCTCACCAGCCCAGCCAAGAGAGCTCCAGCTCAGTCCCTGCAGCACAGTGTCACCTCTCGTCCCTCACACAGCCAAAAGACAGGATAAAGGGGCTTGGTGAAGATGCTGTGGAAGGAGTAGATGAGATGTGCCCCCTCCCCAAGGCCGTAGAAGGATAGACACCCGTTGTTGTAATCCAGGCTGACCCCCAGGTTCTTATACAGCCGCTCCTGGATCTTCTCTGCCTGGCCCTTGTGCCAGGCCAGGTAGCAATTATCCCACACCTGCAGCCCCCAGGAGCCCCCATCCAGCCCGATGTTGAACTTGTGGCCCTGCTGCCGCTGCCAGGGGAGACCAGGATAGGTCACCCCCAGGACAATAGCATGGCTGGAGATCTTCACCTCCCAGTAGTGGTGGCCATGGCTGTAGCCCTGCGTGCACAGCACCTGCCAGGGCTCAAAACGGGGTCCCTGCTCCTGGCGCCTGCAGACAGCTCCGGGGCTGTGCTTGGCTTTCCGGTTACCTTTTGACAGCTCCAGGTACTTGTTGGCTGTCTCTGGATCGAAGGTCAGGTTGCGATGGTCTGGGAAGAGAAACAGCATAGGTAAGGCTGAAATGCTTCATCAGAACCCTTGCTGTGAGCCCTCCCCCCTCACCAATGGTGATGAGTTTCAGCTGCATAGGGTTGGCTCCCAGAATGGAAGGGAATGAGTTGTAGCACGTCTGGAGGGGGAGGAGGAGCTAGGTAGGGTGTGGTACCTGCCCACCTGCCTGCTAGAAGGGACAGAAACAGCCCAGTAATAGCTGGGGAGGCACCAGGATGTGACCCTTCGCACCACCCTTGCACAACCCTGCTCACAGCCAGCTGGAAGAAGTGGCTCCGTGGGCGTTTTGGAAGAGATGTGCTTGCTATAGGTGCAAAAAAATATGAGGAGGGGGAGAAACCCTGGCATCAGGTGAGCCAGCATGCTCTGCACAGGCTGCAGTAACTCATCCTGTCATAGAACCACAGAACCAGTCAGGGTTGGAAGGGACCACAAGGATCATCTAATTCTAACCCCCTGCCATGGGCAGGGACACCCTACCCTAGAGCAGTCTGGCCAGAGCCTCATCCAGCCTGGCCTTAAACACCTCCAGGGATGGGGCCTCAACCACCTCCCTGGGCAGCCCATTCCAGACTCTCACCACTCTCATGCTGAACAACTTCCTCCTCACATCCAGTCTGAATCTCCCCACCTCCAGCTTTGCTCCATTCTCCCATGTCCTGTCACTCCCTGGTAGCCTAAAAAGTCCCTCCCCAGTTTTTTTGTAGACTGTCTCCCTGGCGAGAGCGACATGACTGACATGCCCTACATGTTATCCAAACCACTTCCCAGATAGGAAAAGGAGCACTGAGGAGATCCTTATGGCACTGGAGGGGAATGGGCCCAGGGGCAGAAGGAAGGAATCACAAAGGAGTGTATCTGGGAGTGTTTGGGACAGAGATCCTCGAACAAAGAGCAATGACTACAAGCAGGGCTCTGTGGATGGCGCTTGGCTCTGGGCTGGTGCTGTGCTGTGTAGGATGGCTGGAGCACCCCAACATCCCTGTGGGTGCTCACTTGCCAGCTGCTGAGGTTGCCTGCCTGCAGGAAAAGGCTGTGCCTAAATATGGGATGTTTGGAACAGGCACAGAACTCAGGCCCAGATGAGACATCCAAGGTGGGTGGAAAGGAGAGGATGGAGATTGGGAAAGAGGATTGGGAGAGTGGGGCAGTGACTGACCCTATTTCCACAAGGAAACACTCCTTGGTGCTGCTAATCACCCTGTGTGTCCCCCAGCCCATTATCACCCTACTCCAAATTTAAGGGATGGGATTGGGAAAGCCAGGGAAGAAGCCCCTGACCCCACAGTCAGGACCACCCTTCTCCCAATGAAGAGCCCAGCTTGTTGGTTCTGGGACCTCAGTGAGATGCTGTCTTCTCCAGACCCTCATTTGCTCACACCTTTCAGAAGCTCATCTCGCAGCTGGAACTTGGGCACAGAGGCCTCCTCCTTCACTGCTGTCCTCTTGAGATGCACCAGATCTGTGGAGGATGGGGACAGGCATTTTGAGTCACGTCACCCAAAAACTTGTTCCTCACTGGCTTCAGTGGGAGGAGGAGGAAGTCCACCATATCCAAGCCTGGGAGCAGGCATATGCCATTGCAGCTCAGCTTTGCCAGCCAGGAGGGGCCACAGGGAAGCTAGCCAGCTCATTCCACCCCATTAACACCCATCTGCTGAACAGTGGATGTGTGTCACCATCCCAGCCCCCTGTGCCTGGCAACCATGTCCCCAGCACGGTGACATGAGAGAGGACAAGTTGGAGCATTCTGGTGTGACCCTGTGTGAGCAGAAGGGATACCTTGGCCAGCAAGGTCAGCGGCTCTGGAGGCCACGGAGCCAGGAAGGTCCACCAGCAGTAGCCTGGAAATGTTGGTGAGGGTCTCATTGATGGGCTCCACAATGCTGTCCACATCAAACCTCACAGGGGGCAGTGCCTCTGAGCTCTCCAGAGGCGGGAGGTGGGGGAACGCCTGTGGACAGACACCCACGCATCAGCCTGGGGACGAGGGGTGGCTCCAGATCACATCCACACGTGCTGTGTCTCCCCAGTGGGTGACAGGAGCACCCCCCAGATGTCTACTGCTGGCTGCAGCTGGTGTGCAGGGTCAGACCCGAGGGGAGCAGGAGGCTGCAGGGAGCAGAGGGGCTCTGGCACAGGCCTTTGTGTTTTGCTAGTGGGGGAAAGACTTTGCTGAGCGGCTAGAGGTGGGAGATGCTGCCCCATGGCCCTGTGGGCAGCACAGCTGCTCTGATCCAGCAGCTGCCTCCTCAGTTTTTCAGGGACCCCCCCTGAAAGCAGCTCTTCCCTGCAGCCTCATCACATCCCTGAGCCGTGCTGAGGAAGTGCTCCCCCTGGCAGAGGAGTCAGCCACGTAGCTGCCCTTACCAAAAAGGTGTGAGACTGGCAGTGCCCGGGTGTGGGGAGGGACGTGGCACTGCGATGGTACCTGGAGGAAGGTCCTCTGGTCAGGACAGGCCAGCAGACGCTGAGCCCTCTCCCTGTGCTGGCCTAGGACATCCAAGCGATCCTTCAGGAGGTTCCAGTTCTCCTCCACGCATCCCAGTGCTGCTGTCTCCTCTTGCTCGATCCTGGCTGATGTCTGCCACTGATGATCCTCCAGAGCTTTCTTCAGGACAGCGAATTTGCTCAGAACCACTGATCTGAGCCTCTCAGAGGCATCCTAGATAAGGAAGAGCCATGAGAGCCAGTGTGCTGCCACCCCCGTGCCCAGCACATGGTCGCAGCATTACCCTGATGCGGTGTGTTCGCTCCTCCAGCTCCTGCATCTCCTGCTCGATCCTCTGTGATTCCTCCTCGGCTTTTTGCAGGATCTCTTTCAAATGGTTCTGTGAAGGGATGTACCAACATCCTGTGGTGCAGCGTGCTGCAGCCTGCCTTGCCCCCAGGAGCTCTCTCAGGGATGCAGGGCAAGGCTTGCAGGGAAGGAGAAGGCTTGGGAAGTCTGTGCCCAGGTCACTGGGCAGCGAAACCCTGCACTGCTTCACGCAGTAGGTCACAGACATAATGGCACCGTTCATCTGGTGCTGATGGGTTTGCCCATTTCTGCTGCTCCTGACAGTCCCTGGTTTCTCAAGAAGCAGGCAAATGATGGTGGCATCTCCCCGGCCACAGCCTGTGCCAGTCTTTTGTTCAGATGAAGCCGGGCACAGCTTGGCACACAGAGGCACAGCACATCCCCACGGCAGGGCACAGGTCAGTGCAAGAGATCTATCATGCTGTGCCCAAGCTCTTACGACTCTCCCTGCTCACTCCCTCATGGTCCCAGCCCTGCCAAGCACCATCCTCACCTGCTTTTCGGAGTGCTCCTCCTCGCAGAGCACCCGCCGGTGCCCCTGGCACTGCTGGACGATGCATACGCAGCAGATGCAGCGCTGCTCGTCCCGGCAGTACAGCTCCAGCGGGCGCCCGTGCTGCGGGCACAGCTCAGCGTGGGCCACCTCGCCCTTCTCTGTGCCCAAGGCTCCTTCCTCGCCAGCCCGTTCCATCTCCACCACGGTGCACAGAGTGATGTTCTTCTCCAGCTCCGGGCGCTGCCCGAAGTCCCTGCGGCACACGGGACACGTGTAGCCCTTCTTGGCCCCGGCGGGCACCTGCTCTTGCTTGCGCCAGTGGTCGCTGATGCAGCACTTGCAGAAGTTGTGCCCGCAGGGCAAGGTGACGGGCTCTCTGAACAGCTCCAGGCAGATGGAGCACTGCAGCTTGTCCTCCAGCTTCCCCGAGACGGGCAGTGCCATCCTGCCTGCGCCGGCAGCTGGGACGGGGGGAAGAGCCCGGCAAAAGAGCCAAGGAAATGGAAACTCAGCGGCGCGGAGGAGGAAGAGCCGGCGGCGGTGACGCCGAGCCCAGAGGCGGGCCCGGGCTGCGAGGCAGGCATGCTCTTAAAGTGACACCCACTAAGTACCCCCCTTGGCCGCAGTGGCTGTGCCACACACTGTGGAGATGACAGGAGAGGGTTGGAGCTGTCCCCGGTGGCACGGTAGGGGCAGCACGGGGAGGCAGACGCAAGAAGCTGCTGAGGTTCAGAGCAAAGTGCATCCCCCTGACCACCCTGGCACGGGCACGCAGGCAAGGGACAATCTGCTTTTGCTCCTTTGTCACCCGTTGAGGGAACTTCCTGGCATCCTCACCTCTGCCAGGGCTGGGTCCCCAAGTAGAGCATGGCAGTCCTCTCTGGCAGAGAGCCCTCAGCTTCTGCCAAGCTGGGAGGCAGCACAGAGGGGCACCCACTGCTACTGAAGCCATGTCACTCCCCTCTGCAGTGACAAGGGCTGTGACATGCCAGCAGTACATGCCAGCCTTGCACCTTTCCATGCCCAGCTACAGCTTCTGTTTGTGCATGCCCCCATGCACACTCACCCCTCCTTTTCCTGCTAAGTGCCTTTGCAACACTCATGCACAGCAGTTCTCCAGAACTTAAGAGGTGTCACATGGGCAACCAGTTCTGGTGTAGGTGGGAGGTGGAGTCTTCTGCCTGGAGGTGAGTGTGGTGCCCATGCACCTTCACTTTCTCTTCATACAATTCAGTTTCAGCAGAAGCTCCCAACCTCCTAGCCCAAGCTTATCTCCTGACCCTCACAGACACATTGTCACTTGGGCACAGTCCCAGACAGATGAACACTGGCCAGATGGCCTCAGTTCTTCAGCCTTCCCACACATGTGACTTTGCTTTCACCCCTGTAGGTGGTGGTGAGGAGGTCAGTGCAGCAGAAGGGACACTCACCAGTGAGCTGCTGGAGGAATCAGAGCAGTTTCTGCAGCACGGGCTGGCTGAGAGCCACCTTCCAGCTCATCCCTACCCTCAGGAGGTGACCTGAGATCTGTCACAAGTCCCATAATAGCTGTAGCCCTCAGAACAATTATTTGGGCTGAATCTGCAAATCCTGACCAGTTGGGTGAGACCTCACCTCAAGTAGTGTTTCCAGCTCTGGGGCCCTTAGCACAAGGACATGGGTCCAGAGGAGGGCCACAGATAAGATCAGAACCCTTCTGCTGTGAGGACAGGCCAAGAGAGTTTGGGTTGTTCAGCTTGGAGAAGGTTCCAGGGGGACCTTACAGCACCATTCCAGTACCTGAAGGGGTCCCACAAGAGTGCTGTAGAGGGGCTGTTTCCAAGGGCTTGTAGCACTAAGACAAGGGGCAATGGTCTTAAACTTGAGCAGGGTAGATTTCGATTGGTTATGAGGCAAAAGCTCACTATGGGGGGTGGTGGAACTGCAACAGGTTGCCCAAGGAGGTGGTGGCCTCATCTATGGAGACAGATCTAGAAGCAGGCAGCTGCACCAAATGTAAAGGGTTAATCCTCCTGGGGGTGCTCTGAACCTGACCCCAGGTCCTCCTGACTCTCCTGGGGGTGGTCTGAGCCTGACCCCAGGTGGTTAGCCCACTCCCACTTCCTGTCTAGACCCCCTCTAAAAACAGAGGAACTTCGTGTTTCTCTTTCTCTTTGCCCTCCCTGCCTGCCTGATAGCACCACCTTTGTTCCTGCTGCTCCTGTTTTGGCCACTCTACCACATGGTGGGACCACCACCCTGCATTCATTGTCATCAATCTGGTTGCATATGTATTTGGTATATTGTTTTCCCTTCCCTGTACCTTTTTTTGTAACTTCCCTTCCCTTAGGTACCTTTTACTTATTGTTTTTAACTTCATATTGAAGCAAGACTATTCTTTGGGTGTTTTACCTCTTTTCACTCTCTACCTCTAATTCCTTTCTCTCCAAAGTGGGGAGAGGGGAAGGTCTCTTATTATTATAGTGTTCTGTTAGGCTTTTTGGGGACTCTGAGAAGCTAAGTCAGACCAATACATTAATAACCAGCGAAAGCATACTGGCATTGGGGGTTTACACAGGTGAATGGGGAATGCACTAAGAGCTTTGCAGAGCACATGAGACAGCACAGCCTCCCACAGCTGGGGTACAGGACTGGGAGTGGCAGTGCCAGGCTACCATCACACCTCTGCCCCCATCCATACCAGGCACACTCTGCCTGGGGAGGAAAGGGGCAAAGATTGAGGTCCATGTGCTTGGACAGCTGTTGGGAGAAGCCAGCTCCATACACACTGACCACGTGCAGGTTTACCACCTGCACAGTCACAGTCTTGCCAGCCTACAACACACAAGAGGGAAAACCAACCACAGCCAAGCCAGTTCCTTCCCTGCATCCTGCTGAGCTCCCCATCTCTGCTCCAAATGGTCAGATGCCAATAAAGACAGCTCCTGTCAGCATTCCTCAGTGTTTAATCCAAGTCATCTTTTCAAAAGGACTGCACAAACCAAAGCAAACAGAGTCCTGAACCACAGCACTGGGAGGAGGAAATCTAGGCTGGCCTGGCTCTGCTTCTTCCAGAAACAGGCAAACGGAGAACCGAGATCCTTGCAAAGCAGCAAGGCAGAGCAGCTCGGGGGACACTACCCTGCTGCCCCAACCCATCAGCTCTGCAAGATTTTAGCCCAGATATGGTTTTACTTTAATTTGTGAATGTCCTCTTAAGTAGCCTTTTGACCACCCAGCTGCCAGCACTGCAAACCTGTTGCCCTCAGCTACACAACTTCCCAGTACTGCTAACACAGGGAACTGGGAGCCGAGGGGCTGAGAGTTTCTGTTTCTCTCCAGAGGCACAGGTAGCTCCCAGCCACAGAACGTGAAGGCAGGGAAGGCAGTATCCCAGTGTACTCCAGAGCACCTCTAGAGGAGGCCAGACCCCTAGTAAATGCCATAGGTGGGCTCCTGGGTGTCTCGGTATCTGTCCAGGTACCTCAGGGGCTGGTGGCGTGGGAACTTCACCTGTGGAGGGTGGTAAACAGGCGGCCGCACGAACTCGAACACAGGCTCCCTCATGTCTGCAAGGGGATGGTGCAGAAGGTTACCAGCACAGCTTACATCTCCCCCTCACCAGCAAGGGCCCCCCCTGCACATAGGTCCAAGGCTGGCCAAGCACACCCTGGTGAAGGCTCTCTTGGTGTTAAAGTGCTCACACAAAATGGCCCTTTGCAGCACCTCCTCAGGCTGCTGCTAGTTTGGAGAATGGCTCAACAAGTACCCAGCCTGAGCTGTAACGGGTTCCAGACAACACAAGAAGAGTGGCTGGAAGCTGCCCAGCAGGAAAGGAGCTGGGGGTCATGGGGCTCATGCTCCTGGCTGAACATGAGCCAGTGTGTGCCCAACTGGCCAAGAAGGCCAACAACATCCTGGCTTGTGCCAGCAATGGTGTGGCCAGCAGGACCAGGGCAGGGATCACCCCCCGCTACTGGCACTGGTGAGGCCACACCTCAAATACTGGATTCAGTTTTGGGACCCTTGCTACAAATCAAGAGCCTACAGCTTGCTCCCTGAGCCTCTGCATTACCCAGAGGGGCACGTCCCAGCCCACAAACAGGCCCTTCCAGCATTCCTACACACTGCATTTCTTACTGAGCAGCTGATGGAAGACCCAGGTAACAGAGCTGTCCCACTGGCACTGGAAGAAGGCCAACCCTGCTGGGGTCATTGCATCCTCATGCTTTCTGTAGAAGTCAAATGTGCTGAAGGTTCTCATCTTCAGGCTGTGGCTGGAAACAAGACATGAGCACAAGAGAAGTGAGCCTTTTCTACTGTAGCACCCTAGTAGGCAACTACTTCCCCACATCATCCCAGAGTCTATAAAAGCCATGTGGGAAAGGAAACCATGAAAAGAAATGCTCCCAGCTTCTCCACCTGTGCTCCAGGCAGGGCAAAGAATTTCCTTACCAAACTGTGTTAAACCAACAGGACTCTGTAGGGCTGGGATTGTGGCTTGAGGCAACACACAAATTCAGAGCAGCCCCAAGCAACCCTGCAGACTAAAAGAACCTCTCTCCTGCTGCAGTAACAAGCATGTGGTCATAACGAGCAGTAACAGCCAAGCCAAGTGGCACAAAATGGAAAGGCTGAATTACCAGGGCATGGGTCGAGCATCTTCACTGAAATCTATGGCATGGTCTTGCTTGAAGAGGAGGAAGACAAAGCGATGGTAGCCAGTTCCCATGGCAGGGAAGGGGGGAAAGTAATGGCAGATCTCCTTCCCCAGCTTGATGTCATTGCCTGGGATGTTTGTTCTGAACACAAAGAAGTTTAGCTCACTACAAATCCCTCCGCTTCCCAGCAGTCCCCCCAGGGCTGCAAATCACTCTGTGCTGTTTTGCCAGGATTTACAGCCTGTTTGACAAGCGAGAAGGTTACTTTTGCTGGAGAAAAAGCCCACAGCCAGTGACGTGAGTGCCAAACAGCTGCAACCCTGCCTCTTTAGCAGGAGTAACGGCAGGAGCACCACAGAAGGCCACAGAATAGCCTTTGTATATACTTAGTCCCAATCTCTGCTGGAGCAGTTTTTACCTGCTCCACCTGGGCTTTCTCTGAGCTAAGCAGCATGCAGCTCTGATGTACTCACACCAGCCAGTGGAGGTACTCTGAGTCTGTGTCTCTTAAATGTCCATCTGCAAAGATACACAACAAAAAAGGTGACTTAGGGACAGCCTGGTCTTGGCATCAAACCCAAGGTGAAAGTATCCAGACCTGCTTTGAATGGAGGAGGCAGCTCAACACCTCCCAGCACTCTCCTTCTTAAGTAGCAAAGTAACTCAAAGGAGTGAGTTTAAAATGAGGAACAAAGAGCTCTACAGATGTAATTCCAAGATTAAAAGAACTTCTTGGTCAGCTGCTTCACTTCACTGTGCCTTGGTTTTTCAGACTGAAGAGAGTCAGCTAACCTACTCTCAGGTAGACTGCCAAAGGAGAGCAATTTTGGAGTAAACCAAAGGTGGCAGTCAGGGAACTGTGACACAGGTCCCCTTGTGCCACTGTTCCATATCACAATTGCTAGATATCTAGGGAGGCTACAATCTTTCCTGCATAGGTAATATGCCTCTATGTAGTAGATGCCACATTGTTGCTGGCTGTACATCTAAAAGAAAGAGCAGAGCAGAGTGAAACAGCTCAGTTTAAAGGTGTTTTTCCACAAGGGTTTGCAACTCACCCAGATTTGTGAGCAACAAAGTCCAGAGAGAGTCTTTATCTGCCTCATACGACACTGCAGGGGCCCTGGCAGCCTAAAAGGGCAATGCACATCACTGAAACAACAAGTTCCATTAAGCCGAGACCTTGACTTCCAAGGCCATGAGCGTGAATTTGTCTTGGGCACAGCCAAGATGCAACACAGACTGGGCACAGCTATGTCACTTAAGTAACCCAGCTCCACCTGGACACCCCCCAAGGCATTAATAAACACCAGCCTGCCAACAGACAACGATCCTGCTGCTAAGCTCTGCCCTTGCTATGTCATAGAAGCATAGAATCAACCAGGTTGGAAGAGACCTCCAAGCTCATCCAGTCCAACCTATCCCCCAGTCCTATCCAGTCAACTAGACCATGGCACTAAGTGCCCCAGCCAGCCTTCTCTTGAACACCTCCAGGGACAGTGCCTCCACCACCTCCCTGGGCAGCCCATTCCAATGCCAATCACTCTCTCTGTGAAGAACTTCCTCCTAACATCCAGCCTATACTTTCCCCAGCACAACTTGAGACTGTGTCCCCTTCTTCTGTTGCCGCTTGCCTGGGAGACGAGGCCACCCCCATCTGGCTCATCACAGAGAAAACACCCTTGTAAAAAACAATCCCCCCCAAAATGAACAACACTCATTTAGAAGCATCTGGCAGAAACAGCAGAGGCCTCCCATGGGATCAAGGCAGTTCCCAGCTCCCCTCACGTACCTCTGATGGAGTCACCATGTTCCCATAGTAGACTGGCACGAGGTACTCATCCTCTTGGCTGTACTCCACCCTCAAGGCAACCCTGGGGGTGAAGATGGCTCCTTTGAAGAGGTCACGGAAGAGGCCGCAGTGCTCCGCCAGGCGCTGCTTGTGGAAGGGGCCGCTGGTCCGCTCCCACTCCGCTCTGACCTCATCCAGGGGGACCAGCGCTGCAAGGAGACACACACACACTGCAGGGGGCAGCCGGGGGCAGGAGGGGCAGCAGGCAGGCGGTGGGGCACACACCAGTCCGGAGCCGCGCCGCTCTTTCCATCTCAGCATTCTGGCGGTTCTCCTTCAGGATCCTCTTTCTCTCCTTCACCTCCTTGGACCGCGGCTGCTTGGCGCGCGGCAGGCTGATGTCGGTCTGGGGCTCTTCGCAGAGGGGCGGAAAGAACCACGGACATGAGAAATGTGAACACCCACACCACCAAACACAAATCCCCTGCCGAGTGCTACAGAGTGTGAAAGAGATGCACACTTCAAGGCACCAGAGCCTCAATTCTACTGCCTCTGCCTTCCCTCTGGGTCTCCACACTCCTCTTGCCCCAATTCTTCCCACTCCCAGGCCCATGGTTTTGCCACTTGGTGAGCAGCAGTCTGGTCCCTGCACCTGCTCAGCAGAGTGGCCAAACTGTATTGTTTGCTGCAAGTCTAAAGCTCTGGGTCCTGCTCTGCTTTCCCTAACACCACTAGAACAACTTATCCCAAGGAATACCCTATTTACTCCATTTCATGTCTTCCAGCAGGTCCTGGCCAGCTTCCTTCCTTCAAACACTCTGCCACCCACTTCCCTGAGAGGCATTTCCTAGAATCACAGGCTGATGTTCGTTGGAAGGGACCTTTGAAAGCCTTCTAGACTAATTCTCCTGCAGTGCAGAGGGACCTGGACAGGCTGGATGGGTGGGCAGAAGCCAATGGGATGAGATTTAACAAGGCCAAGTGCAGGGTTCTGCACTTTGGCCACAGCAACCCCAAGCAGTGCTACAGGCTGGGGACAGAGTGGCGCAGAGCAGCCAGGAGGAAAGGGACCTGGGGGTACTGGTAGATAGTAGGCTGAAGATGAGCCAGCAGTGTGCCCAGGTGGCCAAGAGAGCCAATGGCATCCTGGCCTGCATCAGGAACAGTGTGGCCAGCAGGACAAGGGAGGTTATTCTGCCCCTGTACTCAGCACTGCTCAGGCCACACCTTGAGTGCTGTGATCAGTTCTGGGCCCCTCAGTTCAGGAGAGATGCTGAGATGCTGGAACGTGTCCAGAGAAGGGCAACAAAGCTGGTGAGGGGCATGGAGCACAAACCCTATGAGGAGAGGCTGAGAGAACTGGGGTTGTTTAGCCTAGAGAAGAGGAGGCTCAGGGCAGACCTCATTGCTGGCTACAAGTACCTGAAGGGAGGCTGTAGCCAGGTGGGGTTGGTCTCTTCTGCCAGGCACCCAGCAACAGAACAAGGGGACACAGTCTCAAGTTGTGCTGGGGGAGGTCTAGGCTGGATGTTAGGAGGAAGTTAGGAGGAAGTTCTTCACAGTCTGCAGGGTCATCTACAGCTACAGCAGATTGATCTGAGCCCCAAACAACCTGACCTGGAATGGTTCCCCACCAATTTCCCACCTTTCTGGGCAACCCGGGTCAGACCCTCCCCATCCTCAGTATAAACTCCTTTAAACGTCCAACCTCACGCCAAAGCACCTCACCAGCTCCTTACAGGGCAGGTCTGGGGGCAAATCCGCAGCCCCAGCAACAGTGTCCCTGCCCAGCAGCTGCAGAGCCCTGCGCGGCACCGCTCCCTGCAGGCGTACCTGGCTGGGGGCAGGTGTAGTGCCGGTAGGATTTCCACCAGTGCGGCTGCCTGCTCTCCTTCTCCGCCAGCCTGAAATACCGCCTGAAGCAGCGGTACTTTTCCAACGTCTCCAACTTGCTGACATCGATGTCCTCGTTGGGCATCGGCCCCAGCGGGGCTGCCCGCCTGCAGAGCGCCGCTACAAGGGGAGTTCCCGTTTAAGGCGGAGAGAGCAAGAGACGAGGCCGAGCCCGGGGCGAGCGCAGCGCGGGAACGCGGCCGACGGCACCGCCGCCCCCCCGAGCCAGCCCCGCCAGTACGCTTTAGAAACACCCTCCCACTGCCCACTCGCAGGGAGCCGGAGCCTCCCGGGCCTGTCTCACCGGCGGTGCCGAAGGCCCGCGTCCCCCGCAGCACCGCGCTCAGCAAGGGCGCCGCCATGGTGCGCGCCGCCTGCATGGAAGGTCCCCGTTACCGTGGCGACAGAGGGCGCGCTTTGACACCACCGCGCCAGCACTGGGCTGGCTAACGCACCGCCTGTCTAACGCACCGCCTGTCTAACGCACCGCCTGTCCAGCGCACCGCCTGTCTAACGCACCGCCTGTCTAACGCACCGCCTGTCCAGCGCACCGCCTGTCTAACGCACCGCCTGTCCAGCGCACCGCCTGTCCAGCGCACCGCCTGTCCAGCGCACCGCCTGTCTAACGCACCGCCTGTCCAGCGCACCGCCTGTCCAACGCACCGCCTGTCCAGCGCACCGCCTGTCTAACGCACCGCCTGTCCAGCGCACCGCCTGTCCACCGCACCGCCTGTCCAACGCACCGCCTGTCCAGCGCACCGCCTGTCCAACGCACCGCCTGTCCAGCGCACCGCCTGTCCAGCGCACCGCCTGTCCAACGCACCGCCTGTCCAACGCACCGCCTGTCCAGCGCACCGCCTGTCCAACGCACCGCCTGTCCAGCGCACCGCCTGTCCAGCGCACCGCCTGTCCAGCGCACCGGCTGTCTAACGCACCGCCTGTCCAACGAACCGCCTGTCCAGCGCAACGCCTGTCTAACGCACCGCCTGTCCAGCGCACCGCCTGTCCAGCGCACCGCCTGTCCAGCGCACCGCCTGTCTAACGCACCGCCTGTCCAGCGCACCGCCTGTCTAACGCACCGCCTGTCCAGCGCACCGCCTGTCCAACGCACCGCCTGTCCAGCGCACCGCCTGTCTCGGAACCCGCTGCTGCCCCAGCACTGGGCTAACGCACAGTCTGTCTCGGAACCCGCTGCTGCCCCAGCACTGGGCTATCTAACGCACAGCCTGTCCCGGAACCCGCTGCTGCCCCAGCACTGGGCTGTCTAATGTAGAGCCTGTCTCAGAATCAACCCAATGCAGTCTTTTCTTGAACACTTCCAGGGACGGTGACTCCACCACCTCCCTGGGCAGCCCATTCCAATGCCAATCACTCTCTCTGCCAGGAACTTCCTCCTAACATCCAGCCTAGACCTCCCCCAGCACAACTTGAGACTGTGTCCCCTTGTTCTGTTGCTGGGTGTCTGGCAGAAGAGACCAACCCCACCTGGCTACAACCTCCCTTCAGGTAGCTGTAGACAGCAATGAGGTCTGCCCTGAGCCTCCTCTTCTGCAGGCTGCACACCCCCAGCTCCCTCAGCCTCTCCTCACAGGGCTGTGTCCAAGCCCTTCACCAGCTTCATTGCCCTTTTTTGAACACCTTCCAGCACCTCAGCATCTCTCTTGAATTGAGGAGCCCAGAACTGGACACAGCACTCAGGTGTGGCCTGACCAGTGCTGAGTACAGGGGCAGAATAACCTCCCTTGTCCTACTGACCACACTGTTCCTGATCCAGGCCAGGATGCCACTGGCTTTCCTGGCCCCCTGGGCACACTCAGCAGTGTTCAGCTGAACACTCATATTCAGCTACTATCTGCCAGTACCCCCAGGTCCGTTTCTGCCTGGCTGCTCTCCAGCCGCTCGTCCCCAGGCTGTCTCGGCACACCTGCCCCACGCACAGACACCTCCCACTGCCCCAGGCCTGGGGCTGCCTACACCAGGTCCGAGTAGAAACATTCACATCTCCCCAGCGTGCTGAGCTCTTCCCTCACCAAATCCACCTGTGCTCCTCTGTCTCAGCTGCAGGGACCGCAGTGACTGTACTGTCACCCAGGGCAGCAGGGAGGGGAGGTAAAGCCCAGATCAAAGATCCAAACCAAAATGCTGGACTTGCCTGTGAGCTGTGGACCATCCTCGGGGTGCTGCTGAACCTCAGCATAGCCCCAAGATCTTTTACTCAGCCTAGCAGCTCAGACAAACCTCGATGATCCTCGGTAGCACCGTGGTTGTCATTGCCATGGCAGCATGGCCAACTGAGTCCACGAGGGCAACTGCCACCTGGCATTGCCCACCAAGTCCTAGTCACACATGCACTGAGGGATGGAAACCAGTCAGACTGTGGCTTCACAACCCGTGGGGATTGATTCCACACTCTGGATTGTTTTCAAAGACAAGCACAGCTCCTCATCTGAGACCTGGGATTATTTATTGTCTGTTTCTCTCCCCCAAGTGCAGGCCACAGCATCTTTCCCTCAGGTAGTGCATGAGAATGCCATCTCCTCAGCCTGACAGAGATGAAGTGTTGTAGGATGCTTCCTTCAGGGTCTCCAGGAAGAACTGCTCATCCTCTAAGAAAGCACGGTCCTGGAAAGAGAGGGGTGGATGGGATGGATATCAGAGTGCCACAGGAATGGGGTCACAGTCCAGGGTGTCATTCACGAGTGAGGAAAGTATCCCAAACCTCCCTTCATGCAGTGAGCAGGCACCCATCCATGGTACCCCCTCTGGTGTACAGGCTCCCCTCCAGAGCCTACAACCTCACACTGAGATGTACAGAGGAACCTCCGGCTAGGGAAGGAGCAAGCCCACCCAGCCAAGTGGAGACATCCCACCCTGTGCCTATCAGGCTCAAATCAGGCTTCACCCAGCTCTGCTCCCACCCAGCTGGTTCAGAGCCCCTTCTGGCCCCGTTCTCCTATCCTGTGGCTATCAGGCTTCACACAACTCTGCTCCCACCCAGCTGGTTCAACACCTTTTCAGCCCCAGTCTCCCTTCACCTCACCTGCTGGGCCCTGTGCTTCAGCAACAGCAGTTTGACTTGGAGCTCGTCGGGGCTGGCTGTGGCCAGGGTTTCCCCAATACATCCAGGGCTGTGCCTGACAACACGTGGAAAGTCTGGAACATAAACCTGGCCGTGTGATGCTGCTGCATTGAGAGGAGCTACAAAAGAAGACAACAGAGCATCTGCTTTTTTTGTTGCCTGCATGTCCTCCACAGCAGGGTCCTCCTGCTGAGTGCTCTCAGTGTAAATGGGCTTTAACCACTTGTCTCTCCCTTTCTGCTCCCTCTGCCCCCTCCTCCTGGCACCACCCTGGCTCAGAGAACTCAGCTGAGCTCTTTCAGAGTATGAGGAGGCCAACTCACACCTCAGGTTTGCAGACCAGAGAACCAAAACAGTCTTCAGAAACATCCCAAGCCTCCAGAAGAATACAAGTGCAGCTGCTCCCCAGCATGCCCCTTCCCATCAGCAGCATGCAGGAAGCCTTACACAGAGTGCTGGAGAGGCCTTTCATAGGGGTGCTGATGTCCTGGTTCATGGTCAGTGACAGCTCCTCACGCAGCTGTTCGAGCTGTCTCCTCTGCTGAGCCATGCTCAGCCGCTCCTGCCCCATCCCCAGCACAAAGGGAAAGAGAGAAGCTTGTTGGCACAGGTTTGGGCTCTTGGCACAGCAGCCCCAGGCTGAGAAGGGAAGCTGAGGGAGTATTTGCCTGCTGCAGTTGCTGTTCCTGCTGCTTCAGCTGCTCCCACTGCTGCTGCACAGCCTGCAGCCTGCTCTGGTCCTTGGACTCTATCCTGCGCGCCTCCCGCAGGGCTCGCTCCCCTTCCTCATACTTCTGGGACGAGAGCTGCAAGGCAGAGCATGTGGGGAGGCTGGGCACAGGGACCCGTGCTGCCCTGGGTCAGAGCTCCTTTCCACATCCTCTTCTTCCCCAGCAGTCCAGGATTAGGTTCCACAGCCTGGTGGGGATGTGAAAGCTCTGCTGCGGGCCGCAGGTGCTCTGCTTACCTTGGTCACGCTTTTGATCTCCTCCTCCCGCTGCCGGATGCGCAGCGCAGCCACGTTTGCCTTCTCCTTCTCTAGCCTCAGCTCCTGCCAGGCCTTGTCCAGCAGCTCCCTGTCCTTTGCCAGCTGCTCCTCCCTAGCTTTCAGCTCATGGTCCCGGATCTTCAGCACTGCCTGCTCCTAGGAAGGGCACGGAGAAAACGGTTGTGTTACCTGCCCTGTCCTAGATGCTATCTCATGTCTTCCCAAGCAGTGGGAGAGATCTGCCTCTGCTGATCTCCTCGTGTGCCAGTTTGAGGGGCAGAGAAACACCACCAAGTACTCAAGCAGTGCCCTCATCCACCCACCCTTGGGGACCAGGGCTGGCAGAGTTGGGGTGGTACAGACACAGGCACATTCTCTTTCCCCACAGGTACAGAGCCCCTCAGTGTTGCACACCCTAACACATGCTCAAGGCACAGCAGCTCATCAGCAGTGCAAGCATGCAGCCTGGATGGTTATTCATCACTCTGGTAGCCCTTAACAACACAGCTCTGTGGCACTGTCTGGACAGCCCCAGAAGGGAGCAGACCCAGCTCTGGACACATCCCCATGGCACAAGGAGGTCTTGCTTAACCCATCATGGAGGTTTCCTCTGGCCAGACAGAAAACAGAGGCAGCTGTGCCTGGTCTGGCTATCCAAAGAGGTGACTGATGCTTCAGTCATCTAAGACAGGCTGCTGGAGGCTGCTCCCAGAACAGCCTGATTCTCACCATCCTGAGTGACATCTCTGTCTTAACACCCGAAGGCAGTGCTCTCCCCTGAGTGAGCCTGCCAGGCAGTGCTGGAGGCCATGGGAAGGGGCTCTGCTGCGGTACCTTGGCCAGGCTTATGATGGTGCCCTCTCTGTGGGAGTCCATCTGCAGGGCTCGGTCCATGTCCCGCTCCATCCGCTCCTTGCTCAGCTGCTGCTGGGTGTGAAACTCAGCCCACTCAGCTGCCAGCTTCCGTCGCTCCTCTGAGCACTTCTGCATCACTGACTTCTGCTCCTCCAGCAGAGAGCTCTGGGAAGCACCCCGAGAAGGAAAGAGCAATTCCTAAGTCCCATGCACTGTAGGCACTTTCTTTTTGAACTCATCTCTTCCACTAAACCCCACGCAAAAGCCAGAGGCTGCTTCAAGCTCGTGGTGCCTGGTGTGAACCCTGCATGGAGAGGTCTAGCCCCAGGCTCCTCAAGAACCACATGCATCATACACACACACTACAGCCTCTTGCATTTCTGTGCCAGAGAGAGGGTTGGCAACTCACTGTGCCACCAGGCGTGGCATTGAAGAGGCAAAGACGCTGCAGCCCAGCATGCAGCTTCTTCCTCCACCACACCACAGCACAGCCCCAGCCAGATGCATGGGACGTGTGAAAAGCTCCTGGAGATGTCCACCCCCCCTCACCTTCGCCCTCTCCAGCTCTGCTCTCTCCATGGAGAGCTGGTGGCTCGTGGCTCGGCGCTGCTCCTCCAGCGAGCGCTGCAGCGATTCCACTTTGGATTGCTCTGCCGCTGCCTTCCATCGCTCCTGCATTCAGACATGGAGGAGGCACAGATGCCATTCACATGCTCCGGCTCAGGAACCTGCAGTGGGCAAGACACATGCCCCATACCCAGCCAGGAGGACTGGCTTGGGCAGAGAACACAGCATGGGCTAACCTGCTCCAGCAGCCGAGCCTGCTCGCTCAGCCGGGCCTCCATTTTAGCGATCACCTCCTGGAGTCTGCTCCGCTCCTCCTCCATGTCCCTCTGCTGCTGCAACAGCCTGTCCTGGAGCACTGGGGAGAAGCAGCAGCAGGCCCGTGAAGAGCAGCATGAGGTGGGGAAGCCTGTTTGTGCTCATCACCTCCTACACATCCCCAGGACACTGTTTAGTAAAAGGGAGAGCCCAAGATGTCCAGTGACCCAGGCTTGCAAGGCTTTGACAGCCTCCAGCTGACTCAGAGTAACTTCTCTCTGTTTTCTGGGTGTCCCCAGCCCTGATGGGTACTCCACAGCCTTTCTGCCACAGAGGAGCTGCAGCCATACCCTTGAGCTGCTTGTCCCGCTGCCGTGCCTCCGTGGCCAGCTCCTGGGAGGTGCTGTGGTGCATGGCCTCTATCTTGTGGAAGAGGTCGTGCAGGTCACTGGAGAACTTCTCAATCTGCTCCACAACACCATTCAGGGACCTGCAGCAGGCAGCAAGGGGAGGGTCACCTTTGTATGACACACTGCACCTTAGCACAACAGAGGGGGGGCATACGTGGTGGCCCAAAGACCAGGCAGCCCTGCCCTGAACCTGCAGCAAGGGGGGAAGATGCAGCTGCTGCATCCCTGGAGACAGCAGGCAGGGGACAGGATGGGGCCTGCTGCCATGGGCTGAGGCTGGTTCCCCGTAGGTGAGGGAACACCACAGCCAGACACCAAGGTAGGAACATGATGGTGGCTGTGGGTACCTGGCATGTGCTGTGGCACTGGTCACTGCGCTGATCTCCTGCTCCTTCAGCCGCTGCAGCCGCTGGAGCTGCTCTTCGTGGTCTTTGCGCATCTCCTGGACAGACACCCTGCAGGGCACAGGCCAGGAGCCTGCTGTGGGCTGCTGCAAACCAGGGCTCCCCGTGATGGGCACCATGGAAGTGGCTTGGCCACGGGGCTGAGAACCAAGTCCCAGGAGCTGAGCCTGTGTTGTGTTCATCCCACTGACAGGCATCCCTCTGTGGGATGGACCCCACCTGGAGCCTGTGGGCTTCTCTGCTGGAAACTGAGCTCTCACTGGCCCAGACTGTGTGGACAGCAGTGATTCACTGCTCAGAACAAAAGGGATTTGGGGGGACATCAAACACTGGCTTCAGCACCATTCAAAATGCAAAGCATTCCTTCTGAAATAACATCTCCAGACAGCTTGAGTGAGACCCCAGCTGGAGCACTGTGTCCAGTTCTGGAGCCCCTGTTACAGGAAAGGTCTGGAGGTGCTGGAATGTGTCTAAAGAAGGGCCACGGGGATGATCAGAGGGCTGGAGATGTTCTGCTATGAGGACAGGCTGAGAGAGTTGGGGCTGTTCAGTTTGGAGAAGAGAAGGCTGCGAGGAGACCTCATTGTGGCCTTCCAGTATCTGAGTGGTCCCTCCCAGAAAGCTGCTGAGGGACCTTTTAGAGTGTTGGGTAGAGACAGGACTGGAGGGAATGGACCCAAGCTAGAGAAGGGAAGATTTAGATTAGATGTTGGGAAGAAGTTCTTCACCATAAGTGTGCTGAGACAGTGGCACAGGTTGCCCAGGGAGGTGGTGAAAGCCTCATGCCTGGATGTTTTTAAGCCTGGATGTAGCTCTGGGCAACCTGATCTAGTGTGAGGTGCCCCTGCCCACAGTAGGAAGGTTGGAACTGGATGATCCTTGAGGTGCCTTCCAACCCTGACAATTCTGTGATTCTGTGGCCACCTACACAGCAAACCCCCATTCCAAAATCCACTGAGCTGCCAATAACCAGAGCCTGATTTCTCCTTTCATCGTGTTCCCAAACTGCTCCCTGGTCCCTTTGCCAAGACCAGGGGTGCCAGCCCTCCCAGCACATGCCTCTCACCTCTGCAGCTCTCGCACCCTCTCCAGCTCCAGCGTGCTCTGCTGCTCCAGTGCAGCCAGGCGCTGCTGGTGCTGTGCCAGCAGCTCTGCCCGCGCCTGCTCCGCCTCCTGGCTCTGCGACAGCAGCTGAGCCATCAGCTGCTCCTTCTCCCGCCGCAGCCTCTCCTCCCGCTGCCCGTAGGTCTCCTCCACCACCTTCACCTGGCTCCTGCCCAGACAGGTCACAGCAAGCAGAAGTGTTGTTTTCATGCCAGACTCAAAGTGCACTTGGGGACTTCGGAGGAGGTCGGTGCCATTGTGTGCAGAACCCCTCCAGTCTGAGCCTTTGACCCTCCTGATGCTGCCCAGTGCAGCATGCCCTGGCTGGAATCATGTTGGCAATGGGACCCGCCCCTTTTCATCACCCCAGCCCTGGCTCACCCATGGGCTACTCTGTCCCCACCAGGTGCACATCAACATGGCTCTGTGCCTGCCCACCCCAGGGATGGATTTGGGAAGCACCCTAGCACTCCCACCCCACGGGAGACAGGGCTGCAGGTAAGGACCTGACAGAGCCAGAGAGCCTGATACCTGTGGGCATTCTCAAGGAGCTCCAGGTCCTCCTGATGCCGCTTCTGGAGACTCTCCAGCAGCAGCTTGTGCTGTGTCCGCTCCAGCTCCAGCATCCGGACCTGCCGGGCACCGAAGGAGAAGGTCCTTGTGCCACCCACAGCAGCACTTGGTGGCTGCAGACACCTCCAGAGCAGGAGGCTTCTCTTCTCCCCACTGTCACCCTGATGCTGTTTGGAGCAGACGTGGCCCCTTCTCCTGCCCCTGGGTTACCTGTGGTCCCCAGTGCAGCAGGCAGTGGAGCTCACCTGGCTCTCCAGCTCCACCACACGGGCCTGGGAGCCGAGCAGCGCTGCCTGACAGCCTGATGCATCCTCGGAGCCTTGGGCTGTGGCAGCCCCCAGCCTCCTCTCATGCAGCGAGCCCAGAGCTGGAGACTCTGCCTGCAGGGACAGACAGGGGATCGAGGCCTTTCAGGATCAGTGGCTTCGTGGTGTGGCCACCAGCCCCCAGTGGAAGGCACAGGCCTCACCTGCAGCCGTGGGGCAGCCTGGAGATGTGTCCTCGGGGTGGCAACCTGCAGAGAGACAGCAATGCTCTCAGGGGGGTAAAACCCTGGGGAGAACATCTCCTCCTATGCTGGGAAAGGCAATCTATGCCCAGCCTCCTGCAGTCTCTCTTCTACCCTTCTCCAGTCCAACCCCACTGCTGAGCTGTCCTCTCTCCCCAGGTGACACTCAGCAGTCCCTACCCCAGACACAAGCAGGCTGTGCTCTTCTTTCTCTGGGGATAGACTCCAGGGTAAGATCATGAGTCCTCTGGCTGACAACAAATGTCCTGCCATGAGGTCAGGATGAGAAGGCCCAGCTAGATGAGAAATGGAGGCTTACAAAGGCTAAGCCAAAGCTGCCCTCTCTGTCAGAAGCTCTGATTCCCCTTTGGTTGTCTCAGAACAATCTCAGAGCATCTTCACCACCACACTGGGGAAAACCAGCTGAGGAAATAGTCCTTTATCACCTGGACCTTGCCACTGACATAGGGTATCTGTGCCTGGGGAGCCATGGAAAGGCTGCTCAGGCAATGCAGGGCTGTGAACACCCAAGATCTGCAAAGCATCCGCAGCAAAGATGCCCTGGACTCATAAATACTGAGCTCTCCAAGGATGGGCTCCCAGAGAGATGCAAAGCAGGACACATCCTTCGTCCTGCTGAAGGAGCAGGATGAACTAGATGCCAGCAAGTCAGCAGCAGAGAGCTTGTGATCACCACTTGCCATCTCCAGGGGACATGGGACCAACAGACATACCTGAGTGACTGGGGCAGGGTCCTGTGTCTCCTGCTCTCCTGGGAACCAGGCTGTGGGGACAGAACATTGAAGAAGTTTGTGATTTACAGATGGCAGTGGGAACCCTAAAAGGGTGAGGGGCTTGGTTCCCTGGGCAGAGTGAGAAGGGTTCTGCTCTGGTGATGGGGATGGACTCAGACAGGCTTGCCCATAGCCACACTTCTACCCTGCCCCAGGCACAGTGCTGGCTCTGCTCTGCAGAGTAGGTCTGGGGGCCAAGTGCAGCTCCTCCTCCATCTCCATCACACAGGCAAGAGGCTGGGTCTACTAAGCCACTTTCAGTGGCCTCTGGCCTGGTGCACAGCCTCAGCCCAGGGCACACACAGCACTTGTGGGACAAGGAGGGAAGGGGGGGGAGAAAAGGGCGAGCATGAACTTGTGCCCATGCATTGCTCAGAGAAGGCAACTTTGAAACCCTGAAGGCAGCACAAGGGAGCTGTGTGCCTCGTCATGATGTCCCCACCTCAAAATGGGCATGGGGGGGATCCTGCAGCTTGACAGCCTGCTCCAGGCTGGTCAAAACCTGGGCAGCATCCACATGGCCAAGGGCAATACTCTGGCTCCTGCCTGGGGCAGGGGTGGGGTTTGCAGGGCAGAGGGACCCTCTCTGCACATTGCTGCCCAAATTGTACCACCACACAAAACTCACCTGAGATGCTGATGTCTCTGGAAGGTTCACCTCTCACAGCCTCCAGTGGGTGAGCTGGGGCTTGTTTGCTGGTGCTGAGCCAGGGAAGCAGCTGCCTGCATGGGCACAGAGACAGGAGTGATGCACAGCAGTGTCACAGCTCACGCAGGGCACAGGGACATTATCCAGCTTGGCATTTCTTGAAGTTTTAAGCCTGGCTGTCCTCCTGTGATCAAACAGCCTCACAGTCCCTCCCAGAACAGCCTTTCTTCCCAGTTACAGAGGTCCAGAGGTCCCAGACTGAAGTGATCACTTGCTGGCTGCCAGCTGCCCCCCCACTCCCCTAGTCTCACCCCTGGAGCTGCTCTCTGCAGGAAATGTCACCCATGGAAGGTGACTGCCACAGGAGGGAGGCCTTACCCAGAGCCATCTGTGCTGGCTGTCTTGTCCTCCTGCTGGGCAGCTGCCTGCTGTGGTGCTGCAGTGGAGGTGGCAGGCTGGCTGCAAGCAAAAAGCATCTTATGTGAGAGAGCTGAGAAGGTGATGAAAGACAAGATCCTTTCCTTTGCCACCAGTTCCTGCCTTGCAGGTGGAAGCCTTTGCCCTGCTCAGCTGTGGCTCAGCCTTTTGGCTGCAGAAGGAGCAAAGATACCTCAAAAGCCCCCACTACTGGTGTTCTTCCTTCCTTTGGGCACAGCAGCTCCAGCAACA
The DNA here is from genome assembly GCF_015220805.1 of Pogoniulus pusillus. Taxonomy (NCBI): domain Eukaryota; kingdom Metazoa; phylum Chordata; class Aves; order Piciformes; family Lybiidae; genus Pogoniulus; species Pogoniulus pusillus. The sequence continues at coordinate 10,534,233 of NC_087274.1, read as the reverse complement.
CTGCCCTGCCCAGGACATACATGGCTGTGTGAGTCTGCACTTAGCACTTCTGAGACCCATTCAAACAGCCTGAACCTGTGTCTGTGCAAACTCAGCTGGAGGAGATTTGCCTGGAACTAGGAGGACAGAAGGGGTATGAAGGCAGAAAGGAGAAGCACAGGAACAGCTCAGGGGTGTGTGCTGATCCAGGACACCTCTGTAGGACCTGAGGCAGTGTGTGCCATCTTGGCCACAACTGGAAGGACAGCCCCAGAGACCCCAGCAGGGAAAAATCTCCTGTTAATATCCCAGCCTGATGCAAGACAGTGCTGACAACTAATTTCTTCAGTCTGAGCTGAGGTTTCTGGGAGGTCCTGCTGGAGCAGCTACGTGTGGAGCAGATGGGAGCACTGCAGCCATCAACCTTTACCTGACAGAAGAGAGGGGATCCAGCCCTCCACCTGGGACCTCCACAGGCTTGGCATTTCTCTCCTGGGCCTTGGCCTGCACTTGGGCTTTCTTGCGAGCCAAGGCAGCAGCCAGCCAGTTCTCCTCCTCTGGTGCCTCAGGCTTAGCTGCTGCCTCTTCTGCAGCCCACAGCTGGCTGGCAGAGCTGGGCTGCCCAGCTGCAGCAGGGCTGGGGTGGCACACCACGGGGCTGGCCTTCCCTGGAGATGGTGGCTCTGAGTCCAGGAAATCCTCATCTTTCAAGCCCAGCCAGTCACTTCCAGACCTCCTGCTCCGCACAGGGCTCTGGCTGGCTGGAGGAGGAGGAGCTTTGGCGTGGGGCTCTGGTTTTGGTTCACTGCTGTTCTCAGCTGAAAACCTAATGCAAGGAGAGGCAGTCACATACCTGTCTGTGAGGGGATTCTGCTTGTGAGGGGACCAAGGTCCCCATGCAGGAGCAGCATGGCTGACACACACAGCACAGTACCTCACAGACTGTCTCCTTGCTGTGGCCTTGGGCACGGAGGCCACCGTGGGCTGGTAGGCTCCAAAGACAAAATCCTCCTTGTCCAAATCCTCTTCCTTCTCTATCCAGACAAGCAGCTTTGAGTCAGCATCCAGAGGAGCAAACATCTGCAAAGACACCAGCCCTCCTCCCCTGCAATTCCCACTGGGATTGCTGTCTCTGGGAAAACACAGCTGGAAACATCTTCCCCTCCAAACCTGTAAGCAATGTGTCTCCTTGGCACAGCTGGGGAAAACTTCTTTGCTGGCCACCATCCCACATGCCAGTCAAGTTACTGCTACTGAGCAAATGCTGCCTCCAGGGCAGAGCACAGCACATCTGTATTAGCCATCTTCTCCCCCCATGCCACTGCAGAAAGGGTCCTTCACCTTCTAGGGCATTAGAAATCAATCTTGCTCTCCCAAGCCAACACTGCCACCTCTACAGACCTGCCCAGCACCCCTGGCTGTGCTCACCTGGCTGCTTTTGGTACTTCTTATCCAGTTTGAACTCCCTGTGCTCTCCCACACTTGGCTGCTCCAGGACTTTGGCCACAGAGCCTCGTCCCAGCAACTCCTCCAGCTTGGAGCGGGCTGGTCGTAGCTCCTCTCTGTTGGGGACACAGTAGCAGGTGGGTTTCTCCAAGAGGCAGGGCCTGTTCCATGTCACACAGCCTTGCCACAGGGTGCTCTGGCTCTTCTCAGCACAACAAAGCTGCTCTTGCCCCTTTGTGAGACCAGCATCCCTCCCCCCCAGCATGGTGGGGGCCACCTCAACACACAAGCCATCCCCTGCTCCGCTGCTGCCTCTTTGTCGACCTTACTCTTCTGCCTTCTTTCCCTGCTTCTCGTCTTTGGGGCCACTGCCAAATCCCAGTGCATCCATCAGGTCATCACCATCATCTTCAAAGGTGAGCTCAGCCCTCCTGCGGGCTGGGGCTGCGGTGTGCTGGGGTGTCTGGGGTGGCTCTGTGGATGGGATCACACATGGTAAAAGGCTTCTGGTTGTTCCAATGAGAGCTCAGAGCAGCTCTGCCTGCTCTAGGAGAAGGCAGAGCTGCTCTGAGCTCTCCTTGAAACAAGTAAAAGCCATTTTTAAATAACTCTCTTCAGTCACCAAATCCCACAGCAAGTGACAAAGTAGCAGCACACTACTGCCTGGCCTGTGGCTATGCATCTGGTGTTGGGGCACTGCTGGCTGGCACTGAGGTTTCTAGCTCTGGCTAACACCAGGAGCTCTTTTTAGCTTTGCAGATTTCCAATCAGGCAATTCCCTTCCCATTTTGCTGCCAGAAGTCCCTGCTCCACCTATGCACCTTAGTTTTTATCCTAACCCACCAACTGCTGCTTGTGTCCTGAATGGGTTTACCACAGTGAGAGAAGGTTTTAGAGGACTGCCAGACCCCTTAGCATCCCTGCTGCAGGAACAGTGAGGGATGAGTGCCTGCAACACAGCCACAGTGCAGCTGGATCTCACCCAGAGGCGCCCTGACTGTGGTCTGCTGTGGACCAGTGATGCTCTCAGCCACCCAAATCCTGACCCAGAAAACTTGTTCTTGTCTGACATGTGAAAAGAGGCTGGATGGGATGAAAGGTAAGATCTAAGCCTTCCTTCCCAGAAAGGAAATGTCAGTTCTGACACCTATGGCACACAGGAAACACTAAGCACTTGGTGAGCTCTGTCACAATTACTCCCACCACCAAGCTGCCTCCTACATGACCATAACTGGTTAATAAGAGGTGGCACCAGGTGGCTTTCGACTGAAATGTTTGAGCACCACACAAACCAACCAAGGCTGCTGTTGAACTCCACACAGAGAGGAGCTCTGCTTACCTTTCTCTTTGCTCTGGTCTGGTTTCTTGTCAGAGCTGCTTTTAGTGCCAGCTGGAGCCAGCTTCTTGGGAGCATCCTGCTCCTCATTAGATGAAAGCCCTGGCAAAGGATCATCTAAATCTGGGACAGGAAAGAGTGGTAATGAAAACAAACCAAACAACAACAAACCCAACACTGTTTAGGAAGATGACTTCTGTGCTAAGCCAAACACTCCTCCCACCATGGGGACAGGAGATCCTGTCTGCCCAGAGCCATTCTGCAGGGACCTGGGATACCCTTGAGTCTCCCTGAATTTCAAACACTCAATAGCTGCACTTCTGGTGCTTCTATGCTGGCTTTCTCCTAGAATAAAAAGAACTATAACTGTGGGTGTTTTAACACTTGGTCACTCTTCAGGCAATGAAATAAGGAAGAAAACACACCTGTATCACCCACAGCCACTCAGGGATTTTAACAGATGCTGGTCATGGTTAAAGCACAGCATCTGACAACCAGATCTCAGCTGCACCAGGAAACCAACCTCCCCTGTTTGGAAGCTGGGCAGAATGCCTCCTCTCCAATATAAGGGTTTGAGACAGTCATTAAAAGCCAAAGCAGAGGTGAAAAAGCAAATACCTCAAGCATCATCTCCCAGTCCTGTGTGGGGAAGGCCTCAAACACTGAGCAGTCCGTTTTTTTGGGTCACCTCTAAGGGATTAGATTTGCAGCAGCATCGTAGTGGGGAAGGACTCTGCCCCTCATTAATGAGCTAAGAGGCAAGCTACAGGCAAAGAGCAAGGACAAAGCCCTCAGCTGAGCCCAGCATCTGTGTGATGAAGTGAAGTGAGATCCTACCTTCAAAGTTTGATTTCTTGTGCTGTTGGGAAGCAGAGGGGGATGAGAGTGGCTTCTTCTCCAAAGGTACAGGCTCTCCTGGAAAGAGAAATCACAGAGTGGTTTGGTGACCCTTCAGGGTCATCTAATCCACCCTCCATGCAGTCAGCAGGGACATCTGCAACCAGAGCAGGCTGCTCAGTGCCTCAAACATCTGACCTGCAATGGTTTCAAGCATGGGGTAGGTACCACCTCTCTGGGCAACCTGGGACAGAATTTCACTGACCTCAGGTCAAACACTTCTCTCTTCTCTGCAGTCTGAATCTCCCTCTTTTAGTTTAAACCATCATCCCTTGTCATGTCACAACAGGCCCTGCTCAGAAGTCTGTCCCCACCTTTCTGGTCAGCCCCTTGAAGTCCTGAAAGGCCACCAGAAGGTCTCCCTGGAGCCTTCTCTTCTCCAGGCTGAATAACACCAACTCTCTCAGCCTGGCCTCACAGCAGAGGGCTTCCAGCCCTCCCATCATTGTTGTGGCCTCCTCTGGCCTTGCTTCAACAGCTCCATGTCTCTGCTGTGCTAAGGATTCCAGAGCTGGTCCCAGCACTGCAGGTGGGATCTCAGTAGAGCAGAGAGGCAGGATCCCCTCCCTCCACCTGCTGCCCACACTGCTGGGCATCACAGCTGTCAGACTAAAAGTGCTGCAGAGATGTCTCTGTCCCACCCTGGCTAAAGGTCACCTTTCTGTTGGCAGCCCCCTAAGAGCACAGCCTTGCCTGGTCTCTGGCATCACCTTGGAAGGAAAAAAGGGCCCAGGGAAGAGCAGGACAGTTTGGGGATTGGTGTCCCTTAAATCCAGCTCTCCTTCCACACAGACCAGGCAGATCCCATTAGGAACATTTTGTCCTAAACCAGGCAAGAGCCAAGTGGTGCCTGGAGGGAGACAGCAGCGTGGCTGTTGTGGCTGCTGCTACTGTTAGTGATGTCATCACAGCATGCTAAGAGACAGGGCCAGGGATAACACAGGGCCAGAATAACACTCCCCAGAAAGGGACAAGGAGAAGGGTTTTAGGGGGAAAATCCACTTCTTGTTCCCTATCCCAGATGAAAATCCCCCCAGGCTGTGGAAAGAAGAGCAGAATCTCCTTTTTACCCTTCTCGGCAGGCGGTGGCTTCCCTGTGCTTTTCACTCCTCCTCCCGAGGGGTCACATTTCCCAGGCCCTTTCCCTGCTGTCTTCCCTGCCCCAGAACTGGGTTTTGATAATCCCAAGAGATCAGCATCCATGTCATCCATATCCTGGAAAGCAAGAGGATAAGAATGGGTGCAGGGTGAGTGCTGCTAACCTCTCCCAGTGCTGCCTCTCCCTGGAGGTTGGTGCTGGAGGCCAGGGCTGCAGCACCTGTGGGGCAGAGGTGGAAGGTATTGAGGTACCTACCTTCAAGGTCTGCAGCAGAGCTTCTGAGTCCACGTTGGAGGCACTGGATGCCTGCATGCCAGGCAGGGAAGAGTTCAGATTGAGAGGGAGACTTTGCAAACTCCTCATTGTATGGGATAGGAAATACAAGCCAAGCCAAACTCCTCCTGGTATCCCACTTCCCCAGACATCTGCTGTACCCTGATGCCTTTGCTGAGACCCTGCTGCCTCTGGGAGAAGCACTGAGAACACCCAAAGCCACTGCTTGTGGAGGGGGGAACACTTGATCTGCAGTGCACCCAGAAGGCTGGGCTGCAACAGCACATGTTCCCCTTGGCTTTGCTCCCTCTCATCCAGGCTTTGCTCCCTCTCATTCAGGGTAGCTGGAAGCCATTCTCCCATCACCTCCACCCCCACTCCCTTGTCCTCTCTTCCCCATCCCACAGCAATGCCAGAGGGGGATGACCTTTCAGCTAAACTTGGTTCATCCCTGGTAGCCCACTGCTGACTTGGATGAGGTGACATCAGAGGCAAGCTTGGCTCACCTTGGCTCTAGCCTTTGGGATGCCCACACTTTCTCCCAAACTTTGGGCTCACCTCTTCATCTTTGATGTCCTTTGCAGGCAGTTTGCTGAAGAAATCATCCTCTAGAAAGGACCTGTGACACAAGCCCAAGGGTTAGCAGCACCACACAAAGGTGCTCACCAAAGGTGCCCTGAGGACAGCCAGGCCAGGTGGTGGGAGGTGGAGGGGCACAATGCAGCAGCCACATCACGCAACAGAAAGTGAGGCTAAGGCTGCACTGGGCTGAGAGATGGCAGTGCTGGGACTGCTGTGTTTTAGTAAGCAGCTGTCACAAGGGAGATTTGCAGATGTACAGGCCTGGGGACACCCAACTCTTCCTGGAAAGCCTCAGGCTCTGGGCTCCCAGTTCCAAAGTCACTGCAGGTGACATCTTACCAGGCAATTGCTAGCAGGACAGGGAGCAAGGGGGAGAAGCCAAGGATGGGGCAGGTCAGAAGGACCTGGGGTGCACAGAAAGATCTCCAAATGGGAGAGGCTCTAAAAAGCACTCACTTCTTGCTGGCCTGCACGTTGGCACCCCAGGCTCTCCCACTGTTGATTCCAGATGGCTGGGAAGCTCTAGCAGATTTAACAGGGGTGTCATCTAGAAACAAGACATGGAGAGATCAGGATGATGGACACAGGCATATTCCTGGCCTAGGCACTCCAAGGAGGGCACTGCTGTCCCCCCAAATGCCACAAATGCTTTTAATCAGACATGAACTTCGCTTCTCTTTGCTTTAGGCAACCTGATCCAGCTGAGGGTGTCCCTGCTTACTGCAGAGGGGGTTGGACTAGATGACCTTTGGAGGCCCCTTCCAACCTAGACCATTCTGTGATTCTCCTCTCCAGGCTGATGCTCAGCCTATTCAGTGGCCTCTGACTCTGGGAGATCCTGCTCTCTGTTCTGCTCCCTGCTTCACCCCACAACTGCAGACACTCAGAGCACCTCCTGCTCCCAGGAGATGAGTAAGAGAACAAGGATGCTGCCCTTTCAGCTGCCAAGATGGTTCATTTTACCATCATATCCCAGGAGCTCTTCAAGGATGTCATCAGTAGAGCCTGAAATGAGACAAATTGAAGGTGCTGAGGCAAGTGAGCTCACCAAGGTGGTGTAGAGAAGTCCTCAGTTTCAGCATGGCTTGTTCTTGCCTTCCTTGCCTGTCTAGAGACAATTACCAGGGGGACTTGATATCATATTTTGTGGACAAAACCTTTAGCTTCACATGGCCAGAAAGGGAGCCTCTTTATCAAGTGAGCCAGCTGCTCTCTCTTCACTTAGTCACTGACCACAAGCAGCACTTGATCTGTGAGCTCTCACCTCACAGTAATCTCAGAGCCCCTGGGCAACTCTAAAAGCACTACTTCAGTGTCAGAGGCTACAAGAGGCCTCCAAACAAGCAGGCAGGGATTAAGTGAGGGTGAGAACTGAAATAAACCAGCATATTCTCCCTTGGAGTTGGGAAAGCCTACAAGAAAGGAACAGAAGACCTCAGCAAGCAAATCCACTTGCTGTGAGAAGCACAAGAATATTCCTGATTGAGGAATGACACAATGTACTCAAGTGCAGCTTTCAGACAAAGATGATGAAGCACCTCAGTAGCCAGGGCTGCCATCTGATCCCAGTGTCCCCCCTCCTCTGTGCTCTGCCTAACCCACTGACAGTGAAGGGAGAGCAAGCAGCTGTACCTACCTCTTGTTTTTTTACTGGGTTTTGCAGCCTAGGGAGAGAGGCAAATTCCCACATTAGAAAACAAACCAGATCTGACCTGGACTTTCTCAAGACACACTAAAGCCAGAGGCAGGTTTCTCCAGAGCACCCCATAAGCCACAGAGAAGCCCTCCTCCTCCTCCTCCACCTCCTCTCCCCCTGCTTTTTGGGAAGCAGCATGTGAAACATCAGGGAACCACAGAGATATCTGCAGCAACTTCAGAGTTGTGCATAGCCACTCAGGGCCACCAGCAGGGCAGAAGTCTCCACCCTTGGTGCCTTGACTCCAGAGGAGCCAGAGCATCACATCTGGATTTCCCAGGCCTGCCTTCATACTGAATCACACTCACCATCACAGTGTCTCAGCCTTCCCTTGCTCCAGCAAGTCCAGTTACAGATTCTTCTGATCTCCACCTCCAGGTAGCAGGAGGGACTCAACACCCTTATCACATCCACACCAACTCCCACCTGCAGGGAGAGGAGGATTATCCCAATCTGCTCTTAAACCTTCCTCTCCTGCTCAGGGCCCCTCTGCAGCCTGCCAGGCTGGCTCCATGCTGCTTGGATCCCTCTAAACAAGGCTCAATCCAAGTCTTAAAACTCCTGCACTCCCAAAACAGCCTCATGCTCCTGGATGGGGAACCTCACCCTGACACCACAGAATCATTTCATGTGGAAGTGATTTAAGATCAAGGCCAACAGCTGACTTACCAGCACCATGGCCATTAAACCACAGCCCAAAGGGTCATGTCTCCACGTTTCCTACACACCTCCAGGGATGGTGACTCCACCACCGCCCTGGGCAGCCCGTTCCAACGCCTGACCAAGAAGTCACTCTGCAAAGTAACCTGAAAGAGAGCAAGGTGGAGACACAGCATTTCAGGGCGTGGTTCAGTGGCTGTGGTGGTCTTAGGCTGAAGCTTAGACTCGATGCTCTTAAAGATCTCTTCCAAACAAAACACTTCTGTGATTCTCTTCTATGTTTTTAAGCACTCCTGGACCTGACCCAAGGAGAGCCTAAGGGGTGAGTTCCTGCTCAGCCCAAAAGCCTGTTGAGCATCGCAGGGAGCCTGGGGCTGGGGGCAGGAGGAGGGAAGAAGACCTCACTTTGTGTCCGAAGCACTGGGGGGTACCACAAAGGAGGACCACTGCTGCTGTTGTGGGACTCGGGGAGATAACTCAGAGGTGCAGCCAGCTCTCGGGATGCTGCAGGGCGGCGGCAAGCCCCAGCCCCCAGCCTTCCCACCGCCCGGGCGAGCCCCAGCCCCCAGCCTTCCCACCGCCCGGGCGAGCCCCAGCCCCCAGCCTTCCCACCGCCCGGGCGAGCCCCAGCCCCCAGCCTTCCCACCGCCCGGGCGAGCCCCGGCCCCCAGCCTTCCCACCGCCCGGGCGAGCCCCGGCCCCCAGCCTTCCCACCCCCGGGCTCCCGAGCTCCGCGTCCGCTCCGCCGCATCCCGTTGCCCTGGCACCAGCTGCCGCTTTCACCCCGCGACCCGCAGCGCTCCGGGCCGGTGCGAGCGGTGTTCCGTCCCGCGGCAGCCCCCGGCCCCTGCCCGCATCCCCCCGCGCCCGGTACCTCCGGCCCCGCTGCCCGCCGGGTGCCCGCCCCGGCAGGGCCCGGCTGCGGCTGCTCCCGCCACCGGCCCCGCAAAAGGGCAAATCCCGGCTCGGCAGCCAGCCCCTGCCCTTCCTCTCACGGGGCCATGGGAAATGTAGTCCCCGCCCGGCCCGGAAACCAGGGCCCCGGGCAGCCGCCGCCGCTCGCTGGCTCCGCTCCGCTCCGCTCCGCTCTGCCTTCAGCTGCGGCACCGCCCGGGACCCCGGCAGGGCTGGGAGCAGCGCCACGATTGTCCTGCTTGGCCTCGGGAAGCTGTGGGTGCCCAAGGAGACCTGGGGGACGGGCAGCGGGTCGGCGTCAGCACAAAGCATCTGCCCCCTTGGGGCTTTAAAGCAGAGTTTTGATCTTGACTTGGTTTAATTGAATAAGAATAATCACAGACATCCTTTGAGGACACCTAGAGAGCATTTCAAGGAGAAGCTGCCAGCCGGCAGCCAGGTACTGGGGGATGAGAGCCCCAAACAGGACAGTCTCCGGGACAGTCTCCATGCTGGCAGCAACCCTTTCCCAGCTCACGCTCACCAGAGGTGGGCACAGGACGAAGTCAGCCCTGCTCCTGCCTCGTTTGCTTGTACTTCACTTGTTACTTCCAAAGAAGCCCAGGGAAGTGCCTGCCCTTGCTATTTTAACCTGTGGACTCCTTTACCAGTGGCTTTTGCCATGCTGCTGCCAGTTCATCTGTGAACATGGGCTCCCAAAGGTGGCATTTCTAAGAGCCCATCACACACACAGACTAGAAAACACGCTTGCAAACCACTCCTTTCAGCACTCTCCAAAGAGAATGCTGTACCTCACGTGTCGCAGCTCGACACCGAGATCACCTCTGCTCAAGTGGAAGAGCCTCAGCACTTGTGGAAATGGTTCCACGAGAGTTTGTCAGAAGATGGAGGAGTCCTATGAAAGACAGAACACCATGGGACAGAATTTAGACTGACCCTGAGACTCAGCAAGTCACCCCAGGCTGTGGGGTTCAGGTATTACCACCATGACCAGCAGGCAAGAAATGCACAACATCCCCAGCAAGGAAGCCCAGCATGTGCCATTCCATCACCACCTCCTCCAAACAACCAGAGGCAAACCATTAAAAAGGGCAAGCTTATGTGAATTTAAGCTTCTGCTGCCCAACGCTGCGGCCAAGTCCTTGCTGTTGACAGCTCTTGCAGGCCTTGGAGCCAGGGTGACGCTGCACACTGTGACAAGACAGCTCTGCTCTCTGCTGGTTTCAGTTTTCCTCCTTCAGCAGCAGAAGAGAGGTGGTGGTCAGGGCTTCACTGCCCAGCAAAGCCAGAAAGGTCTGACTAGAGCTAAGAGAGAGAATATCCAACTAACTGAAGGCCTCTGGAACTTCATTCCACTTTGCCTGTTACTTTAAAGGAGATCCACTGAGGGCAATGCAAAAAAGGAAGAGATTGTGTCTGAAAACACACTTTTGTAGTTTATTAAATTCATACATAATTAGCTCATACTCATTAACATCTCCTGACCATGCTCCTCCATCACCCCTCCCTCAGGTCAGCAGTCTGCTCGACTGAAGATGCAGAAGGCAAAACCCTCCACCTCCTTTGGTGTCCTGAACAGCAGTGGTTCCTTCCACGTGAAAGATGCAGCAGGCACAAGGCAAGTTTGATGATTTTATTTCAAATTAAACATTTCTTTCTGTTCAGCTACTGCACGTGGAGCCAAACATTGCATCTGATCATTGTTAGTGCCAGAAAAAAAAAGCAACTCCTCCATGAAAACTGATCCAAAATGAGAGCAGTACCAAAGCTGTTAGAGAACAAGCTTCTCAGAACCGCAGGATTTGGGTTTGTGATGAATGTTTTTATACCATTTTAAGCTCAAAGTTGCTCTTATCTGCTGTGGAGAGAGGTTTTATTGTTACTAGCCAGAGTTATCCGTGTTGAAAAGCAGCAATGATTTCGTTTAGTTGCAGTTGCGCTGATTTCATTAGGAATGAGGAGGTTCTGTTAGAAAGGTAAATCTTTCACTCCTTAAATCCAGGCAGTGTTGGGCAAGTCCTAGGTCAACATGAAGAAAAACAACCAAAAACCACAAACCTAAATTAAGCAAATCAGAGAAAGCTCCTTGGAAATGCATGGGTAGGAAACAATCTGGACACTTCCCTCAGGATTGTCGTTCTCTTGAAGAATGCCTTTGAAAAACCAGAAGAACATCCCAGAACAATCAGGACAGCCAAGGACCTTGGGGTCAAGCCATTTCTGCCCTCCAATACTGGCTTCTTTCCAGGTCGAATTTGCTGTTGGTGGCTTCTCTCACATCAAATCACCACAATTAACATTTGTAAAGTGCTTTGAGATAGTGCTACAAAAGTACTAACAGTTAAAAAGCAGGGCAGAACATCTCCTATCAGCACCCAGCTGGTTTTTGTTTGTCTGTTTTCCTCAGAGCAGCATCACTATCTTCTCCTTTGACTTCTTCTTAACAAAGAGAAGGTGCCACTGATGGAGATGGCACACGGGCAGGAGGTGGTTTTGCAGGGCAGTGAAGGAAGGATGTATTGGAAAAGGTGAAGATGGCTTCTGGAAAGGTGAAGGAAGCAGAGCTCCAAGAAAGGACGAGTATTGACTTCCCAGCTGCAGCAGGGAAGTGGTGCCACATGCAGTTTCATGTGCAGGAGGCTTTAGACAACACAAATATTGGGCCAAGCAAGAAGTGCTCAGCTTAAAAGTCAAAACTCAAGCCATGATATTGATGCTTCTTTTTTTTTGGGGGGAGGACATAACTGCTTGTTAGAAGATATCACCTGAGGGCTGTGAACTACTTTGTAGTAGTAAAAAAAATCCTGCTACACTTCCAGTCATCAGTAACTCCTCTCTAGTTAGCAGCTTCACAAAAGCAATCTTTATATGGATCCATAAAGCTTTCCCAGATTCTTAGAAGGTTAAATCTTTCCCATTATAATTGCACTTTAAAAGCAGGCATCCATTCCTACACTCTCTCCCCAAACACCTTCTTGATTCTCAAAAGTGGAAAGAAAGGCTACAATTTATTCACTGTCCTATAACTACCAGGATTTGAAAAGGTTTGATTTAGGTGCTTGAAGGTAGGACACAAACACCTAAGTATTCCTGTCAGGAAAAAAATGTGCAGTTTGAAGAGGGGTGGGGGGGGAAGAAAACCACCAAAACCCAGCAGATTTCACAGCTTGGATTGCACTGGCTTCAGGTGTTTGTGGAAAGATTGGTGGACCTGCAAGAGGACAAGACAGTGGTTAACAGCAAGGCCAGGCCTGAGATTTAGGACAGTTTTAGCTCCTCACATCTCTTGCAGTGTGTTTTTACACTGAGGAAATCTGGATCAGAGGCACTTTGGGGGATTTAAGAACAGCCAGCTAAGTGCTGGATTTGAGTGGCTATGTGACAAAAAAAAAGGATGACAATATAAGCCAAAAAACTGCCTTCCTCACTGCCTTTCTTGAAAGAGAAGAAAATGTGAGGCATTTTATATCCATGCAGAGAATTCTTTGGCATTTTAACTCAAAACCCCCAAATAAACTGGCAGAGGTCTCTTGAAGGGATTGTAATGAAGCTCTTAAGCCCTACTGACATCAGAAGCACCTGAACTGGAGCAAGTTCTGGTGGGACTGAACTACAATCACAGCTGCTGGCAACCCCTTGTAGGAGATAACCTGTCCAAGTCAAACACAGGCAGTCAGGCCACTCAGACGGGTCTGGTTTGGCCAATGGAAGAGAGAGACTGACTCTTCCCAGATCAGTTTCTTTTATTAGCTCAGCTGTAGCTAACAGCCATAGGGCAAAAATGTGTAGCACCTGGCATTTAAGTACTAGGTGGGAACAGTTTATTTTCTTCAGCAGTCACTACCACTGCCTGAAGGCACCGAAAGCAAGCAGGTCAGGGTTTCACAGACACTGCCACTAAGCAGAATTTACAGCAAGTGATAATTTCCTCTAAGAGCAATGAGATTTTTTCCCCTTTTCCTATCTAGAGGGAGTAGTATTTCCTCCCTCAACTGAGAAACTCAAAAGTATCCCAGAGGGAGGCATGAGGTACATGTGGGTGAACAACTGAAGAAAGCAGCTGTTCAATGTTGAAAGCAGAGCAGCAGGAGCAGTTTTGGTCCATTATCACTAGTGATGTCATCACTTATGAGGATGGGCTGAGATTTGGGGCTGATCAGCCTGGAGAAGGCTCTGGGGAGACCTTATGACAGCCTTTCAGTACATAAAGGGGCTGATCAGAAAGCTGGGGACAGACTTTAGAGCAGGGCCTGCTGTGACAGGATAAGAGCTGATGGTTTGAAACTAAAAGAAGGAGATTTAGACTAGATTCAAGGAAGAGATTTTTTTACAGTGTGGATGGTAAAATACTAACATAGGTGGAAACACTCCAGGTGGTCGGGTTGAATGGAGTTCTGAGCAGGCTGATCTAGTTGAAGATCACAGAATGGTTTGGGCTGGAAGTGACCTCTGAAAGTCATTTAGTGCAACCCCCAAGATGTCCCTGCTCACTGCAGGGGGATGAGACTAGACGGTCTTTAAAGGTCCCTTCCAACCTAAAGTATTTTATGATCAGTGGATCAAAACTAAGACCCCCTGAAGTGGGTTATTTCTCTGGCCATGCATGCCCTAAAGATGAAGAAATAAAGGTTTCCTTACCTCTGTCTTGTTGAGTGGGGATTTCTTTGCCCACTCAAACATGTTCTCGTAGACGTTGCCATCGTAGCGGCCAAGCACAGACCCCAGGTGAACATCATGGAAGTCAAAGGAGTCTACAAGTGCCACTGCGTTGGGACGGATTATGGCCAAGAGCTCCTTGACACGCTGGTTCACTTGAGTAATCTGGGCATCAGTCAGAATACCCACCTGGCAAAATGGAAGAGGTGGTCAGGAGAGTATGCAAGTGGCAAGAACCTTCCCCTCCCCAGTAGGTCTAACACAGGTCAGCCTCCCCTCACCCCTGAAAATGCAGAGCTGCATAAAATACTAGGAGGTCTTTTAGTTGCCAACATGCCACGGTGTACAAGCAACAAGAGATGCCCAGCACAGCCTACCATAGTGCCTAGCTATTTAATCTTTGATTGGTGGCTCAAGTCTTTAGAGTGCCTGTAGGTTAACTTCAGGAGCAAGTTTCCTGGGAGGATGTCCATATGTGTATGTTAAACTCTTCCCGGTTTCAGGGAATCTTTTGGTAAGCAGCAAAGAGGAAAATGGGTACACAAGACACACCACATCTGCCTGAAGACTACATAAAAGCACTGCTGCACAAAAAAAGTCCCAAACAGAAGGATTGTAGAGCAGAAAGTACTGCCTTTAAATCCATTCACTGAAGGACGGGCTGAGGTTTGGGGTACAATATCCCCCCGTTCTGTGCTCTGATTTGCAAATGCACACAGCTCTCAGAGCACATCTAACTGACATCTCCTTTATTAGCTACTTGTTTTTTAACATACAAGACTTGGTCACCAACTGGACAGCTTTTAAGCTAGCCTTGACAGATCCTATGTTACCATTTAGCATCCAACTCTGCTTCTGGCAGACCACAGAAGCAACCTGATAAAAGCTTCCCGTCGGCCTTGTACTGCTAACACCTTCTGGAATTCAACAGGCAAGACCTTACACCTTCTCTCTGTGCAGCTCTGCATGTATCATCTTTGCAAACAATGGCTCTGGCTCTAGAGGTGGAAAGTGCTGAAGCACGACACCAACCTGCAGGAAGTCCCCCGTGTTCTTACTGATGCCATACAGCACGTACAGGAGGCACAGCTCAGTCAGGACAGCACGGACAGCTGCATTGCTGACCTCAGACAGCTTTGCTGTGAAAAGCTTCACTACCACGTAGTGACAGTGTGCCTACAAGAGATGGAAGGCAGGTGAATCAGGTTCATCCAGAGAGAAGAAGCTCCTTAGACCGTTTGTCTTTATCGGGAGCATCACTGACCTCAGATGCTCGCACCAGGTCAACAGAAGTTCTGTTCCAGGCTTCCTCCTTGCTCTTTCTGTGGTTCAGTTCAGCTTGCAAATTCTTTGCTGCAGCTTCTACAAGACTGTTTCATAAAAGGAAGGAAAGGGGATTACACAGTAACACTGTGTGAACAAGATTACGCACGCTGAATTCACATGAACTTGATTCTAACACACAAGAACTTAGAGCTCAGGTGCCACAAATCTGAACACAGGTGGTTTCACCTCCACACGAGGAGAAACTTCATTACAGTGAGGGTGACAGAGCACTGGAACGGGCTGCCCAGAGAGGTTCTCAAGTCTCCTTCTCTGGAGACTTTTAAAACCTGCCTGGATGCATTCCTGTGTGGACTACCCATGGGGATACTGCTTTTGGCAGGGGAATTGATACTCAATCTCTAGAAGTCCCTTCCAGCCTCAAATGTTCTGTGATTCTGTGATTGCAATGCCTGGAGTGAGCAGCTTACAACTCCTTCAGACCCTCACTGCTGCAGCTAGAGCACAGCTACAGAGGGGTAGATGGCATCTGACAGCATGACATGTGAGTGCTGACTCACACATAAGCATTTATTCTACCCTCACATTTCCTTCACAACAGGCTTTAATGCCAGGATTGTTTCTCTTCAGATAGATCTCTGAGAAGTTTCAACATTGTTGGCATTTGTATGCTCTGATTATACTTTTAGGCAAGAAAAAGCTACTTCAAACTGATTTGAGAGACATGATGCTACGTGTGGGTTTGAATCAGCCTCTTGTAACCGCAAAGCACAAAGTGTGTCACTTCCTGAAAGCCACAGATGGAGCAAAGCTTTGCAAACCACATCTAACACGTAGAGGGCAGCACATCACTACCACCTCCCCGGGCACACACTCTTACTGGTGCTTGACTCAGGCCAACAGGTGGGAACTCACCGGGCAGCACGTGCTTTGTAGGCCTCTACCAAGCTGGCTGGATCGTTGATCCGCACAGTCACCGTCCTAGCAGCCACATGCTGCGGCTGAATGCGTTGCCTGGAGAGGTCATTAAGGTAGGACACCATGCCAGTGACCTGCTGCCCAGAAGTAACCTGGGTGTAGCTTTTGACAAGGAACCTGCAAACAAGAGAGGACAAACAGCAGTTCTTACTCATGAGTAGTTTGGAGTGGACAGAGTCTAGGGTCAGACCAGCGAGGAGCAGTCACAGGCATATACTTTTCTGTCAGAAACAGGGCAAGAGACACAAGAGAGCAGCTTCATGGAGATGCAAGACACTCTTCTGCCCATCGCTTTAGACACCAAGATCCTAATGCCAAGGCCAGAATGTCCCTGGAGAGAAGTGACCATACCTTGCTGTCTGCAGCATCATGACTGTGTTTTCTCCCTCGTAGGTGCAGGATGGGGTGAAGGTGACATAGATGTCAGGGATGCCACTGCAGCGAGAGTAGCCATGCCCACCGCATGCCATCCGGCACTCCTCAATCCCAGCGTTGGCAGTCCAGGAAGTGAATGCCTTCAGCCCTGCTGTCAGTGCATGGAGCTGATGGACAAAGGCAGAGGCACTTTAGGTTTTTTATCTTCCAGCCCTAGCTTGCACTAGGACATACCCAAGTCCTGCAGCTCCCAGAATATAAACAGAGTCAATACCACCATTCCAGTGTCCCACAGAGTCTTGTTTTTCTCCTAAGATCCCTTTCCTGAGCCAGACTATTTATGTTCAAACCTCTGTACATGTTAAGATTTGCGTCCCATCCTTTCTGTCTCCACACATTATATACACAAGACTGTTTTCCATTGCCTGTTGTGACATTAGGTTCTCAGAGAGACTCCCTAACTGAGAATTGACATTTCACAACCAGAAGCCCTCAGTATAGTACTGATACCTTTGATCAACACACCAGCTCTATCCTAGTGCCTTGGAAGAACAATAAGGAACTACAAGACAAGCATAATACTGGTCTTAACACTGCTTCCAAGTGATTCATCATCATCACTCCTGGAAATATTCACAGTAGAGCTTTCTCTCTGTGCATTTCTCCCTTTTTTTCCCCTAAAGAGCTGCTAAATGAATAATTCAAACAAAGAACTAAAAGTCACCTGCACAGGATCTCTGAATCTGAAGAATTACAAGGTGAGTCACAAATGAAAACCAAGATAGCTTTGAGATGCCTTTCCTCCCATGCCGTAAAGAAACCTTACACTGAACCAAGAGAGGACACAGTACCTCTGGCAGCTCACTCAGATCCCCATCGCTGATGTCTCCACTGATACGTTGGTAGGTGTTTTTTATGTAGGCTCCCACAAAGTGAAAAGCATAGGCTGTGGCCAGGAGAGGAAAGAGTTTGTATTGCTGGGTCTGATAATCCAAGATCTGGGGTTCTGGTTCCCTAGAGCAAATTGCAGATGAATTAGTATGCCAGTAGCTAGAAAAGTGCCTACTCAACTCTAAGCAGCTCTTCCACTTGGACAGCACAAGCTGCATCTGCATCAAGCCAGACCATCCAAGACCATCCAAGCAAAACCCTCTGGAAGGGCAAAGGTGTTTTGGCAGTCCCAAACAAAAGGTGACTCAACTTCTGGGGGATGAAATGATGTTTTGAAACTTAAGTGCCAAAGTAAACATCAACCATAGGCCCTCTTCCCCTCCACTATTTGGGAATTGTCCCTTCAGCACTTGAGCTGCTCTTCTACCTCACTGCACTCACCCTGACTTTAGCTCTGACTGGTGTCTCACCGCGCTGTAGCGGATGGCAATGGTACAAGCCCTGGACAGGAAGCGAGCTGAGTCGCCCACGATGAGGGATCGGATGAACACCATGGTCCCATAGGTCAGCTTGTCACTGACTGGTTTCACATAGGTGCCATCTGGTTCAACCTACCAAAAAAAAACAATAATAACAAATTACAGCCTGCTGGGTTTTAATTTCTCTCCTTTTTACATGCTCACAACCCCAAGAGCTGAGCTCATCCAGCAATCTGCAGTCTTGCTGGTACACAATTCAACCAGACAAGAGCATTTCCAGTGTCAAGTGTCCGTTTCTAAAGCTGAAATGCACTGCTTTTACCTGGGCATATTTCATCAGCATGTTTTCCCGAGGGATTCTGTAGTTGTCCATTTTCAGGTAGCCATTATCTATTTCATCAAAACCAAATTTTGGCCCAATGTCACCCACTGTGATACCTGTCAGAGACAAAGCCACTTGCATTAAGAAACAGGAACTCAATACCACCTGAGAGGTTCAGGCCACCCCCAGTTTTCTGGCAAGTCCTAGCATTGTTAGGAGTGACAGCTCACAAGGACCTTCCTCTCCCTGATGGAAAAGGGGACATCAAATGTGGAGGGTTTCCTAATTCACATGCAGCCCTGCTATCCAGTCACTGGGGATCTCTGAAGACAGGACAAGGAGTAATGGGTTTAAAACTGGCAGAGGGGAGATTTCAACTGGATGTTAGGAAGAAGTTCTTTGCAGTGAGAGTGGTGAAACACTGGAACAGGTTGTCCAGGGAGGTTGTGGTTGCTCCCTCCCTGAAGGTGTTCAAGGCTAGGATGGATGAAGCCTTGAGCGACCTGTTCCAGTGCAAGGTGTCCCTGCCTATGATGGAGGGTTGGAACTAGATGATCTTTGAGGTCACTTCCAACCTAAACCATTCTATGATTCTGTTCTGTGATCACCCAGCTCACTTCTAGCTGGACAATGACAAGAGGCCTCCTTTCCCTTTCAGAAAGATGCTGCCTCTCAAAATGCATAGGTGGGAAACGCTGGGACAGAATCAAACCCCAAACTGACCTTCACACTGAAAGATGATTTGGTGGGAGTTCAGTCATAAGAAAGACTCCTGTTAGTCCTGAGACTTCCAGCTAGCCACTGCAAACAGCTGCAGAACTGAGCCATGTACATTAACAAGACACAGACCTAAGGTGTTGCCCAAGTCCTAAACCATTCATGCTTACCTGGCAAAGGTTCATGGGTGCCCAGCTGCCGTATGGGTACAATGAAGGCATGCAGGCCCTTGCATTGCCCTTGGGTGTAGAGCTGAGCCAGGACAATGGCATGGTTTGATGTTTTTCCAACTGCAAAAAGAGTGGGAGTTAGAAGAACAGAAAAAAAACCCCAAACAACAGTGCACACACTCATATAGAAAAAATTTCTTTCCTTAAACAGGATCTGAGTCACATTGTGCATTAGAAAACTAGATTTACAACACTGGTTATCACCCAAACTGTACAGCTAGACAGACACTGTGGCTCAAGTCAATGAAAGTTGCCCAATCCAACTCTCTTGGCTATAGAGCACCAAGTCCTTGGCAAACCTGCTAGTGGAGCTGAAGGAAATCTGAAGATTTTGATCCAAATGATCAAAAATTACACCAAATGCACCCAGGGTGAACGATTCTGAGAGAGAATTCAGAGTACAGAGGTAATGCAAAGTTTTCTAGGCTCTGAGAAGTCTGTTGCTTGTTATGTAAAAGGATCAGCTTTCAGTCATCACCTCCACCACAGATGACTTCAGCTCCTTAAGTTTTTCCAGACATCCTCCAGATTTAGATAGAGAGTGATGCACTTACGTCCACCTGGCCACCACTTAATGGAGGTCACAGTGGGGCTGTTGAGGATGAACTCCTGGGTAGCAGGGTCATAAGTAGCTGTGGTTTCTAGACCCCGAAGATGAGTTCCTGGAAAGAAGCAAACACCTCATTTTGGCAGAAAGTCAGGCACAAAGCAGAAACAAGGACAGAGCTGGACAAGGGAAAGCTGAACTCCAGTAGTAATGTATCATTTTTCACTTTGTTTTTAGGCTATATAAAGGACTAAATGTCAACCAATTAAGGAAGAACAAGTGGGAGTCAGACCATATTCTGGGACTTGAAGCCAATCCTCAGCTAAAATGTTGTTTGGTTATTTTTTCCCAGTGGTCCAAGCCTAGTTTTCCAAGGACCTCCAACCTGACACCTTTTTGCTGTTGTACACCAGAAGAAGCCCATTCTGAGTTAAAAAGGTCCACGAAGCCATGCTCACCTGGGTTCCACTACAACTGCAATCTGATCACATTGCAAAATAAAACCCATGCACTTGTCAGCCCCAAGATGAAAGAAGCAGTGCCCATCAGCTCTTCATTCCCTCATCAGGCCTACATTCTCCTCGGTTGGTGGAGCAGTTTCTCCCAAACAAGACCATGCAGCTCCTAGACAGCAAGTAACAGCATGCATAGGACAGAGTATTGATGCAGGTAGAGGAATGGACTGCAAAAAGATGAAGGTAACAAGTCCAGGAACAGTCTTTGTCTTCTGCCCCCAACTCTTTGCTTCTGTCTCAGCAGTGGCATTGTCCCCATGTATGTGAATAATAATAAACCACCTGGTCTCCTTGCTTAAACTAAACAAGCTGTGAACACTCCTGCTAGCCTGGACTGCCAGAGCCAGAGACTCTGGACAAGAACTTCAGCATGGAAAAAGGTATTGCCTTGATGCAACCATCTTTTCAGGGTATGGAGTTAATGGGAGGCTTCCACAGACAGCTTAATGTAGACTTACTTTGCTGGTAAAGGCTCTTCAAGCCTCAATAAGTGCAAGAGATTCTCCACAGACTTGCAATTACTTTATGCTTCATGCAGTCTCTACATTTCACTCCAGCACAAGGGTGAATCTTGCTCAGTTTAGAGAACAGTTCTCATCTGCGACTTGCAGATGGCAAAATTAAAGTTTCCCAAGGCAGTTTCCTCCCACTGGATTAAAAGTGTTGCAATCACAATACCAAAATCCATTTCAGAGCTTGAAAGTAAATGAATAGCAACAAAGAACAAAGTTGACTTGAGACAGAGAATGAAATAAAAACATTTCACAGCCCAATTACAAAGAACATGTGGGATTGAGCTTAACAACTGGGGAAATAAAGCTCCCCCACAAAACACAAGTTCTGGAACCAAGTCATCCACACATTCTCTGATCCAAGCTCAGTCTCAAGGTGACAAGCAGCTCTTTTTTTTTGGCATCTCTTTCAGTACTTCAAAGCTCTGTCCTTTTGTCTTCACATTGCATGTTAAGTAGAGCAAAGCAGAAACCACACTGGAAAAAAAGCTAAGTGCAGAAATGAACAGATGTCATCAAACTGAGACCACCATAGCCATGTGCAGTGATCTACACTGGTCTGGATGGCAGGAGAGAAGCATTCAATATGGACATGTACAGAGCTACACACATCAAACTCTCATACAGGAGAGGAAAAAAAAGGCCCAGCAGCATGTGGTACAGGGGTCTAGGACAAATCTCAGTCTGTCTTTCCCTGCAGCCACAAGAGCCAGTAGGAGATAAGCACACACCATTTTTTTTCCAGGCAGGGGAACTGTTTGTACAACAAAACCCATACTCAGAAATAGCATTTAGTTAATGTACTGTACCATGGCCCATTTCAGTCTGGGCATAAGTGCCAATGATGTCCAGGTTCCAGGCAGGCATGAAGAAGCGATCCTGCTGCTCTGGGGTTGCCTGGGTGAGAAGGGTGGGGAGGAACATGCCCAGATGAAGGTCCAGAGGCTCAGGCCGTCCACGATGAACAAAGCTGTGAAGAAGTGTTACGGGATGGGAGTGTGAAGGGAATGTTATGGGATGGGAATCAAGCATGGGGATTCATGGTGGAGATTGAGGAAGAGACAAAAAGAGAAAAAAATGATTCATGTGTAAATCAGGTGAGTGCATTTTAGAAAGCCAGAGCACTGTCCTTTCCTCAGGCCTCTGCAGTAAGAAATTGCACTTGCTCTGAGGTGAGCATGCTGCAATGCACTGCTTTCTAATCAGACACAAAATGCTTTTGTAGCATGCCTGTGCTTTTGATGCACCATGGATTGAAAAAGGACTAAACCAAACCAAAAGCAAGGCCAAAGCTTCACTGTGGTCTGGAAACCAGAGAATCCCTGGGCTTAGCCAGGTCAGTTTGTTGAAGATGTAACCTGGCCAGATGAAGTGAGCCTTCACCCAAAAATGTGAAGTCCATTTTTCCCCCCTCCTCCAAGGACTGAGGGTAGAAACTGGTAGGAGCCCCATTTTAGAGCTGATTTCATTGAACTTTCTTTTTTAAAGCTCTGCCTGTACTAATTACTTCACTTTATTATTTCTTTAAAGATCAGACACAACCAGTGGGAGCTACATTCCAATTCAGCTCCCTCCAACTCTCTCAAAAGGACAGTGCTCTGCATCTGCAAGTCAAAGTGGTGAACATAAACAACTTGGCAAGAAAGCCAACATTTTTCAGCCTGTAAATCACCAGCACAAAATCTTTCCAATTAAACATGTTTCATTAGAACTACCCTTCCTCCAAGTTCTGTCAAACACCACTACCAAGTGGTCTGGATTGTTTGATGTGAAGAATTAAATGCTCATCAAGACTTTGAATATTAATAACTGAATATTGCAACAATGGGGATATAGAGTAAGGATCAGTACCTTCTGTGCAAAGGTTATTTATCTGGCCCACTGATGGATGAAATAGGTCTTGAATAAGAATGTATAGATAGGTATTTAAATGAGACCTGTGTTATGAGAAGGGCACTGATCTGAGCTTAGCTCAAACTCAGCTGGCCTTATTATCCAAGTGGGAAGAATGAACTCTTGTGTGACCTCCAAACATTAATGGGAACTAGCTATAGCCCTAGAGCTTCCTAAGAACTGTAGTTCTGTTCCTTGATATTATCAAGCACCTACAAACAAATTCAGCTATCTAATAAACCCAACAGAAATGCTTTCTAAGATGTCTGACTGAATACTGACCAAGCTCAGGAAGGTAACCCTGATGGGTTATCAGGAATATCACTTTTCAAGTGAGTTCAGTAGGGATGAGAAGGACACAGCTGACAGAGACTGAAAGAAAATCCTTATTTTCTAGCAACAGCTATAAACCAGTTCAAGTAGTATTTTCATTTCACCTTTCTGTTTCCTTTCCAGCCTTGTGCTGTTTGTGCTTTTTCTTTACTGTTTTTTGAGAGACTTACTCATATGGAATAGGTTTAAATCCACACAAGCTACCAAGCAGGTGCTTGCTAAGATAAAACTGAGTAACTACACATCCAAGCCAGGATTGAACTCAGTAATCCAGAAGTCTGTTTCCCTCATCAGCAGTTTCTAAACATCAGTGACAAATACTGCAGAAACTTTTTACTGATGAAGCAGATAGATATTCAACATTCCCTGCAGGAATGTCAAATGGTTGCATTTTAATGATTCATCATAGGAAGTGTATTTACTTTACCAAGCTACCTCTGTCTTACTTCTATCAAGTATTAGAATGTTAATTTTCCTACCAAAGAACATGAGAACTAAAGGCAAATCAAACCACCAGCAGCCAAGAAAGTGCAATGATCTAATATGAAACAGAAAGTGGAACAAATCACTTTGGTGTGGACATGTGTCTGATTTCAAAGAAGCTGGTGTGAACGAAACAGAGGTGGTCAGCAGTCCTTTATCATTGCCATCTGGTTGAACTCCAGCTCAGCTGGGTTTGTTCAACTCCATCTCTCCCAGGCAGAACTGATGACAAGATTCCCTCTGTGCACCTTCTACCGACACTTCAGCTACCAGGGATAGCTGTAACCAAGCAGCCAGGCAGCTGGCACTGCCATCCAACTTCTGCAACTGTTCAGACCTGCACACATCATGCTCTCCAAGTTCAGATGCCAGCACAAGCTCTGGAGTCTTTGCTTTGTTAAACTATTCTTGTTAGTATTTATCAGCTGTAATTCCAGGTTCTGGGCTGAGAGATTGTTTTCTGATCCATCAGATGTTCTTCCATTTGAAGAAGTCAAAGTCACTTTCAACAATAGGAGGCATAAGATGTTTTCCTTCTTTGAAACCAAGCTCTTTCCATGAAGTTGTACAGCTGCAATGGAGTAGCACCTGAAAGAAAAGCGCTTGGGGCAAAGCATACCTTACTTACAAAACCAAAAATGCACAATCTTCCCCTGTTGCACTGCATCTGAATGCCTCCTCCTGACCTGTTTATGAAGCCCAGTCATGCAACTCTGACACACGTGCCCCAAATCTGAGCAAAAATAAACCCCACAGTACTGCTGGCTGACAAGCTCCAACCAGTTGTAGTGAAATTCCGACTCCCAGGCCTTAGAACAACTAAGGTAAACAAAGGTAAACAACTACAAAGTCAGTGATCAGCTAAGAGGTGCATTGTGGAAAAGTCCAAAACTAACCCTGTGATTGTTAGGATGGGAAATGAAGCAGCTATCTGCTACAAGGCAGGAAACATCAGCAGTTAACCAAACTGCTTTACCTTTTCCTTCTTAGAGTTACCTGGGAGCATCATCAACATACAAACTGGAGTTACAGAAAAGAGGTTACCCATCAATCCCTGAAGGGAACTAACCATGTCCCAATTCGGTTTGGGCGTAGGTGCCAATTATCTTGACTTCACGGAGCAGGGGCAGCCATTTCTCCTTCTGAGCATCAGTCGTTTGGGTCTCTAAGGTTTTGGTAAACATGCTGAAGTGTAGAGTGAGAGGTTCAACAAAATTGCCCAAGCATGTTCTACAGGAGAGAAATAGAGGGATCTGGATCTCAGTTTCATTGTTACTGCGATCCTGAAAGGCTTTTCCCCAGCTGTAACTCTTGCCTTGTGTCAACCTTTTCTGTCCCACAGCAACCTCCAAATACGGAGGCATCAGAAACAATGATAATGAGGAAACAGTACACTGTTATTTCAGACATATTCTTTGCTCCATGAATCCAGCTGCTGCTATGTAACTGGGAAAAAATGTTATTTTACAAAGATTCATGGAGAACTTAAAACTGAGGATGTGAAAACCAATTTATTTTCTCCCCCCCATCTCTCAGGCTTGCCAGGAAGATAACCCACTGCTACTGGTAGCCTAGAACTGGGCCATTATTCCTAAGAAGCACTGTGTATTGAAAAGTATTGAAAAGGAAAAGGCTTCTTAGGTGATCAAGTGCTTATCAGAAGAGCTCTAAATTACCTGTAGCTGCTTCTATCAGCACTGAGATCAGGATCTCACCTTAAATTAAAATCACCATTACAGGCTAGTGCTGGAGGGAATGGAAGGAAAAGTCAGACATTACAGGTATGCTCATCAAAATAAAACTCATTTCATGACAGAAAGCTCTATCAATTTAGTAGCTAAGTACATTCCTAATTAAAACAAGCTCCAGAACACAAATGTGCAAGAAAGTCTCACTGTCAAAGCTATGTAGTAAATGACAGCACCTTCCCCCTCAACGCTGCTACCTGAACAGCTTTTTGTCTCCCACCTGTTGTACACAAATGTTGATTCCATCCAAACTCTAGGATAGAGGAGGAAAAAATGATCCCTCTGCATGAACACCTACACACAAAGCTTCTCCCACCTACCCAAGACACCTACAAGGGAAATCCATCCTTCCACTTTGGGGTATTAATACCTGCCTGAGGAGAACACTGAAGTTTGTTGCCCGCACAGATCTGCAGAGCACATCATGAAGTCTGGCATATTACAGCAGTGTTTGTGATTGGCATTTTACATCATGCCTGGAATGAGTGCTATGGGAGCAGAAACTGTTAATTCAATCCCAGATCCCTGTTCAAACTGCTCTCACCCAGCTTTAGAGTTAAAGCACACAGAACAGAGCTTCTGCAGCTCACTGACCTGCTTGGTTGAAAACACTTATCTTAAAAGGAACACTTTTTAAAACAGGCAAGACAATGAGCCATGGTTTGGGTTTTTTTTTTTCCCAGGAGCAAAACTATTGGAATGAAACAATCCAATGCTGGTGATTTGTGTGTCAACTGTGCATTATGCTGCTGTGTGTGCAAGTGAGTGTCCAGGGGTCTTGGAATAGAGGTCTCTTAGAAAAAAATATTCTACTGCCTACAGCAGCACATCTTCATAAAGCCAAAGTCATCAGGGTGACCAAGGGCTGAAAAATGCTACAAAAGCAGCAAAGCAGAATATTTCTCAGCACTCATGTGGTTTCCTGAGTGGTTTACTCTTTTAGGCCAGGGCCTATATAGCAATAGCAGCACCCTTTACATCCTCACTGCCTACAGTGTAACTACTGTGCATCTATTAGGCCCAAAAAGGACCAACCTACAGGAAGAAAAACGACTGACTTTGAAATACACTGTTTCAGTGCAGCTCGGGATGAGCTTTTCTTTGTGAGTTTTCAGAAGCTACTGAAAGAACTTGTGACAAAGGTGCAGCAGGTGCTTTGCTGTCAGAAAAAAATCAGGTCAGACACTGCTTCTTTGAAAAACAACCAAAAAAATCTTCTTAAAGGCCACATCAGCAACTTTCTTTGCCTATCAGTAAGTTTAATCACAAGTGCCAGGTATGTCATGCTTAACCAGCACCTTCTCTGATAGGAGTAAGAAGAATGATATTTTCCAAGTGGACACTTTAACATCTCTGTGCCATACTATTTTCACTGACTACAAATGCAGTGTTTTCCAAGCTTCTTGCATTAACAAAGCTGAGAGCAGGACTCTAAGTCAAGCATTTACAGCAGAAACTATTTGTCTCCACATTAAACGACTTGGGATTTTCTTAATGTGCCTTTCAACAATTGAATACCAACAAGAGAACACTAGAACAGGCTGTCCAGAGAGGTTGTGGAGTCTCCTGCTCTGGAGACATTCAAAATCCACCTGGGCATGTTCCTGTGTGACCTGCTCTAGGTGATCCTGCTCTGGCAGAGGGGTTGGACTAGATGATCTGTCAAGGTCCTTTCCAACCCCTAACATCCTGTGATTCCTTGAGAGAACTAAGTTTTCCTCATGACACAGGGCAAAGAGAAAAAATACTATGTGTGAAGGAAGGAACAAGAGATTTTCTTTCCTTCTTTTATCTCCAATCTCTTACTCCTCCTCCTCCCAGTTTCCACATTCCCACTTGGCATTTCCCACTCCTTGTACACCTTGCTCTTCAAAGGGTGCATTGTCTAATTGCTGAGTACTTTGCTACATCAGGACTGAAAGCAGCTACCTCCAGCATCATCCACTTGATCAATGGCTAACAATCACCTTACTGATCTGAAGCCAGACTTGCTGTGACAATCAGTGAGCAAAGATTTGGGCTGCAGCTCCAAATCCACTTAGAGAAAAAAGAAGTGTAGCAATAGGCCACTTTGGCAATGAATGTAGATCCTTCCAGATTTCACTGCAGCCAACACCACCCACATAGTAAAAGGCAGCTGTGTATGACAGATGGGTTTCGAGAGCAGATCTACCAATAAGCAGGGTACAACAGAAGCAAAGCCCACATTTTTGGTGACTTGAGCTAAATGAATGATTGCAAAGACATTCTCAAGCTGCAGAAATGGGGCACAGAATAGTGTCATTTACTCTAAAGCAAAATCTGCAATCAAGCTTTCCTAGTTTTGTGTGATTCTTGAAGTAGTTCTTTTCAGGGAAGAGCATAAATGGTCACCTCAGTGGAGAAAGAACAGATGTCTGACCTGTGCTTACTGGGCTTCAGAGTTAACAAATGCCATGGTAATGATTTCTTTTTTTCCAGCTGTATCAAAAACAATCCATCAAGCCTCATCCACTCCAATTTAGCAGCAACTAGTAGGGCTCCTACTAGTTTTCCTGGCTTGGATTACTGACAGCTGCTCCAGGTCCTAATATTAGTGTCAAAATAAGAAGTAGAGACAAATTCTCAGAAGGAAAGTATACATTTCATGCAATGCTTATGCACCTAGAAATCATCTGTTGGCTTGCAGCTCTTGGATCTTCTCTTCTTTTTTTTCTCCCAACTGCTTTTCACTTCATTTAATCACATTTTCCTCAATGAGGACCACTTAAACTTGAAGGTGAATTAAAACCAAGAATGCTCTCTTCAAAGAGCTGCTGTAAGCATTACACACCAGAACAATTATTGTAAAAGAGATCTTAACTGTTGGCATTTTCAGGCCTCCAAGAGCTGTAGTCACAGCAGCAACTGCATTACTAACATAGGAAGAACTCACTTAGATGAGAAGCACTTAAAATGGCCTCTAAATATATTTCAGAGCTCTTCTTATGTTTTGGAGTCTGAAAATGCCCTTGTGGAAACAAGAAGGAGGAGTTCAGCGTGTCACAGCAGGAACAAGTGTGTAAGTATATCTCCAGGGCAGCTGAAGGAAGAGTTTTTCCTCCTTGCCTGTTCACAAAGCAAGCTATAAAGTTGCTCAGTCACGATACACAACTGCCTAGTGAGGCTCTGCTGGTACAGGAAAACAGCTAGCTTAAAATTCTCCAAAACTGCCTAAGTACATAAATCTATTCCTGCTGCTTGGGGATAACCACAAAGCATGAAGGATTCTTGGCAAAATATCTCAAACTTCCACATGTAAAACTCTGGTGGCCAACCACAATAAATACAGCTTGAAAGCTGAATCAAGGGCTTCACCTATTTTGTAAACCTCATTCAAGGCACATCCCAACACTCTATCCATTCCATTTTCCAGTGTGGAAAAATTCATACACCCAGAGAACCAACCCTCTCCCAGCTCACTACAGGCTGGGAACTGATCTACTAGACAGAAGGTCTGGGGAAAAGGACCTGGGAGCCCTGGTGAGCAACAGGATGACCATGAGTCAGCAACGTGCCCTTGTGCCAAGAAGGACAATGGCATCCTGGCATCAAGAAAAGTGTGCCCAGCAAATCAAGGGAAGTCCTTCTGCCCCTCTGCTCTACCCAGAGGTGAGACCACTCTGGAGTCCAGTTCTGGGCTCCTCATTTCAAGGAGGACAGGGAGAGGATACAGCAAAGGGCCACAAAGATATTAGGAGACCAGAACACCTCTCAGGAAGAAAGGCTGAGGGGCTTGGGGCTGGCAAAGGGAAGACTGAGGGAAGATCTCACAACTTGAAGGGAGGACAGGACCAGTCTTTTTCCATTGTTGCCCAGTGTCCGGACAAGAGGTAACAGGCACAAGCTTGACCACAAGAAGTTCATCTAAACACAAGGAGGAACTTCTTTACTTCAAGGGCGATGGAGCACCGGAACAAGTTGCTCAGAGAGACAGCAGATTCTCCACCTCTGGAGATGTTCAGAACCTGCCTGGGTGTGTTCTCCTCTAGAATAGAACTGAATCAACCAGGTTGGAAGAGACCTCCAAGATCATCCAGTCCAACCTAGCACCCAGCCCTATCCAATCAACTAGACCATGGCACTAAATGCCTCACCCAGGCTTTGATTGAAGACCTCCAGGGATGGTGACTCCACCACCTCCCTGGGCAGCCCATTCCAATGCCAATCACTCTCTCTGTGAAGAACTTCCTCCTAACATCCAGCCTATACCTCCCCTGGCACAACTTGAGACTGTGTCCCCTTGTTCTGTTGCTTGTTGCCTGGAAGAAGAGACCAACCCCACCTGGCTACTGCATTGGCATCAGGAATTGAACCTGATGACCTCCAGAGGTCCCTTCCAACCCCTACCATTCTGTGGATCTCCAAGTTAAGTTCTTACACAAATAAGGTCCCTCCTACTTAGTACCTCTTAGTATGTTTGGAGGTGTAATAGAAACAAACTTCATTTTGCAATTTGGGTGGAGTTCACCATGTTTAAAATAATATTTGACACAACAGGTGAGAAACTTGGGACAGACATTAAAATGCAAATCAAATCAAAAGATGGGGAGAAAAAAAAAGAAGCCTTTAATTTCTCCCATTTAAGAAGCAGGAAGCCAGCATCCTCCCTTGCAAACACCAGACATTATAGTAAAGAATTGAGATCAATAATATTAAGAGTATACACTTCTCAAAGCAAACACTTCAGCTGAAGGTAAAAAGCACATATGCTGCTCTTCATTCCTCTACATGTTCCTACAGAAGACACTGGAAAAATATAATCAGTCTACAGTAATTCCAATTATCCTTGGAAATTCTGAGTGTCTGCACTGGAAGAGAAGACTCTAGAGGGACCTTAGAGCTTCCTTCCAATACCTGAAGGGATCCTACAGGAAGGCAGCAGAGGGACTTTTCCTAAGGGTGTCTAGCAGCAGGACAGGAGGGAATGGTTTTAAGCTGAGAGTAGGTTTAGACTGGATCTTAGGAAGAAGTTCTGCAGCACAAGGGTGGTGAAACTTGGGAACAGGCTGCCTAGGGAGGTTGTGGACTCCTCCCTTGGGGTGCTCAACACCAGGCTGGATGAGGCCTTGAGCAGCTGAGTCTAGTGGAGAGGCATCCCTGCCCATGGCAGGGAGTTTGAAGGAGATGATCTCTAAGGTCCCTTCCAATTTATCCATTCCATGCTTCTGTGAACTGACTCTGAAAAAAAATAAGCCTTTCTCCCTGCTTAAGTTGATTTTGAATCATAAATTGTGTCTACTTACCCCTCACTATTCATATCCCATAAGGTACAGATGGCATTTGGTACCTCTATGAAAAACAAAGCTTTCACCCAGGAAATTAAGAATGGCTGACTCCCAAGTAAGTTTAGGGGAAGACAAAACTAAAACCTATCATTTAACTGATTGAGAAAAGCCCTAATTTCATAAAATATTGTGTGTACTGCTACCAACAAGCAGCATTTACATAGCAAACTCCATTGAAATTTGCCATCTGGATAGACCTCCCTGTATCTCCTCCATAAAAACAACCAAAGACACTTCCACATCACCTCCAATAACCCTTGTGTAGGAAAAAGTAATGATTAACTTCCACCATGCAGTACCTGAATAATCTAACAAAGTCACTGAACTTTCTTCTTGTTATCACTGTCCACTGATGCTGTGAAATTACACAAGAACACAGGTCAGAGCAGATCAATTGCTTTGAAATTAAAACTACAAGATGACAAAGATTTCAATTAACTAACCCAAATATTCATGCCCAGAGGTGAGTGGCAGCTTACTCACAAATCCAGTCAGAGGGCACTTGTGGCTCTACTGGTGATTTAACATGCCAGAAAATACCTCTCTAGTACTATGTCCAGATTTCTTAGAGCTCTTCAGTCTCTCTGGTAAGCAGTTTTGTTTGATTAGATCAGAAAGAGTTTAAAAGAACTAAGGGGAGAAACAAAATCAGAAATTAAGCTCCCTGCAGGCTGGAAGGAATAAAAGCTGGAAGGCATAAAACCCAGAGGTAAAACACTGGTTTATGTTTATTAATTTAAGCTAAGGTTAATGCTATCAGATAAACAGAAGGTCAGACACAACAAAAAGCCTCTAGGTCAAAGGGAACCACTACAGCACCAGGAGCTTAGAGGGACAGATAGTTCTAAAGGAAAAAAATTATAAGCTATCTTGGAACACTTTCAGGAACAACTTTATTAGGTCTAAGTGCCAAGTGATGTAATCAGCTTTAAGAGATTTCCTTAGAAGCTGCAACCTCATCTGCTCTACTCACATTCAAAATATTCCTTTTGGGAAAAAAAATCCTTTTTATTCCTTTTGGGGAAAAAAAAGAAGTAGTGAACATTCAGAGTACAGGATTGATTTTTCTTTTTAACTTTTTTGCTTCATATATAATACAAAGGGTGATTATTAGTGGTGCATTTCTAGTAAAACAATCTAAGGAAACACAATATTCAGGAAATCAGAGCTTTATCTGAACTTCACTGCAGCCAAGACAGGCCTTTAGCTTCTTTTGGGCAGCAAAGACAGGCAAAAAGCACAAACTCTAATTTGGTGACAGCCAAAGTAGGTACAAGAAGCAAACTCTACATCTAGGTACCTTTTAAACCAGTAGATCTCCTCTGGATCTGCAATTCCATATTCCCTTAACTTCATCACCATCAGAGAGCTCTTCCTGATGGCTTGCTCATAGCGTTCACTACGGGACAGGAAGTTCAGATCCTCATGCTGGAAGTCAGGGTCATTAAGAACTAAGGCCTCTGTGGACAGAGAGGAGAATGAAAACAGACTCAGTGTACACAAATCTCGAGAGACAACGGGCAAGAAACGATTTGGTGTTTTACTTGCTGCACCTTAAGGTACAAATAACAGAAAATTCTGATTTAAAGAAATCAGAAAGAAGTCAAAGCTCGTGGAGAAAGGACTCTAGGTACAAGACACTCTCCCATCCCACCATAATTTAAGTTTGGAGCACTCTGGACTTACTTGGAGGCTAATTCCCTCAATCACTAGCTCAAAGTCTCTCAAGAGACATCACTGCTGACAGATCAGGCTGCTTCATGAACTTTGACCCCCACACAACTCCTTGCAGAAGGACACAGGCATTACTCCCAGTCTGCTAGCTGGTAGCCAAGGCATCTAGAGGTCACTGACTTCCTGTGTCCCCTTTGGCACACAAGTTGCACAACACCAGCCTCTGACAGCCCCAGCTCTGCATGGGATGGGAGAGGAGGTGGGAAGCATTCTGTCAATCTCACACATCCTGGTAATGGTGGGTGAGAAGCTGCCCAGACTTAGACTGCTGGGCAAGGGTCCACCGGGAAGGAAAGGGAGGTGAGAAGGCCCAAGGGAAATGGCCATGGGAAGCTGCCTTGCACTCTCCGGACTAAGGAGAGAGAGCTGTCAGAGCTGGGACGGGGAGAAGGATCGAGGATGTAACACTGCTGCTCTCCATCCCGCCAGGCAGAAATCCCTTCCTTCAGGCAGCCCCCTCCGCCTGCCAACCCTCTCCTCACAGCTTCTCCCTCTCCCTGGTGTGTCCCCTCTCCCCAAAAGCTCCTCCACACAGCCTGTCTCTTCACTCCTCTCTCTTCTTCCCCCTCGCCCTAGGGCCTCCCTCTCTCCACAACCTCCTCCCTTCAGCCTAGGGCTCCCCGGTCCCGTCACTCCGCTCTCCCTCTGCCCAGAGCCCTCCTCTTGCCCTTCCTTCACTCTCCCCTCCTCACACCTCTCAGTCCCCCTCTCTAAAGCCTCCTCCTCCCTCACAGGGGCCCTCGAGCCCCCTCCTGCGGGCTGTGCCGCCCCTCTCCCCCTCGGCGCGGCGGCGGGCACCGGGCCGGGCCCTCCCTCACCGATCTCCTTGCGGCGGCGAGTGCGCTCGGCGCCGCCGTCCAGGATGTGGGTGAGGAGCTCGGTCTGGAAGGTGGCGGCGGCGCGCTCCCTCCGCAGGTCCGCGTTCACCAGCGCCATGGCGGCAGCGGCGGCGGCAACACCGGCAGCAGCTCCGCTTCCACCCCCGACCCGGCCCGTCCCCACGGCCGCCCAGCCCTGCCCGGCCCCCGTCCCGCCGGGACCGGCCCCCCGTGACGTCATGTCCCCGCGCCCGGCCGCGTGCGCGCCGCCTGCTCGCGGTGCCGGTGAGCGGCGGGGCTGGGGCGCCGGTAAGAGGGGGCTCTGAGGGGGGTGCAGCGGGCTACGGCTGCCGTAAAGGGGGCTCTGAGGGGGGTGCAGCGGGCTGGGGCCACTGTTCAAGGGGTGCAGGCGGACGTCCGCTCAGTGGTGCCTTAAACAGGGCCCGGTCGGGGCCTGATCGCCGTTAATATCGGTTTTAAACGTGCCGCAGCTGGGTCGGGCTTGGGTTCAGTCAGGCTTCATGCGGGCTGCAGCTATGACTGGGCCTCCGATCAACTGAGCTTTAAACGGGCATGCGAAGGGCCGCAGCCGGTGTCGGGGCTGGGTTCAGTGGAGCTTTAAACGGGTGGGCAAGGAGCCGCAGCTGTGCGGGGGTGCGCAGGGCACGGTGCTTTACGGTGCACGTTACACTTGGCTGCGATGGGCTGCGGCTGTGTGTGTCTTACATGGGGAGCTACCGGAGCTGGGGCTGCCGTGTGCCTTGGGGGTGCATGCAGTGGGCTGTGCTTGAGGCTGGGTGTGCAATAAACTGTGAGAAACGCTGCCTGGAATACTGTGTTGTGTGTCATGGGCTGCACCTGGGGCTGGGCATGGAATCGTGGAATGGTTTTGGCTGGAGAAGAGCAGCCATCATCAAGTCCAACCATTAAGCCAGCACAGCCACCTCCACCACTAAAGCCATGTCTTTTAAATGCTTCCACACACTGTGACTCCACCATGGCATTGGGCAGCCTGTTCAAAGCTTGACAACCCTCTGGGGGAGGGAGTTTTTTGTGATGCCCAACCTAAACCTCTCCTGGCACAACTTGAGACCATTTCCTTCTGTCCTATCACTTGTTACTTAGGAGAAGAGACTAACCCCACCTTCCTTTCAGGGAGTTGTAGAGAGTGAGGAGTTCTCAGCCTCTTCCAGGCTACACAAACCCCAGCTGCCTCAGCCACTCCTCACAGGACTCTGGACCCTTCACCAGCTTTACAGCCCTTCTCTGGACATGCTCCAGCAGCACCTTGATGCCCTTCTTTTAGTGAGAACACTTAACACAATATTCAAGTACAGGGGGCTGGTTGCCACCCCAGGCCTGCTGCTCACACTCGGGGTGCACACCACAGATGGCATGTGTTAAATTGCACCAGACAGACACAAAACATGTTGCTGCTGGGACTGGGCAGGCATTAAGTAGCACATGGAGTGTGTGCATAACAGATACCTTTGGGGCTCTAGACATAGCGTCAGAGAATGTTTAGGTTGGAAAAGACCTTTTAAGATCATCAAGTCCAACCATTAATGTTTGCTCTTCTGCAGGCTCGGGAGCTGTTGTGTGAGATGCCATCAAGTGCATATGTTTATTACTTCCCATGGGAGATCAACAGCTCAGTGCCAGAGGGGGAGACACTGAGGACATTTGGCAGGTGAGAAGGATTCTCAGCTCTCCTTGCAGGCCAGGCCTTGCCTTCTCTGGCTGGGCCCTGTCCCTTTAATTGTCATATGTCTGCACTGTTGACCTTCCTAAATCAATTGTTTCCAGGTTATGCTACTACGACCTGGCCCACTCCAAAGTCATTCTCACTGCTGAGCACAGTTCAGCTCAGTACCAGGTCTATGTTGACACCACACTCGTGGAGCCATTCCAAGCCCAGCTGGAGTCTTGCTACATGGTCCTGGGAGAGACTGAGCATAGGGAAGGTAAAAGCTCCAGGAACCATTGCTCTTTGCTGCTGCTTGTGATTCATCATCTCCTTTGGGGGTCTCTGGGTGCATGGTGAGGCACATTGTCACTGAGATTAGCCTTGCCCAAGGCAGGGCTCACCTCATAAGGCTGCCTCTGGTCACACAAGCATATGATTCAGGACAGGAGCACCCTGCCTCTCACCACTGACCATGAGAAGAGCCACCCTTGGTGAAAATCTGGTCCTCTGGCATAGATATTGTTAGAAACAAGAAGCACTTCAACAGCAGCACTGAACTTGTGAAACCTGTGCTGAAGCCTTCTAGCATCACCACCAGCCATCACATTGTCTTCACCCCAAACATGGCTTATTGAGCACCTCAGTGTGAGCTGGCAGGGTTGGACTTTGCCATCCTTGAAAGGCTCTAATTATATCCCTGCCCTGAGCCATGGGGCGTGGGGAATGTGGGCAAGATCTGTCACACAGAGCACCCTGTTGTCCTAGGGTGCCCTGAGCTGCTCAGTGCTTTGTGTGGTGAGCTGATCTGGGCTGGGCCTTGGGGTTGTGAAGCAAATCCCATGTTGTCTTGGCCACACCTGATAACAAGCATTTGCATTTGTGCCACTGAAATCCTTGGTGGCACGTGGAAAGCCACACTGGATGTGGCATCTAGTGAGTAACCCACTAAGCCACTGCTGCACAATTCCTTTAGAAAGACATCTTGGTTCGGTCATCACAGCTTAAGAATGAGTTGGCCCCATTTTGCAGGGGTAGAAGCAGAGCAGGCTGAGATGGTGGCTGTGTCACCAAGGTTTGGCCCCTTTTGTGCAGCAACTTGTCCCCATTTGAATGCCAACAATATTCTGTTGGTTATAGTCAGCATCAAGCCTCTCTCTGAGCCCAGCCTTATTCTGTCCTTGTCTCATCTGCACAGAGGCATCCAGAAATGAGCTTACACCCATCCCTGATGCTTTTTAAGACAGGGAAAACCAAACTTCAGCCAGCCACAAAGCAGACAGATGCTGCAAGGCAAGCACTAGCATCAACGTGTCCCGGGCTTGGTGTTTCCCGGTGCAAGGAGAATGCAGCATCAGTCACCACAGTTTTGTAGCCAACAGGGCAGAGAGGAAGCAAGCCAGGGAATGAACTTGCTCCTGGGCGTGCTGCTTATTCTGGTGGAAGCACGTGGCCACTTCTGCACATTCAGGCTATGGTTATTTGGCCAGCTGGGCCACACTGTACCTGAGGGAACTTCTCTGGTTGCCTCTGAGCTCACTGTCTGGTTTTCTTGCTACAGAAACTTCCTGTTTATATTTGCAGGTGAGGGTCCTGTGGTAAAGGCACTAATATTGACCTGCGTGGAAGGGATGAATGTGTCCTTGCTGGTACAGGCCATACAGGAGCAGAGGAAGTACTTCAGTGAGAGGCAGGAGCGGATGGAAGACAGCACATCCTGACAGCAGCTCCAAGACCAGCCATCTGCTGCTCCTTGCACTGCCACTGGCAACAAATATGTTAAAAGTATATTTAGAAGGTGGGGTTTGCAACAGACTGCTTTGTGCCATGGCCCATAGCCAAACTGCCAAGCAGGGAAAGACTTGGGTCCACGTGGGACTTGTGGGTTGTCCATTCATGCCAAGTGGCATCACTGAAAATAGCTCTGGGAAGTAGGTTGAGCATTGGTTTAAAGGGTGGTTCAAGAAAAGAGGGTGCTGGTCCTTTTGTAATGCAAGGCCTAGAGGTAGCAGAAATCCACATCACAGAACTGAGCAGCTCATACCCACACACACTGCCAAAGTGCAGCAGGTTACAGTGCTGTTGGCACATCAGAGGTAAAGGGCATTAGCACAAAGTTTCTCAGCCCAGCATGGCTGCATGTTGAAGGAGTGCAGGTGTTTGGTTAATGTGAGTCAGCTGCCACACCAGAGCATTCCTGACAAAACACTCAGGTGTCAGGATGGACCAACAGAGGATAAAGAAAGAACAAAGAGACACTATTTTCAGTAGCACCCAGCTCTCTGGGTTTTCAAAAGCTGGCTTCCAAGGGGAAGATTGACTTTAGCTCTCAAATAAATACTTGCCATGCCATGAGAAATGCTACTTGGCTTTCTTCCCTTGACTCGGTTTAGAAGACCTTAAATCACTTTTTTCTTTGGAAGAATCTAAAGGTTTTGATTGAATACCTGAAGGGATCCTACAGGACATCTGGAGAGGGACTTTTCCTAAGGGTGTCTAGAGAGAGGACAAGGGGAAATGGTTTGAAGCTGAGGGAGTTTAGAATGGAACTTAGGAAGAAGTTCTTCAATATGAGGGAAGGGGGACTCTGGAATAGGCTAACCAGGGAGACTGTGGATACTTCCTCCCTGGGGGGTGTTCAAGGCCAGATTGGATAAGGCCTTGAATCATAGAATCAAACAGGTTGGAAGAGACTAGATTGAGTCTAGTTCTGGAATCAACCAGGTCAAGTCGAGAGGTGTCCCTGCCTGTGGCAGGGAGTTTGGAGTAGATGATCTCTAAGGTCCAACCTAAGCCATTCTATGATATGATTCTATGACATTTCCCTAAATAAAGGTGAAAGGGCAGCCTGGCTTTTATTGATTAAAAACATATTTCTTCCTAAGTCAAATGCATTGAGCCCTGCAGGAGCCCCATGGATCAGCTAGGAGAATTTAGCAATATGCAATTCTCCTAAGTACTGGGTGTGTGAGGAAGTGTTTGGCTTTGAAAAAGTTGCAAGAAGAGGAGGTGAAGTTACATCAGAGCTGCTGTGGTTTAAGAACATGGTGCCAGGCTCACTTGGCAGAATTAAGCTGTCAACAGAAAAACAGAAAAATCACTGATGGGAGATGAGAAAAAAAAATAGCCCAAGAGAGAGAAAACACTCCTGTGCTATAGGAATCCCTGGACGTGGAGTGAGCTGGGATTGGTTTGCAAGAGAAATAAGCCCCTTGCAGACTTTCCTGCTTTTTGCTCAGATTGTCTGGTGAAACATTCAGAAAACAAGGGCTGAAGCCATGCACTGCACAGCAGCAGGTCAAAATGGAACAGGTATCAGCAAAGCCTGTCAGCAGCAGGCTTGACTCAAGGACCTGAGGTGGCTCAGTAATTGCTGTGCTTTCTATAATCTTTAATCACATAGAGCTAGACCTGCCTCAGCACACTCTGTTCAGCCCAAGCCTAAACAAAACATAATCTCAAGAGGCAGGATTTTAGCCCAGTTTTGTAAGATAAATCAGTCATAATGTGTTCATGTTTATACTTTATCTCCTGTCCATTTCCCTACCTCTCTCCTTGTGCTTAGTTTTTATGCAAATGGCCAGGTTTGGCAGAAAACTGGCAACATCCAAGGTACCAGGACTGGGAATATCCAAAATCCCAAGTTTCTACAATCATAGAATCAGCCAGGTTGGAAGAGATCTCCAAGATCATCCAATCCAACCTATCACCCAACCCTATCCAGTCAACTAGACCATGGCATGAGTGCCTCATTTTGAACATCTCTAGGGACAGTGACTGCATCACCTCCCTGGGCAGCCCATTCCAGTGGCAAATCACTCACTCTGTGAAGAGCTTCCTCCTGACATCCAGCCTAATCACTACAAATGTTAAGGTGAAAAAAACCCCAAAACACCACAAACCCAAACAGCCAGGATGAGGAGAGCAAATCTGGCAATGACTCCAGATGGAGACTTGAGAGCAAGCTCAACCTTCAACGAGACTTGAGAGCAAGCTCAACCTTCAACAAGCCACAAGAGAACCCACACAGGATCTTGCTGTGACCATGTGAATCCCTCTTCAGCCACAGAGTAAACATGCTTTGGGTCTTTGAAACCAATATCAAGTGGTAGAAGCTTTTAAGCTGGTAGCTCAGCAATGGGCTGAATCAGTTCTTTCTAGGTCACCTAAATGTCAGGGTCTGCTCTGTGAACTGACATAGGTGTGTCCTGCTGTGCTGTGCTGGTTTGAGACTAATTGGAATATTTTAATGGGAAAAAAATAGATGATAGGCTGTGAAAAGGAAATAAGAGTGATGTCTGCTTCACTCACAGGCTTGCTGAGATGTATAAAAACAAGACCACAAACATAGATAAGACAGAGTGCCTATCTGTTGGAGCATGTGTCTGTGTTTTCTCCCTGGGCTTTTGCTGTTCTGCCTGGATCTGTGTAACCCAACCAATCATTCTGCTTCTAACCCCCCCTTGCAGCTCACCTTGCACAAAAGGCAGACTCTGGGATAAGGTAGAGGGGTGGAAAGAAGGTGGAAGGGTGGTCGGGAGCCCCTCCTGGGGACTCTGCTTTCTGGGGGGCAAGTTGTGTTTCTGACTTACTGTTGTGTATTTCTGTAAATAGCTGTATGTATTTGTCATAGATTGTAAATATCTGCTTGTATGTTGTGCTAAGCTGTGAATATAAACCTTCACTCCTTACCTTCCAGCCAGCTGAGTCTAGTCTGGATGATTTCATAAGAGTGGGTGGTGGGCTGGGTAACTCCCAAACCATCACGTGTGTCTGTCCAGAGACATGGAGCATCCAAGCCCTCCAGAAGACAGTCCCTGTGGCTCTCCCTTTCCTGGTGCCGTGATACACAATATTCCTTAGCCTTCTATCAGCTGGGAAGTCAATGATTAATCCCCCTCCGAGGACATCTTCCCAGAGGCCGACCAAGCGGCACAGCCCATGGTGGGGGAGGTTTAGGGTTCAACTGTGCAGGACAAAGAACCACAACAACAAAAACTAACATTTAAAAAATACATTTCTGCTTGTGGGTTTGACCTGAGTGTGTCTCAGGGAGCCCTAATTGTGCACTACATTCCCACGTCCACTGTACACAGCTGGAGAGCTTCCCTTAGAATCATAGAATCACAGAATCAACCAGATTAGAAGAGACCTCCAAGATCAGCCAGGCCAACCTAGCACCCAGCCCTGGCCAATCAACCAGACCATGGCACTAAGTGCCTCATCCAGGCTTTGCTTCAACACCTCCAGGGACGGTGACTCCACCACCTCCCTGGGCAGCCCATTCCAATGCCAATCACTCTCTCTGCCAACAACTTCCTCCTAACATCCAGCCTAGACCTCCCCTGGTACAGCTTGAGACTGTGTCCCCTTGTCCTGTTGCTGGTTGCCTGGCATTAGAGACCAACCCCACCCGGCTGAGAGAGTCATTGGACACTGGAATGGGCTGCCCGGGGAGGTGGTGGAGTCGCCGTCCCTGGGGCTGTTCAAGGCAGGATTGGACGTGGCACTTGGTGCCATGGTCTAGCCTTGAGAATTGTGGTAAAGGGTTGGATGATCTGTGAGGTCTCTTCCAACCTTGGTGATACTGTGATACTGTGGCTACAGCCTCCCTTCAGGTAGTTGCAGTCAGCAATGAGGTCTGCCCTGAGCCTCCTCCTCTGCAGGCTGCACCCCCTCAGCCTCTCCACACAGGGCTTGGCCCTCTGCAGTCCCTGCTGCCTGCCCAGCAGGCCCAAAGCACCTCTTTACCTCCAGTTTTACTTCAGCCAGCACACCCTGGGCCACAACCGACCAGCCCTGGATCTGCTGAGCTCTTTGGGTCCGCTCGAAGTCCTCCAGACACGCCGTAGGCTCCCCCCCGCAGATCCCCTCCAAGCTTGCTCAGGCAGCCCTGTCTGCCGAGGCAGGTCCCTGTGCTGGAGCAGCAGCAAGCAGGGACCCAAGCTGTGGCAGCAGCCGAGGGCACACACGGGGAGAGCAGAGACCTGCTGCGCAAGGGCCAGGGTCAAGCCATGGACAGCTTGCAGGAGGTGTTCCAGAAGGTGGAGAAGATCGGGGAGGGCACCTACGGGGTGGTGTACAAGGCTCGCCACAGGCGCACGGGGCAGCTGGTGGCCCTCAAGAAGATCCGCCTGGACTCGTGAGTGGGGCACGGCCTGGGGCTGCCACGGCTG
Source organism: Pogoniulus pusillus (assembly GCF_015220805.1). Lineage (NCBI taxonomy): Eukaryota > Metazoa > Chordata > Aves > Piciformes > Lybiidae > Pogoniulus > Pogoniulus pusillus. The sequence continues at coordinate 10,493,669 of NC_087274.1, read as the reverse complement.
GGCCTGGCCCCCTGCACACCCAGGGACCAGGCTGGCTAAGGAAAGAGTGGGGGGAGGAGGGGGGGAGGAAGACAAATGGCTCCGGTGGGGCTTGCAGCGCCATTTCCAGAGGTGGCCACCAGCTGAGCCTCAGCCCCACGGTGAATGGGCAGGAGGGCCCTGGGCCCAGCCTGCTGTTCGGAGTGGTGCAGGAGGCTCATAGGAAAGCAGCCTGACAGGAGGGATTGTTTCCCCCTGTCAGTTCATGGGGACTTTGTTTCCCTACCAGCTCCTAGAAGCAGCCAGGCCCTGAGCTGGTGCTGCCTGGCCTCGTCATGGCATGGGGCAGGGGCAGGTGGCCTGTCCCTCAGGCTGTGGCGCTGGGGCCTGCTGAGGCCCAGCCTGCAGCCCCTCCAGGGTGGGCACTGACCAGATAGAAGCTTCTTACTGCTCTCCTGGGCTGTCCCCATGATGGAGCAGGGCCATGCTGGTGGGACTGCACTCCGTGGTGGCCCCTCAGGGTGGTGGAGGTCCCTCAGGGTGGTGGAGGCATCCTTGCTCGAGGGACAAAGAGCTTCCATTTCACTTCAAAAAAGAGAGGTTTGGGCATTTAAATTGCCATTGCTTCTCCAAATGTGCTCTCAGGTTTCCCCACACGAGTTCTTCCCCAGAGCTTGCATTGTTTAGGTCATCCCCTCCCACCCCTTCCCCGTGGCTCCATTTCCCCTGCCTTGCCTCAGACCACACACAGCCCCACCCCAAACTCAGGGTGCCCAGCGTGAGACACCATCCCCTGGGCAGGTGATGGGGCACGATGGAAGGGAGAAGAGGCGACAGGACCCTGATGGGCTGTGGCACCCCAAAGGGGAGCAGGTTGCCATACAGCCCATTTATGTTGCAGGGAGACAGAGGGTGTCCCCAGCACTGCCATCCGAGAAATCTCACTGCTGAAGGAGCTGAAGCATCCCAACATAGTCAGGTAAGGCTTGGATGAACCTTCCCCACCAGCTCATTGATGAGGTCTTGCTCGAGTTGATCTGGGTACAGGCAGCAAGAAGGGTTTTCCTGTCCTTCCCTTACTGCACAGACAGGAGCAAAACAAACAGGAAAAGGCAGGAACCACTGGCACTTCTGCAGGTCTCTGCAATAGCTCACAGCACTGCCACCTCACTCCAGCGACTCAGACTGGCCCAAGCTGCTGTCACTCCATTCTAGATGCTGCTTTTCTATCTGCCTCTACCTGCTCCAAAACACTCGCAGAGTAACAGCAGCTGTGGGAGGAGGAATGTTTGGGTACTTGCAATAGTCTGTTGAAGATGCTGCAAGGAATTGATGAGAGTATTTGTGTTTCGTTTGCAGGCTCCTAGATGTCATACACAGCCAGAATAAGCTCTATCTGGTGTTTGAGTATCTGAATCAGGACCTGAAGAAATACATAGACTCATCTCGAGCTGGAGAGATTCCTTTAAGCTTGGTCAAGGTACAGTGTGCAGGAGTTGCTGGCAGGCAGGGCAGAGAGCATGTCTCCTTGCTGCCTTCTGCTGGGGAGAGCCATAATTGAGGCATTCTTTGCCAGACTAGCTCTGGAAGAGATTTATTTATCCTTGGCTGGAGCTGTTCAACCTTTCAGAGGGAAAACCTCATGGCACTATTGCTCAGCACATTTCTTTCCCAGATATTTGCAGGCTTTCCAGCCCATCTCACTGCAGACCAAACCACTGGTAAGAGGACAACAGAGGATGGGTGACAGGAACTGCTTGGACTGCAGTCTCTCTGTCCCCTTGCAGTGCAGGGGCAGTTGGTGTGCATCTCTGAACGATGGCCTGCAGGCCTGGTATTGCATCATAGCAAGGTTGTTTTCCCCATTCAGGTTTGCACACTTTAGCCTTCAAAGTAGTTGTATTGTGATCCTGTCTGAAATCTCTTCTCTCCTTAGAACTACCTTTTCCAGCTGCTCCAGGGTGTGAGCTTCTGCCACTCGCACAGAGTCATCCACAGAGACTTGAAGCCGCAGAACTTGCTCATTAACGAAGCAGGAACAATCAAGCTGGCTGATTTTGGACTGGCACGAGCCTTTGGAGTCCCCCTGCGCACATACACTCACGAGGTATTGTTTGGGCTCCCTGCCACTTTAGAGTGTGGTACACAGTGCCTAGTGGGTGAAGAACAGCACAATACTTGTCTGTAATGAAGGCACAGCTGTGCCCAGACGTGTGCTCCTAACCTAACCCACAGCTGAGAGGTTACCTCCTGTCCACACAAAGTGTGCTGACTGCTTATACCCCTGTCTGCCTGCAAGCTGGGTTTCCACATTCTCCTCACAGGGTGTGTTTGGTTGTTCCAGGGTGTCCAGTTGAAAAATGATCTGTTAATCCCAGTCTTGGGAAGAGAGGATCTCATGCCTCTGGTTTCATCCAGGGAAAGCAGACAAAGGTTGTTTGTTGGTTCCTTACCAGGTGGTGACTCTATGGTACCGAGCACCTGAAATCCTGCTGGGATGCAAATACTATTCAACTGCTGTGGATATCTGGAGCATTGGCTGCATCTTTGCAGAGATGGTAGGATGGAGTTTAAAAAACCTCTCTTTAATGAGCAAGGGAGGATGCGGCTGCGGTGGGAGAGGAGGAACAAGATGCAGGACATCTGTGATACTGAGGTATCACCCTGTGCTGAGGAGTGTACCATGGAAAGGCCACTTTGAGGGTCAGCTGAACTGTAGCCAGAGGCTCAGAAGGAGATGTGCTTCCCTCAGGGGCCTGGCAAAATGCAAATAAGCCTCCGTTGTCCTACTGCAGTTTCAGGTACATGGGAAGGTGATGCCTTTCCTCACAGAATGGGTAACTTCAGTCTTATTGCTGCAGCATTTTGATCCTGGGAGGAGATGACTCTCTTGCAGATGCCCCCAGAATGGACTGCAGAGAACTGTCACTCTTATAGTGTTGCAGAGTGGGTCTCCTAGGGGTCCATACTCCACTCTGAGGACCCCTGGTTATCCCTGCAGCATAAAAGCACTATCCCTACCTCCCCAAAACCCTGAGCTGCAGCTCAGCAGAGCCTGGGCAAGTAGGTGGGGAAGGAGCTACTCTGCAAGAGATAGTGTTGGGAAACTGGAGACAGAGAGGGATGAGGGCCTGGCTGAAAGAGAGACAGCCTCAGGGAAGCCTGGATCCATGGAGAGGAGACAAGCAGTCAGACACTCTTAACTCCCAACCACTGCCTGGCAGAATCGCTGCATTGTCACTGCTCTATGCAGTTGTTCACCTGGGCTGGGACAAAGGGCTGCTCCCAGCAGGAAGCAGAGCACAGAGCTGATGGGGAGGTGATAACTAGTGGTTCTCCTCTGTTCCCAGGTGACCAGGAAGGCTCTGTTTCCAGGGGACTCCGAGATTGATCAGCTCTTCCGGATCTTTCGCACCCTGGGCACTCCCACCGAGGCAACCTGGCCGGGGGTGACCCAGCTGCCTGACTACAAGAGGGACTTTCCCCGGTGGGCAAGAAAGGAGATGAAAGAAATTATTCCCAACTTAGATCGAGATGGTAGAGACTTACTGATGGTGAGTGAGGGCTCAGAACCCAGGGACAAAGAAGGCCTTTTCACACCAGGCAAAGAACAAAGATGCCTGGGGCTGATTTAGCTGGAAGTGTTTTCAGCTGCGCTGGCTCTAATGCTCACTGCTGCCATTGCAGAAACACTAAATCATGGGGCAGAGCTCAGCCCTGGCTCTGAAGCTGGGCTGTCTGTGCAGGTTCCTTTAGGAAACCACTACACTGAGGGTCAGGAGAACCTTCTAGAGTAATGCCCACTGTAACTTCAGCTGTGGGCTACTCCCAAAGCGGGCAAAAGACATGACCAACATCTGCACCAGGGCCCAGCCACATGCAGGTGCAGTCAGTCACGGGTTTTCTTAAATCCTCAATCTGCTGGTCTTTTCTCTCGGCAGCAATTGCTCCTCTACGACCCCAGCAGGCGCATCTCAGCCAAGGCGGCCCTCAGCCACCGCTACTTCCTCTGGAGAAGCCCTCCGAGCCCTGAAGAGCAATGCGTGCTGCAGAGACACTGCAGATGAGAAGACAGCTCTCCTGGTTCGCCTGCACCTCTGGGTAGCAGTGCAAGTTTGGTTTGGAGCACTTAGCTGGGGCTCAGTGCCCCACCTCTCCTGAGAAACCTGGAGCGGAGTGTTCTTGCGTTTAGACTCTCGGCCTGTTGCCGGGGGCAGGTTTGTCCGGGTTACAGCCAGTAGAGCTGTTTTGAAGAGGCCACACGCAGAAGCGAGGGGGAATTTATCAGCAGAAAACACTGACATGCAGGTGAGAGAGCATCTTCCAGAAGGGTGTTCTCGCATCGTTCATCGAGCTAGAGTTAACACTCGGTGAGTTCAATTCGCTCAGCACTGGGGCGTTGCCAGGTCTGCGGTGGCAGTGTCTGACACCAGGGCGTGCTGGAGCTCCACTGTGGGCAGGGGAGCGCTCCTCTGCTGCTGTTGCCACAGCCTGGGCTTGTCAACGCTAGGCAAATTACTTAATCCGAGCTGTTAACAGAGCTGACACTCTGCTGCTCCGCAAACTGAAATGCACTATCAGGTGGCTTAATTCGTGCCTTAGCTGGGATCAAGAAGCCAAAGGCTCTCGGTAACCACGCGTTGCGTATGGCTGGAAGCAGTAAGAGCTGAAATGCAGCTTTCCCATCACCAGCCCAGATGTACTGCTGTGTCCTTTGCTTTGCTGCCTTGGAAACGTTTACTGCTGTTCAAATGTTCACATTTTGCTGCGGGTTTGACATCTCCATTCTTTTCCTTTCTGTACAGAAGAAAAGTAAAGGCTTGTTGCAACTTCAGAAACCTTGGTGCTTATTGTTTGGCACTGCCCAGCAGGCTGGTCACACAGAACAGTCTGCCTGGTCCTTCTTTCCACGCAGCTCTTCTCCATTCCTCGCCTTCTGCAGTCTTTATTTTATCCTTTCCAGCCCAAATCCTTGACAGGTGCAGATATGTGCTCTGGGCTCGGCTGTGGCATCAAGGGCTGCCTCAGTTGTAAGGTGGGCTTGATTTCCATCAGAGGCTGCCACAAACCAGCTCACAGCTGTGCTCTACTTAAGGTTTTTTAACTTAGGGAAGCCAAACTTCTGGACTCCTTTTGCATGCACATGGATGCCCTCCTAATAACTGCCATGCCAAGAAATTATCTCAGCAGAGCCTGACAGCTTTCAAAGCTATGACACTCCTGGAGTCTCATGACAGGTAAAGCAATGAAGAAGAGAGGTGGCTGCACAGGCAGCTGTCACACAAACCTCCCTCCCCACCTACTAGATACTGGAGAATCTGCACAGGGGAGAGACTAAAATCTTTAGAGTCCCTCCTGAAAAAGCCTCTCCCAGCCCAAGATTTGCTGCTCTTCCTCTTCCCTCATCATTCATTCTTCATCCCCACACGACAAAAAGCAGCAGGTGGCTCTGTTTAATTCCTGACATCAAAAAAAGACCTTTTGGCATCCCTGTTCACAGGCTCACAGGATGTTAGGGGTTGGAAGGGACCCAAGGAAATCATGAAGTCCAGTCCCTCTGCCAGAGCAGGACAATTCTATCTAACACAGATCGCAGAGGAACACATCCAGACAGGCCTTGAAAGTCTCCAGAGAAGGAGACTCCACAACCTCTCTGGGGAGCCTGTGCCAGTGCTCTGTGACCCTTACAGTAAAGAAGTTCCCCCTTGTGTTGAGGCAGAACCTCTTTTGCTGCAACTTACACCCATTGCTCCTTGTTCTACCCCAGAGAGCAGTGAGCAGAGCCTGTCCCCCCCACTCCTGGCAGCCTTCAGATACTTACAAACATTCATCAAATTCCCTCTCAGTCTTCTCTTCTCCAGACTAAAAAGCCCCAGGCCCCTCAGCCTCTCCTCATAAGCCATGCCCTCCAGTCCCCTAAACATCCTTGTAGCCCTTCGCTGAACCCTCTCCAACAGATCCTCATCCCTCTTAAACTGGGGAGCCCAAAACTGAACACAGTATTCAAGATGAGGTCTCACCAGGGCAGAGTAGAGGGGGAGGAGAAGCTCCCTTGATCTGCTGGACACACACTTCCTAATACACCCCACGATCCCTGTTGTAGCAGTCACAGGTCCTGACAGCAAAACCCTGGGACCTGTTGCTTACCTCCCTCCAGGCCTGGCCACGCTGCCTGGCTCTGCTTCCTCTGCAGATTCACATGCCATCAGGACCTGGAGAGCACCTGCAGTTTGTACAGATCAGGTCTCTTTTGGGAGTGGGTGAAAGTTGCTTTAATTTCGCAGCTGTTGCTAGGAATCATGCTGGAGTGGCTGCCTGGAAAAAACTGACGTACTTATGCTTGCTTGAGCGGGCAGCTGGGCTCACACAGCAGCCTCCAGAGCCCTGTGGCAGGAAAATTGAAGCCCTGCTGTGCTTCTGAGCATCTCACGGGCCCTGTATGGTAACACTCAGCTCACAGGGGCACCTTTTTTTGAGCCATGGGTGAATTCTGCCATGGGATTAATTTCCCTGCCTTTACATCTACGTTTTGAAGTCAATTCATTTTGTCCAGACAGTGCTCGGTTGTTTGCTGCAGAGAAGACAACAGCACCGTGGCTGAGGGATCCTCTCTGCTTTCAGCCAGCAGGGTGCAAAGCCAAATGCAGCAAGGCTACTCCAAGCAGCTTTGAAGAAGTGGGACCCAAAAGACTTCTGGGAACAACACTGCTTTGGTGCTGCTTGGTTGCACTGGGACATGATCCTCACCTAGCCATGTTTCTGTACTCCAAGGGGTGTTGAGTTTCTTTCTTGGAGCCCCATGTCCATTGTAGCCCAGCTCCAGCTTGCTGGTCCAGATCAAAGAGACGCAGTGCCCCAGCTACCAGCAGTGCTCTAGCAAGAGGAAACAGGCTGGGAACAGATGCTATGGGGTGTGTCAAATGATTTCCCCCATTATAAACCAACAAATTGCCCCATAGTGAACATGGCAACAGAGATGGCCACAAACACCACCCACAGGGCTGACAACCCCAAACTTGTGGAGCAAGGGACAGAGCCTGGACAGATTATGGAATGGAAGCTTGGAGTTTCCATAGCTGGAGTCAGACTGTTAATGCCTGAGTACTACGTAACAGCAGGAAAGTAACAGACCTGTGACTGTGCTGAACGTGGCAAACTGGAAGCATTTCTTCTTGGAGCACAGACTAAAATCCCAGTTAGACTATGTGGAAACAGAGGCTTTGCTGCTGTTCTGATGGGAAAAGAGGGGGAGAAAGCCTCTACACTTACTGATCATGTGGAATCAGAATTCCTGAACAGGGTCAACTGAAAGACCCCTTGGGAAAGGGTTAAGAACAGCTCATGTCAATAGAAAGTCACTTTTCTCACCTCATGAGAAGAGGGGATGCACCACAGTGCTCCACAGCAGGCAAGAAGATCTGGGAGATGAGACCTGCTCATTTCAGCAATGGTTGAGCAGTAGCAGCTACACAGAGGAGTGAAAGCTCACCTTAAGGAACAACGAATTTTCTGTACTGCTAGGTGAAACCTTCTGCCAAGGGCTGTAGAAAGCAGTTTCATATCACTGTTAGCTGCAAACATCATCAGTCTTCTACTGAAGGTCATTCCTTCCCTTGCAACAGATCTACCTCTGGACAGGTACAGGACAAGAGCCCAAAACCATCTACCTTAACAGGGTTTGGTTTTGCTTGGGGCTTGGCTTTCTCTGCCACTCGGTGAGGTGACAAAACTGCAGCCAACATCAACACTGGGGTCTGCAGCCAGAGAGACAGCAGGGACAGGCAGCCTCTTGGACCAAACATAACCTGCAACTGCAGCCTTAGGAGACCAAGTCTCTGTTTCAGTGACAAGGGAGCAAAGTCTCATTGGTTTTCAGATTTAAAGGCAAATGCAGCAAATCTTTAAATACTTGGACTCACAGGCAGGCAGAAACATAGAGGGTTCAGTGCTACGAGATCAGAGGGAGCAGGAGTCTGCAAAGCCTTAGTAGATCAGGCTGCAGGACGCAAAACTGAGTGTGGGAAGGACTCGCCCTACCTTCAGCCACTGTGCAGCCTCAGCCTGCAGAGATGACACAGCCACAGAGTCACACTTTCTACGTTTATTGCATGCAGAAGAATGACCCAACTGGAAACCACTCTGGCTCTCCCTCCTTCCTGGGCATAACCACCTTTAACCTACTGCCAGTGGAGCTCTCACAATGAACCCCCCCCCCTTTTGCTGCCACAGCAGCACCCGAGGGGCTGCAGGGACCCCTGTGTGTCCAGCACGCTCACACTGTCTTCCTCACCTGGCCAAGCTGCGTTGGGAAGCAGAGATAGCTAAGAGAGAAAGTATGCAGCCCTAAATGCTAGATGCTCCCTTCCTGTCGCTGCTGCTGCTGCCTCCGCGGGGAGAGGGGAACTTCTGAAGGACCCAGATCCAGTGCACACCTGGATCCATTCAGTGCCTGAACCGTGAGAACTTAGGGGAACGGCTCCCCTGGTGGTACCGCTGATAGCCCTCTGACGTGGCCGGGAGCAGCAGGAGGCTGCTCAGCGAATCCTTCTGGCAGAGAGCCATGGCCTCCTTGTAGTTTATCTTCTCTTTAGTGATAGGGTCGATGAGATCTTTTTCATAGTTGGACTCATCCTGGAGCCTGTTGGCCAGGTCACCTGTTATCATCCCAGTCTGGGCAGCTTCCAGCACAGGGATGCGGCCAGTTTTCTTGGGATCGATGAGCCCTCCGGTTAGGTGCTGGACCTCCAAGTAGGGGAAAGCACTGTCCCTGGTCATCCATCCCTTCTGAACTGCTTCCCCCACAGACAGCCTTCGCTTGGTCACAGGGTCCTCGATCCCTGTGAAAGCCTTTTGGGCATTGAGCAGTCTCTGCATGTAGGTCCTGTCAACCAGCCCCCTCTCAACTGCCTTATGGACTGACAACCGGTCCCGAGAAATGAGATCGATGATGCCCCCCGTGGCGGCTTGGGCTTCCAGGAGCTTCTGAGCAGTCATGGGATCAAGCAGCTTCTTGGCAACAGCAGTCTTGATGTTGTACTTGGTGTCAGTGGTGGTGTCATACACCCCGGCGATGGGGGATGGGTCATCACAGAAGCCCTTCTGCGAGGCTGGGGGGAAGAAGGTTTGGGTTTGGTGGGTGGTGGGTGATGAGGCTGGAGATTTGGAGATGATGGAGCCAATAGAGAGGGACGAGGGAGGCTTGGATTCCCCAGCCACCAGCAAGGCAAATTCAGAGATGGGAATCTTGCCATCCCGGTACAGCTGGTACTCCTCCTTTGTGATCCTCCTCAGCCTCAGCGCATCGTCGATGGAGTACTGCTTCCCACTCTTCTTGTCAAGGAGAAGTGAGACGTCTCCGTTTGGGCCGAGGGTGGTGACTTCCTCCCAGTCACATTCCAGTTCTTGCAGCTGGATGTACTGGCCTCTGTCTATAATACCTCTCTTATAGGCCTCGTAAGGAGACATATCCTTCCCTGTCTCAGGGTCCAAGATGGAGATCTTGGTGGAGAGGTTTGTCTCTCTCATCTGAGTCTCATGATTGATTTCTTCCCGGTTGACCTTTGACTGGAGATCTCGAATGAACCTCTCCTTGTTGTAAATCTGGTCCTTCTCCCTAAGGATGTCTGCTTCCAGCATGGCAAACTCATGTTCCAGCTGCTTCTTCTTCTGCCTGTCGTTCTCAGTTCGTTGGTTAAGCAGTTTGGACTCCTCCCGAAGGAAAAGGACCTTCTGCTGCTTCTGCCTCTCCAGGTCCCGCAGCTCGCTCTCCAGGTTGGCTCTCTCCTGGATGGCCAAGTTCCTGGCTTTCTGCAGCTCTGTCTCTTCACGAGCCCATGTCCTCTTCATGCCTTCAGCTCTCTCGATCTTCTCCCTGAGCCGACGGACCTCCTCTTCTGCCTTCTGCTTGGCTCCTCTCTCCCTGCTCAGCAGCTCCCAGATGCGAGCACGCTCGCTCTCCAGGGCTCTGTCCTTTTCCACTCGAATCACCTCCTTGTAGATGGTCTTCTCCTGGGATTTTGTTTTCTGCAGGACATCGACTTGCACCTGCAGGTTCTTGCATTCTCTCTGCAAGTTCAGCACCTCTGTCTTCTCACGGTCCAGTTCCAAGCGCAGGTTGCTGGCAGACTGTTCAAGGACCGGATCCTTCTCCAGTTTGACCACTTCTTCCATGATGATCTTCTCTTGCACTGGGGCTGGGCTCTCCTCCAGCTCCTTTATTCGCAAGGTGATTTGTCTCATTTCCTTCTCTAGTGCAAGCCTCTTGCTTCGATCCTCCTGAAAGGTGAGCAACTTCTCCTGCTCCTCCACCAGCGCGCGCACCTGCTGCACGTCCCGTTCCAGACGGCGCCTGTTGCTCACCTCCTCATCCAGACTCCGGCTCAGCCTGCTGTGCTCATCTCGGAGCTTTGGGTCCTTCTGAGTCAGAATCACCTCTTGAACCACTACTTTCTCCTCTGGCTTTCTCCTCTCCAGCAGCATGTATTTATTCTGCAAGTCATAGATGGCATCCTCTGCAGCTCTCCTCTTCTGAGACATGCTGCGCACCTCCTGGCGCAGGCGCTCGGCTTCCTTCTCCAAGAGAGGATCATTCTCGTACCGAATTACTTCCTTGTTGACCAGCTTGGTTTCCACCTTGGATCTCTCCCTCTTCCATTCGTCCCTTTCACCCTGCAGCCTAATGAGCTGCTCCTGGGTCCTGCCGTTGGTGTTCACAAGCTCGTTGAGCTGTTGTTTCAGCCTGTCAATTTCTCTAAGGATCTCTGGACTCTTCTCGTGTTTCACCACCTCCTCTATAACCTCCTTAAACTCCACCACCGGTTTCTGTGACCTGAGAACATTGAGCTCTGCTAAGGCCTCTTCCACTTCACTGTCAATCTTTGTTCTTTTCAGAGTAGCCTCCTGCAGCTCCCTTTTCAGGTGTGTGATTTGCCGCTCTGTTTCGGGATCCACCAGGAAGATTTCATTGACCCTCTCTTTAACCTCTACCCTTGGTTTTTGCTTCTCTGCAATACTGTACTGGCTCTGCAGCTCTCCCAGCTCTCCTATAAGCTTCAAGTTCTTGCTCCTCTCTTCTTCAATCAGAGTTTTAAGCTCAGAAGACTCTTTCAGTAACTCTGGGTCCTGCTCCACCTGCTTCACCTCCTTAACAATAATCTTAGGTTCTGCCGTTTCGATCAACCTTTCCACCTCCTCGATCTTGTTCTTGACTTTCATTATGGCTTCTTCAGCAGACTTCCTCTTGAAGGATTCCTCATCAATTTGTAGCTGCAGGGTCCTAACAGACTTCAGCATTTCTGGGTTCTTCTCCAGTTTGATCAGCTCCTTCACCACCACCTTCTCTCGGATGTTGGGCTGCTTTCTCTCCAGCATGTGCAGCTCTCTCCTCTGCTGCTCGAGTTCAGCAGCAGCAGCCAAGCTTTCCTCCTGCAGACGCTTGATCTCCTGCTGAAGACTGACTGCTTGGCTCTCCAGGCTTGGATCTTTCTCAATTTTTGTGATCTCTTTGGTGAGGAGCTGGGGAGGAACAACTTTCTTCTCGCTCTCCATCTGGGCAAGCTTCCGGCTCATCGCTTCAATGCCTTCTTGCAGTCTCTGCCTCTTTTTGCCTTCCTCTTCAATCTGCTGTGCCATCTTTGACAGGTTGCTCTCCACCTGTGGGTCTCTGTAATACTCTATCATCTCCTTTTCTTCCACTCTTTCAATGGGCTTCTGGGTCTTCAACATTAGCAGCTTGTTTCTATGTTCCTCCAATTCCTCTTCAATCTTGGCCACTTTCCTCCTTTCCTCTTCTAGCTGTGATTTCAGGCCCTCAGATTCCCTGCTTGTGGTGGTTTTGTTTTCAGACCTCTGGCCTTGCTCATGTACGGCTTCAATGTCCTCATGCACTTCCTTCTGGAAGGGAAAACAAACAAAAAGGAAAAATTACAAACCCAAAATGGCAGGGAAACAGAGTCATTCTGAGTCTGGTGCAAAGGCCAGGCAAGGCACAGAGACAGAACTGGTACAGAATCCCCAGGGAGCCTCCAAATAAAGCTGTTTGTGAATGGCAAATGAGGACACACTGCCACCACCTAAAGCAACTGACTTGGTCTGTCTTCCCTTTGCCATGGAAGTGCTGCAGCAGCACACAAAGGTGCTTGGTGCTGCCTTGTTTCATCTACAGCTGAAGGAGGGTAATGAGGTCAGTCCCCACTGTGCGGCAGGTTCATGGTAGTGTCACAGAGCAGAGCACCCCAGTTCAATCTCTTGTACTCCCTGAGCACACTGAAGGTCATCCAGACCAGAGACCTTTCCTGCAGGTGGATCAAGCCGTAGAAAGGCATAAAAGTCCTGTTGAAGTGTTCCTGGTAGGTTGTAAGCAGCCACATCCACAGGCAAAGCTGAAATTGTCAGAAATTGTCTGTGAAGGCAGATTAGACAGAGCTGAAGAAAGGGCTTAAGAGCCCTCAGCTTTCCCCCTAGCACAAACTACAGCTTCAGCAAAGAGTTGAGGGGCAGCTGCAGAGGTGACCCAAGTCACAACCTAAGATGAGTGTCAGTGCAACTGTGATTACTCAGAGGCTTTTTCCTCAAAGGGGCTTCCATTCCTGCCTTTCCTCACACCTGCATGAGACAGTGATTGGATCCCAGGCTGAGCAAACCGCTGACAGCTTTGGAAACATCACTTCAATCTCCAATCTAGAGTACCCCAACCTGGCCACAAGCTGTAAGCTGGTACCTTCTCAACAATCTTCTTGGCAAACTCCAGCCTGCTGAGCTGCTGTTTATTTTCTGCTGCCAGCTCCATGTAGAGCTTGGTGACATCATTTTCCTGAAAAAGAAACAGCAGTGAGAGCCTTCTCCCCCTCACCCTGGCACCTCTGATGGACAGCACAGTACCCCACCTCTCTTTTCACCTGGATCCACTATTTCAGGGATTAGTGTCTTCACCTCTGACTTTCTAGAGAGACACAGATTCTAAGGAGTTGTGTAGGAGGTCCTGAGCCTTTCATCTGAATGCCTGTTAGATGCCTGCTAGCTTACACAGGGTCCAGACTTCCAGATTCACCTGGGGCCCCACATGGATGGCAGCTGGCAAACAGCCCGAGGTGATGCAGGAGAACTGGAGTATAACTGGGAAGTGCACACAGGAGCTCTGCCTCAGTTCTGTCCCTACACACACATCCTGTAAGGTTTATCTTCCTACACAATATGGCAAGGAGACATCATCAGCAATCTCCACCAAAAGGGTCAGACACACCCCTGATGCTGGACCTCCTGTGCTGCATCACCCCATAGACAAAGAGATCCTTGATGACATCTGTCACTGGGATTAGAACCATGATCAGATGTGGCTGCAAGAGTGGATTAAGACCTTGCAGGAGGTGTGAGGCTTGGCTAAGCATCTGGACAAGGGTTTCCATGCCCATCTTACCTGAGCCTGGATACTTTCTTGTAGGGGGGTCACACGCAGCCTCTTTGCAGCAGAGTCAGTCAGGGTGGGGTCCAGAGAGGAGCTGTACTTGCCTGCCTCGAGTTCATAGTCCTGTTCAGAGCAGAAACAGAAGAATCAGCTGAGATCTCCTGAATGAGATGCTAAGGGAATTCCACACGGGGGAAGCAAACCATACATTGAGAGTGGACTGCACATTCTGGGACAGTCTGACCACTGCATTCTTCTCAGCCTCTTTGCTCTTGATCTCCTCCACCAGCCTCTGCAGGAGACACGCATGAGGTTAAGGGCAGGTTGAAATACAACATCCCAGTGACACCCTTGCAGTAAGGCTCTCGATGGGTAGCTCTCCCTTGAGCTGGAGGGGATAGTGGGAACGTTTAGGAATAGTCTCTAGGGCTTTAGAGGATCTCAGCAGCACTCTCACTTGCCCAGGACCTGCCACACTGATTCATTGTGTCTGAGATGAATAGCAGCCAACACAGAGATCTCCACACCTCAGCCTCTGAGCTAGTCGACTTAGTATCTGCTCAAGGAGAGCAAGATGCAACATCTCAGCCCAGGGTTCAATCTTTGAGGATCTGGGTGTGTCCTCTCCATGAAGAGGATGTCAGCCTGGGGGTGACTGGTGCAGATGAGGACACTTGCACTATAGATGAATGCAGTGGGGCAAGACACTTCATCTGTGGGCTGCAATCCATTGTGCCCTTGTTCAAGTTCATTCACTGTGGTGGATGACAGCTGGGAGCTGGTTGACACTACTTTGCATGCTGTTCACAAGCAAATTCCCCCATCCCTGTGACATTGCAGGTTATGACCCCTTGCCCTGGAACACACCTTCTGTGCCTGCAGCTTGTAATTGATCTGGCTTGGCCCATCAGTGGTCTTCACTTGGTGCTTGGGTAGGTTGTTCATCCAAAACATCAGGTTCTCATTGGAGTTTTGGAACTGCTGGTAGGTGAGGCTGATATTTCTGAGAGTCTTCTCTCTGCACAGCACAAAGATGAACAAGAACATTAAGGGGAAGGGCAAAGATTCATGGACAGGTTCCTGAAAAGACAGTGAGGATGTCACTACCACAAACACCAACATAAGAAAACCAAGTGGGTGACAACTGGCCCCTGAGTGGGGAGCACAACTGTGCACATCAGGTTTGCTACTGCAGCATGAACACAGCTTGAGAGAGAAGGAAGAAGCAGGCAACCAACAGCAGGGATTGTTAAGCACCAGGGTCTCCGGGTAGAGTCACTGGGTCATGCAGGGGCCAGCTGCCTGCCTGGAAGCTCAAAGCCTGTGCTCTGTGTAGGGAGGTGGCAGATAGACAACAGCACAGCTCTGATCCTTGGTGTTGCAGAACTGTAGTCAGGATCAGCCTTGCAATGAAGAACACACCAGCAATAGAACAAGGGGACACAGTCTCAAGTTGTGCCGGGGTAGGTATAGGCTGGATGTTAGGAGGAAGTTCTTCACAGAGAGAGTGATTGGCATTGGAATGGGCTGCCCAGGGAGGTGGTGGAGGCACTGTCCCTGGAGGTGTTCAGGAAAAGCCTGGATGAGGCACTTAGTGCCATGGTCTAATTGATTGGATAGGGCTGGGTGCTAGGTTGGCCTGGATGATCTTGGAGGTCTCTTCCAACCTGGTTGATTCTATGATTCTAGGACTTGAATGCTGGTCTGCATTAGCTAAGGGGAGTAAAGATGATGCTGTCCTCACCGCTGATCCAGCTGGTCTGCCACCGCGTGGTAGCGATCGTTGAGGAGCTGCACCTCCCGCTTCTGCCGGGGCAGGTCGGGGCAGTACTCCTGGAAGTTGTTCTGCACAGCACTGCAGCTGTGCTCAGCATCCTTGAGTGCCCGGTTCAGCTTCAGCACGCAGTCCTCCTGGGCCACCAGGTCCCTCTTCATCTTCTGCAGGAGGAAAAAGACACCTCCAGATCTGCACCAGACAGAGCACCAACCAGAATTACCTTCCTCAGCACCTAGGGGTTCACCAGGCTCTCCAAGGTGGACACACAGCATGGAAGAGATGGAGCAGTAAGGAAGGTGGGAAGCAAGGTGAGTTGGGTGCTGCATGGAGTAGAAAAGAGATGTGGGAAAGGCAAAAAAGGGTCACTGTGAGTGCTAATGATGGGGCAGTGAGGCTGGGAGCAGGAAAGCACAGAGGTGGGTGAGGCAGAACAACAGAGGTGAGGGGGTCATTGTGAGTTTTAGAAACCCCAAAGGCAACCTGAGAGGGGCAGGTTTTTGCTAGCCAGTGAGTGTCAACCTGCAACGCTGACACAAAGCCTTCAAGGAACAAGTCCTTAGAAAGTCTTCATCACTGGCCCCCTGAGCTGCTCAAATGAGTGACATCCAGCTCCCTCCACACCACTGCTGTCTGAGCTCAGAGATCCCCCTTCTCACCAAACCTGACGTCCCCCTACCTGTAGATCATTGGCCCGATCCTGAAGAGCATTGGGGGATGCAGGGATGATGCTGTCCTGAGCCAGCTTGGCCTCAAACGTGCTGACAATCTTGTCTGTGTTCTCAATCTGAGTCTCCAGGTTCAGAGCAGCCTTAGCCCTGGGCAAGGGAAAAACGACAGGACAAGGTTAGCTATGGCACACCCCATTCTTCTCCTCTTCTCTCTGATTTTCCATGTTTAAGGTCATTTAGTGTCAGACCTTTTGCAGCATGGCAGAGAAGAAACACTGTGCGTTCACAACCCTATTGTGCTGCCCAGAAGTCAGATTTCACCACCCATGGCAGAACTGGGGGGAGCACACATTCATTGTGGTAGACTTCCCACAGTAGAGGGGAATCTGACCATAGATTACATAGAGGAACCCTTTCAGAGATGCCTTTGATGATGGCTGTGAGGTTTCCAGTCTGCACTGGGCTGGACGGACCTCAGCCAACGCCCCTAGAGACCAAAAGCATTTTCTCTCATGCTTCTGTGTGGATACCTCTGTGTAAGAACTTCCTTCCCTCATCCCCACCAGACCTTGCCACCATCACTCACTTCTGGTTGTACAGGCTGGAGAGCATATTGACGTCGTTGTATTTACTCCTGAGGGCATTCAGTGTGACAGGCAGCTGGGAAGCAGAGGTGCTGGTGGGTTTCTTGGAAAGGTAGGTCTCACACTCCTTCTGCAAGGTATCCTTGGCTGCCCCCAGGCTCTCGAGTTTCTTTGTTGTTTCCTGGCACAGCAGACAGCAGTCACCCAACACAGTCACACCAATGCTGTCATGAAAATGTATCTCCCTCAGGGGCAGATTTTGCTGTGGGGTGAGGGTGTGGTGGCTCACTCAGAAGGATTTGGTCCATGGGGCACAAACCCATCTAGACTGTGGCTGTCTGGCGATAGCAGGGTGTGGGAAAGAGATCCCACCAGAGAGAGATGGAAGAAACCCAGCTGCCTGAGTCCATCCTCCTGCCAGGGCCAGATAAATACCCACAGGTGAGGATGCAGCAAGATGAACTCCTGCAGATCCAGCCCTTGTCCCAGAGGAAAGGAGAGGGCACTAGGGCACTGCCTCTCCTCCTGCCCTCTTCACTTCTACCAGTCTGTACTCCTCACGGGGTAAGCCAAAACTGGTCCTTGGATTAATTCCCTCTACCCCAAAGCCTTTCATGTCACAGACTGGAGGCTGAAGGGTGACAGCATCCCCCACAACAAGGCTGAGGACTCCCCAAGCGTGGTGCCTGGTCCACAGCTCTGAAGTGAACAGACCATCTTGCTCCAGAGCTCAGCCCAGGGAAGGGCCTGTGCTTCTCGAGGATTTGGCTTAACCTGTCCCATTTAAAGGGCTCAGAGCAGCCTGAAACCCTTGCAACTGAAGATGCTTTTCTCTCTGAAGTACAGGCTATCATCTCCTGTGGGCTTCCTATGCCAGTTCTCTTTCGGGCCAAGGACACAGCACTACCAAACTCGTCCTGCTGCAACCTGCTGGCAGCACCCACCTGCTGATGTCTGATCCTCTTGGCAAGGTCATCTGTGGGGTCACTGTAGTTCACTGGAGACCTCACTCGGTTCAAGATCTCCTTCTCTGTCTGAATCAGGTCCTTGCCAACGCGATCCAGGCTACCAAGAAGCTGGTCAGCTTGAGGATCATCCTGGACTGCAGGGGGCCTCTTGGGCAAAGCTGCAGGCAGACACCGCCTAGGTTAACCCCCACTTCATCCTAGCCTTGGCGCATGGCCCTTTCCCCAAGCTCTTCCATGCGTGGTCCTTAAAGCTCCAGCTCCCTCTGCTGCAAAGCTCTGCCCTTTGTGCTTTGCCAGCTCTGAAGGACGCAGGCTGCTCCTGCCCACGGGGATTTGGTGCAACCAGGAACAATTCAGTTCTCGTTTCTAACCCTCAGAGCATCACACACCAGCAAAGGCTTAGGACAATGGGTGTAGCTCTGCCCTGGCCAGCCAGAACTCAAGTCCAAGAGTAGGACAGACAGCCAGGTCCTGCCATGCAGACATATCTCTGCTCAGCTTATCCTTGGAGCTTTTGAAGTACAGCTGCAAGGGTAACACAGCTAGCCAGGGGCTGGGATTTACCCATGGCTGCCTGCTTATTACACAGCCTCCAGCTAGGGAAGAGACTGTGAGAAACCCACATCCCAAAGGAGGTTTAATTAAGGCTTCTGGACAGGCACATCCCCCTCCAACCACTGATGGAGCTGGAGGTCAGTCTCAGAGGTCTGAGAAAGGCAACAGAGAGCTTAAATGAATTGTCTGAGATTCAGACTAGATGTAAGAAAGAAATTATTCACTGTGAGGGTGGTAAGACCCTGGGCCAGGCTGCCCAGAGAGGTGGTAGATGTAAGCGTTCCAGGTCAGGTTGCACAAGGCTCTGAGCGACCTGATCTAGCTGTAGGTGTCCCTGCTTGCTGCAGGGGGTTGGACTGGACGAGCTTTAAAGGTCCCTTCAGATCCATCCTGTAATTCTGTCAGCACATGGCAAGTCCTGAGCAGCAGCAGGAGTCAGCTGATCCTGCCTGCTCATCTCCCCAAAGCAGAAGGCATCCCCACACTGACCCACCTGCCTGCTCGGGTGGGTGCTCCGCTTCCAGCCAGGGCTGGGAGCCCTGAAAGGGGACGGAATGGACTTGCCGTGGAGAGGGCTTGACTAAGCAGCTGTCCTACCTTGCTGGCTGGGCTGGACCTGCTCCTTGTGACTGCGCCTCAGAGTGCTCTGCACCGCCGCTCGCTTCTGCTTCACCGCGTTCAGCTCCCCCTCCAGCCTGCGAGCAGAGAGGAGCAGGGCAGGAAACGGCAGCAGTGAGCAAACGTTCCCGAAGGCAGGGGCAGGCTGAGAGCCCTCAGCCTTTTGTAACTCAGAGATGTCCCTTAGGAAAGGGGCAGCAGTAGGAGCAGCTGGGTGGTGTGAGCAGTTGGGTGGTTCCAACCCTCAGCAGAAGCTATCAAAGCTGGGAAGGTGGTTCCCATCCCTGCAGTGCTCTGCAGTGTCACATGAAGTGATTTCCAGCAGCTGCTTCTGTGGCTGCCCCGCTAAAAACCCAATCTCATGTGGAAGGATGGTTCCCTCCTCATGAAGCTGGAGCAGGGATCAGCCAAAACATCTCTGGGTGAGGAAAACAAAAAATGATGGATCCAAGTGGATGGAGCCTTTGAAGGACCAGCCCAGTTCACACTCCTACCATGGACTGCTCCAACTCTACCATGAACTGCTCCAACTAAACACTGTGCTCCAAAACTAGCAAGTCCCACTCTGCCTGGCTGCTGTCCGACAAGGGTCACCAAGGGCCAGGACATAGCTCCATGCAGAGGAACTGAATGGTGCAACAAGCTGGGAGATAAAACAAAAGCCCAATGGTTTGGGTGTAGGAAGGGAAACAAACACTGGGCAGTGAAAGAAGCTGTCAGGTGTGGCCTGAAAAGGGCTGAAAGTTTCCCCGTGCTGCTCTCCAGGAGGATGAGAGTGGTGGAACACTGAAACATGTTGCCCAGGGAGGTGGTGGAGACCCCGTCCCTGGAGATATTCAAGGTCAGGTCTGATGGGACTCTAAGCAGCCTGATCTAGTTGGAGGTGTCCCTGCTCACTGCTGGGCAACTCAACTTGGTGACCCTCGAAGGCCCCTTCCAACCCTGACCATTCTGTGATTCTGTGTCCCAGAGGTTTTCCTTTCCACTTTACCAGGTGCACAGACCCCAGGAATGCCAGGGATTCAGTAAGCTGGGGTGGGTGCAGAGGGGTTTGCCCCCAGGAGGAGCCACCCTACAGCGTTATCCCCGCTGCATGACTGGGTGCCCGGTGTGGGTATGCCCACTTGGCTCCAGGTCTGGGCTGTGGCCTTCCCACAGCACTGACTGATCCCAGCCCCAAAGAGGGAATGCCAAAAGCTGCCTGCACTACCACCCCATCCTGTGGGAAGCACAGGAGCACCAAGCAGTGGGACACACGGTGGCTGAAGGAACAGCTCTTAACCTCTACCTGGAGCTGCTTGAGAGGAGATACCACAGATAACTCTGTCCTGTTTGGCAAGTCTCAAGCTCCAGACTGATTCTGCAATGGATTTAGTCAAACCTATGCCAGTCACATGTTTGGGTGAGGAAATCAAGCTTGTCTGCCAGAAAACTCTCCGACAGTGAGGTCCATGCAGCATGCAGTGCTGCTGAGGAATAGCAGGAACCCGGAGGAGATACTCTGGAGCAGGAAAGAACCCCTCTCCAGGAGGGATTTTGTACTACACTCAAGAGGTCTGTTCCCAGCTGCTCTTTCTCTGCAGGCTGGCTGTGACCCAAGAGAATCTGTCTGAGTCGAGCTCTCCACTGCAGACTCACCTATTGACCCTGTCTATGGACTCAGGGTCTGGTGGAGGGATGGAGAAGCAGGCAGAAGGTGCTTCCTGGACCACACCAGTGCTGCTCTCCACCACCCACACCTCTGGGTTGCTGTTGTCCTTCAGAGTGTACTTGTCACCTCTGGTCAGCTGCACCTGGGACAAAGAAAAGACACAAAAGCCAGTCAAAGACGTGTCGCTCTGGCACTAGAGCAGTTCCTCTCACCATGGAGACAAGATCTGGAGCAACCAGAGAAGAATCCAGTTGTCTGCCTCATCTGAGTGTGCTGCTAGTCAAGCCCTCACCTCCCCAGCATCCCAGTCACAGAGGGTGTCCAGGGTGAGAGTCTGGGAGGGACGCATCCTGCGCAGCTTCAGGGGGCTGATCTCTTTGCTCCTCCTCTTCAGGTCAGCGATGCTCTTCTCTGCCTGCTTCACTGCCTTCTCCTCATTCTAGACAAAATAGGGCAGACAGTGGTCATGACCAAGCTTGGGTGACAGGCAAGGGTGTGATCACACCACACACTGGGGATGCTGGGGCCAGTTATCCACCCTTGTGTGATCCCTGCTTGGTTTCCTTCACTCACAGCAGATCTGCCCTTGAAGGCACAGCCTGAGTTAACCTTAGGTGTTCCCATACCATCATATTAAAAACCCCAGAGAAGGTTTTCTTCTCAGAAGAGGAAGAGACACCTGCCAAGAGGTGGCTGCATTCCAGTGTCAGAAGATAGTGAGATCTCTGCACCTCTTGGGAGCAGAACGTGTTGCCTGCATGTGCAGATATTGTGTCTCCTCCCTCTCCTCTGGGCAGAAGTTCTTTTCCTGCCTGCATCTCACCCTTGAGGTCAGATTTTTTCATTCCCTCCCTTGCCTTTGGCTCATGAGAGTGCTGGGAAGATGGGAGGACCTTTCCCCACTGCTTGGATGCCATCAGCCCATGCTCCCTGAGAGCCTTCTAACCCCAGTTTCTCACGTTTAGGACAGCACACAGCTCCTCCCCATGCTTCTCCTTTGCTGTGATGGTGATCTGGGGCCTGGCTGTGTGTCACTGGTGGAGATGTCTTCCCGGGGGTCACTGTTTCACAGTGTGGTCCTTCTGGGGCTACAGGGACTTAGTTATGCCATGGTCTAATTGATTGGGTAGGGGTGGATGATAGGTTGGACTGGATGATTTTGAAGATCTCTTCCAACCTGGTTGATTCTGTGATTCTAGTGTCCAGAGCACAAGGTCTTCTCCTTCTCTAGCACAGAGCTGGGATAAGCTGTCCCAGTAGAGTTATTTACCCCCCTCTAACCCTTCCCCATTGTTGTCTACTGGGGAGGTTATGATGCTTGGCTTGCCCCTTAGGTCTGGCTAGCATCACCAGCCCTGAAGACCTCACCTCCAGCTGAAGCAGCAGATCTGACACCACACCAGGGCTGTCTTTATTGAACTTGCTGTATTTGGTGTCCAGGTCAGAGTTCATCTTTTTGAGGGAGTGGTTCACAGCCTCAGCATCATCCTGGAACTGGAAGTGTGGGTAGGAAATCAGGGGTGGGAGGACATTATTGCCTCCCAGCCCACTGGGGCCTCTTGGTTCCCAGCATCTCTCCCACAACCTGTCTGGGGCACACAAGACCCTACAGACCATCCTCAGAGTGTGCTTGGACAAGGACCCTCCATTGCCTGGGCCACAGGCAAATGATCCCAATCAACAGACAAGTCCCAGGGGTAACCAGCAAGTTCTGAGGGGTGTTTCCCAAAACACCCTGAGCAGGTGCATGCAGAGGATCTCCCATCCTCATCCCAGCCCAACCTCGCAGCCACATGCACCATGTTCTCCCTGTTGCTTCTTACCTTCTTATAGCTCTCCACACTTTTCAGCTGACTCTCCTGGCAAATGCAGAGGTTGAGGAAATTCTGCCACTCGTTCTTCAAGGCTTCCTGGTGAGCCTGTGGTGGGACAGAACACAGCTCAGTAGGCTCCAGCTATCTCCCCTCCTCCCCCAGTCTTTCTTTCCCCAGGACTCCCAGAAATGAGAGGAAGAGAAAAGATTGCTACTGAGCAGGGACAAAGCTACAGCCAGGCACTGCCCGATGCTGAGCCTGAGCAAGGTCACTGCTTGGCAAGAACTTGGCTCATCTAGAGCAGCCACCACTTCTCAAGGGGCCTCAGTTCCAGTGGTGCTGGTGGCTAAAAGCTTGCCACTGTGTCCATGGGCTTGGAAATACAGTCCTGGAGGTTGGGAGCTGGCTTCACTTGGAAGTGCCATGGCATAGCTGGAGCTTCAAAGCAGTATGGATGCAGCTGCTCATGTCTGAGAACCAGAGGAGGAGCTGATCCCAGCACACAGATGTTCACCATCATCTCCTGGAGATTTCTGAAGGGCAGAACACCCTGCACTGCTCTCAGCCTCCCCAAAGGGATGGAGCATGCAGAAAGGTGCACAGTGGATGCAGTGTAGGAGAGATTGATGTTGCAGCTCTGCAGAAGAGGTGATGACTCTGCACACACAGAGACGTTCTCTTTCCCTTACAGGGCTTGGGAGGAGACCTCTTTCCCCACCTGGATGGGTTTGACAGCTGGGTGCTTCAGCTCAATCATTCTGTCCCCATCATCCTGAAGATGGTTCACAAACTCCTCCTGGCTGAGCAGCTCATTGGACTTGAAATCCTGTGGGACAAGAGAACTTCATGAGCCTGGGGAGCAGAGAGTGGTCTCCTGGGGCAACAGACCCCGTGGAGCAAAGACTCCCAAAACAGAGACACCTTTGTTTGTTTGCTTGCTTTTTGAAAAAGGAGGGTCCAGGCAAAGCTGAAACAAATGAGCCAGGCCTGGACCTCAGACGGCATCAGGGCACTCCTTCACCCAGCATTTTCCTAGGCAATTAGCCCTCTCCTCTTCCTGGTCCCAGCAGGTAGCAGTCACTGGGTGCTGCACTTTGGACGCTGAGGCTGACATGACACTGAGCCCCTCCCTCCCCCCTCTGACCACTGACAGCCTCACCAGCAGCGCTCTAATGTACGCTCCCACATGCCAGCCCTGGGGACAGGAGGGGACAGAGCATCTCACCATTGAATCATAGAATCGTAGAATCAACCAGGTTGGAAGAGACCTCCAAGATCATCCAGTCCAACCTAGCACCCAGCCCTGGCCAATCAACTAGACCATGGCACTAAGTGCCTCATCCAGGCTTTTCTTGAACACCCCCAGGGACGGTGCCTCCACCACCTCCCTGGGCAGCCCATTCCAATGCCAATCACTCTCTCTGTGAAGAACTTCTTCCTAATATCCAGCCTATACCTACCCTGGCACAACTTGAGACTGTGTCCCCTTGTTCTATTGCTGGTTGCCTGGGAGAAGAGGCCACCCCCCACCTGGCTACAATGCCCCTTCAGGTAGCTGTAGACAGTAATAAGATCACCCCTGAGCCTCCTCTTCTCCAGGCTAAACAGCCCCAGCTCCCTCAGCCTCTCCTCATAGGATTTGTGCTCCAGGCCCCTCACCAGCTTTGTTGCCCTTCTCTGGACATGTTCCAGCACCTCAACATCTTTCTTGAATTGAGGGGCCCAGAACTGGACACAGTACTCAAGGTGTGGCCTGACCAGTGCTGATTACAGGGGCAGAATAACCTCCCTTGTCCTGGGGGCCCCACTGTTCCTGATGCAGGCCAGGATGCCAACCCCAATGTGGACTCAGAGCATCTGTTCCATCCCTGTCTCCGTGCCCAGCACTGCTGGGCTGCCCCGGGGAAGCAGGAGGCTCAGGGCTGGTGGTGGATGCCCAGGAGGCTGGGGTCCAGCCTGCAAAGCTCAGCTGCTGTGCTGGGGCAGGCTGTGGTGGCCGGGGCACGCTGCCCCCCCGGCGGCTCACCTCGTACTGCCGGCGCACGCTCTGGACGTCCAGCATCTGGTCACTCCAGTCCTGCCTCAGGATCCTGGTCTGCTGCTCTGTCAGGTAGCCCAGCTCCTTGGTGCAGCCCTGGAGGTGGTGGTACAGGCTGCCCAGGCTCTGCCCGCGCCAGATGGAGGCTTTCTGCCCGTGCACACAGAGAGAGGCGGCGTTGGTGCTCCGCTGAGGAGCCTCTCTCCCCTCCTCACCCTCCCCCTCCCCAGGACCCCGCTGGTGTTGCAGGAGATTCCCAGAGACCTTGGTGAGACACTTTGCTCTTATCTGATGGGGCTGCCCTTCCCTCTGCCTCCTTCACAGACAGGCTAAGTTTGTCTAACCAGACTCTCAGGTGCGGGCTGGTGCCTGGGGCAGGCTGAGAGCTGGCCCAGCTCTGCTCCATTTCCCACAGATGCCAACCTTCAGCTGGCTAAGCCTTCTTCCTGGCCACCACTGTGGCCCCAGCTGCTTGCTTCCTCTCTGGAGCCCTCGTTAGGGATCAGGGCAAGCCTCAACATTTGCAGTCCCAATTTGGAACAGCGTGGGCTGGGCCGGGGTTTGTGCTGCCACATCTGTAACCCTGAGCAGCTGCAGATCAATGATCCACGGGGACACAGCTCCCACCCACAGCATGGCCCTGAGGGCAGCAAGCACACTGCATTTACACCCATCCCAACGTGGGGAGGAAGTGGGGAAAGAAGATTAGGGACCTGACATCACTGCAAGACCAGAGGTAGCTCCTGCCCTGAGCTGGGCATTCCCTGTCCATCAGGGCTGGTGTTGCTCTGCTGCATGGCCCCATCTGCCCAGAAAACCACCAAGAAGCTTACCAGCAAGTCCTTGTACTGGCTTTTCAAATCTGCCACATCCTGAGTTACAGCACAGCCGAGACCAAAAAGAACCAAACAAACCAAAAGAGAGAGGGAGGGAAATGCTGTTACCAAAACGTGCGGTAGGAGGTGAGGAGGTGACTTATAGAAGGAGCTTTAGAAACCACTCAGAAACCACCTCCCTGGCTCGATCTGTCCAAGCTCAGGTCTCCCCATGCCCTCTGCAGAACAAGGGTGGAGGAGTAGATAGGACACAAGGCCAAAGAGGGCCCCACCTGAAGCTGCCAGCAACCAGGAGGGGATGGAGGCTGCCTTACCCCGGAACGGAGGTTCTTGATCTGGAGGCCATAGGCTTCAATCTCCTTCTGGAGGATGTTGTGCTCAGCTATTTGCTTTTCCAGCTCTGACATGCCAGGGCCATACTGTCCCTCATCGACTTGTTTCTGTGCAAAAGGAGTCCCAGTGAGTGCTGGCAGGGGATGAAAAGATCTGGTACCTGATACCAGTCCAGGAGGAAGGCAAAGAGATGTCCTTGCTGCTTACTGAGGTTGCTCTTGGTTGCTGTTTCCCCAGCCACACACAGGGGCAAAGATAACCAGCCCAGAAAGCCCTGTGGTGTGTGCCAACCACCAGGCACCAGTGCATGGCCACAGTTACCATCCAGTTTTCCATGGAATCCCCAAGGTGACTCCAAACTGGGCACCTTCAGTGTGGAACTATAGGATGCAAGGATGCAATGTCTTTGAAGACATCACTTCCTCCATCCTTTCACCCCATATCATGGCATCTCTACCTGATCCCTCTCTGGCAGCTCTTAATCAGGAGGAGTCAACCAAGAGGGTCCTCTCCAGAGAAGAGGTGGGAGAAGAGTTCTTCTCCTTCCCAGAGTTAATTCCACCACCCCTAATGCCCCAGCATGATGCTGAGCACACACTGGCTGCCATCATCTGCCCTTGCAGGAGCTTAAAACCATT
The DNA here is from genome assembly GCF_015220805.1 of Pogoniulus pusillus. Lineage (NCBI taxonomy): Eukaryota > Metazoa > Chordata > Aves > Piciformes > Lybiidae > Pogoniulus > Pogoniulus pusillus. The sequence goes on along the minus strand of NC_087274.1, from coordinate 10,467,808 downwards.
TAAAACCAGCTGCTGTTACCATCTTTTGGTCCAGGATCCTGGCCCAGTCTACCCTGGGCCCCACATCAGGGATGTTCAGCTGCTCATAGAGGGCTCGGTACTGTGCACACAGCTGCGTCACACGCTCATGGAGCTGCTGGATGCTGCCAAGGAGAAAAGGCACAGCTCTGTGTCACTTGGGAGAAAGGAGAACCAAGGTAGGGCTTGTGAAGCCCAGATGTCACTCCTAAGACCCAGGCTACTTGTCATCCCCTTGAGACACTGCTCTTCAGCTGTGGCAGCACTTTGTCCTGGTGCTCTCCATCTGCAGGGATGCCTCAGGAATTACAGCCCAGGAGGGGGCTGCAGGGGGATGAGGGCTGCCCCTTCCCAGCTCAAAAACAACTCTTCCCCCTGATTTCCACCCAGAAGGGCTGGGGAACGAAGTGGGGCACAGCTCTGGAAGCCACCTGAGACTCTTCTCCCGTCCAAGCCCTGCTTGCCTGCAGGAAAGGTGTTCGGTGCAGGAAGGAGTGGGTTATCCTCGGGAGAGGGGCCGCGGTTTAGCTCTGCATTCCTTTCCCAAGAGCTCCCAAATAACACTGGGGGGCCGTGGGGGGGGTGTGACTCTGGCAGCCCCACACACCTCTGTCACAGAATCACAGCAGGGACCTTACAGATCATTCAGTTCCAGCCCCTGCCGCGGCCAGGGACACCTCCTGCTGTCTCTACAATGTACTGGCAGAAGCCCTGATTTTGAGGCTAGAGCCTACGGGAGGTAGAGTGAAACTCTGCAGCTCATGGCAGTGACTGGAGCTCAGTCTGGGTCCTGGGGAGGGTCCCAATTGCTCCCTGCCCCACCACTCGAGTCCCCCCTGCCGCACTCACTCTTTCTCTATCTCAATAGCCTGAGGGTGTTTCAGGCGCTTGGCACGGTCCACGTCCAGAAAGAGGTCCTTCAGCAGGGTCTCTGCTTCCTTCAGATTCCTGGCATTCTCTTGCTGGAACTCAAAGGCTTTGTTCTTCTGCTGATTGCTGGAATCCTGGAGACCAGAGAGGACCAGAGGGAAAAAAGCCTGGCTGGATCACACAGACCTCACAACAGCCTCCTTGGTCAATGCTGAGGGCCTGGATGTCCAACACACTGGCCACAGAGGAATCATAGAATCAACCAGGTTGGAAGAGACCTCCAAGATCATCCAGGCCAACCTAGCACCCAGCCCTGGCCACTCAACCAGACCATGGCACTAAGTGCCTCATCCAGGCTTTGCTTCAACACCTCCAGGGACAGCGACTCCACCACCTCCCTGGGCAGCCCATTCCAATGCCAATCACTTTCTCTGCCAACAACTTCCTCCTAACATCCAGCCTAGACCTCCCCTGGCACAACTTGAGACTGTGTCCCCTTGTTCTGTTGCTGGTTGCCTGGCAGAAGAGACCAACCCCACCTGGCTCCAGCCTCCCTTCAGGTAGTTGTAGACAGCAATGAGGTCTGCCCTGAGCCTCCCCTTCTCCAGGCTCCAGGAGCCCTGGTGCAAGGGTGCAGCTGGGGAGCATGTGCCCAGCCCAGCCATCTGCTTCAGCATCTCTGCCAGCCAGGGCACCAGCGTGGCTCAGACTGGCTGCCTGCCTCTGGGGTTGCTGGGAGGCACCGGGCTGTGCTGCTGCAGGTAAGACAGCTTTGGCTGTGGGAAAGATGAGGCACTGAGCAGAAAGCACAGAGGCTAGAATTTGGGAGGCCCTGGTATGCAGCCCCAGGGGCTGGGAGGCTCTGTAGGGTTGTCTGTTCCTCCCCAGCCTCCAGTCAGCCCCCAAACCTGCAGCAGCACTGAGTACCTGCTGCAGAGAGCAGACACCTGGCCTGTCAGCCCAGACACCACATTTCCAGGCAAAGCTGTTCACCTTCCTACCACCCTCTGCCACAACTCACCTCCTTGAGCCTGGACTGTGTCTCCAGGATGTCCTTCTCCACCTGGTCAGCGTTAGCCTGCATGCGGGAGATGAGCACAGCCAGCTCATTTGTGGAGGACCTGGGAGGGGGAACAGCAAAGCAAAAGCTGCCTGAAGGCAATTCTCACCCTCTTCACCACTGCCCAGGACACAGGTGGTTCTTCAGGCCTTTCCCCCATGTCCTCCTGGTCTCCAAAGAGAGCTGTGGCCCAGGGCATGGCTGCATACAAGTGGTCAAAGCCTGGCTGCTGCCTTCAGCCAAGTGAAGGCGAGAGGTGGTGTGTCCAGAGCATGTGGGCACAGCATGCAGCTCATCTGCACAACTGCTTGCCACAGGACACCACAAATGTTCCTGGGGGATGCAAAAAGCATCAGAATCAAACAAGAAAAAACTTCTGTGGAGCTCTCAGCTGCACCCACACCACATCTGGGGCAGGAGGACCCAGAGCCAGAGCCAGCTGGAGGCCAGGAGAGCACCCTGCAGAGGCAGCACAGCATGCTTGCCCTGTCTGGAGGTGCTGCCCTGGGCACCTGCCCGTGGCTGCTTGGTAGAGGTGGGTGAGATGGCACTTCAGACTGAACCAGAACTGCCATCCTGTGCTCTTCTCTCATGCAAAGTGCTCTGCAGTTCAGCCTGTTGAGATGCTGCAGAGCCCAGCGCCAGCCCAGGACTGGGCTGCAGTGAACAAGGGCTTGCTACAGGCACTACAAGCCCCTCTGGGCACTGCTTAGGCTGCTGCAGTCATGCTGCTTTCAGGGCTCGGGGACAAATTTCCCAATGCCACAGCACAACCACCAACCCTCTTCTCCACAGTGAAGAATCACTGAAGGGCCCCATCAGACCTTTCCCTCTTGTCTCTCACCTTGGTGCCACCACACAGCTGATGAGTAATGGTCAGTGATGCCCAATGACAGGACAAGGGGCAGTGGTGGAAGCTGAGGCACAGGAAGTTTCCTTTGAACACGAGAGGAATTGTCTCTGTGTGAGGGTGACAGAGCACTGGAAGAGGCTGCCTGGGGGGGTTGTGGAGTCTCCTTCTCTGGAGATATGCAAGACCTGCCTGGATGTGCTCCTGTCTGATCTGCTCTAGGTGATCCTGCTCTGGCAGGGGGATGGACTGGGTGATCTTTTGAGGTCCCTTCCAGCCCCTGACCTCCTGTAATTGTGTGATCATGGCTCTTACTCCATCACCACTGCTGCGAATGAGAGCTCTGCTTTCAGTGGCTGCATCCAGAGCTTGCAGCAGGGCATGGGACGGTTCCTAAAGCTCCCTGCAGAGAAGGAAGCACCAACCTTGGTGCCAGCTCTGTCCTTGTGTCCTGTCGTTTCTGCCCTGGAGGACACTGCCAGTCCTACCCTCTAGGCAGGATGTGGGCAAGCAGAGGTGAGAGGGTGTGGACTGATAGCACCGTGCAGGGACACGAGCCCTGGGCTGACTGCTGCTGGGACACAGCCCAGCAGGTTACAGCCTGGCTCTGGCCTCTGAGACTAGAAGGAAAGAGCTTAAGCAGCAGCAATGGTCACTGCATGGGGATCAGCTGAGAGGGGCTGGTTGGCACCTCTTTGGCGGAAGAAGGAGGCAGAAGAAAGGTGATGTCCTGCAGCAAAGCCACCCACACCTACCCTCCAGCCAGGTGGTTTCCTTCCTAGCCCCCAGATCCAGCAAAGGCAGGATGAAGTGGTTCCCTTAATGGCTGTCATTGCTCCAGCTCCTCATCGTGGCTCCAGCTGTTCCACAGCTCACACCGAGGTCAAAGCAGAGTCTGGGGCATCCTTTGCCACAGCCCCAAGTGAGTGTGAAGCACTGCTGAGTGTTAGGGTAGCTCCAAGCCGAGCGACAGGGGTGGAGCTCCTGTTTCATGTCAGCTCAGCCCACACTGACCACGGCCAAGCCTGCGTAACCCTCAGCATCCTCCTGTCCCCTTTCCCTGACTCCTCCTTCGCTTTGATTTCCCAAGAGGGTGGTGTGAGCCTGCAACACAGCAGCTCTCAGCTCCCTCAGGGGCATGGGGCTGGCAGCTTCTCCTGGCCTGCAGAATGCACCTCAGCAAAGTGCACGGTGGACTGCTGTGCTCTGGCAGTGTCCTCTTCTGCAGGGTCTGCTTCCAAGGATCATGGAGTCAGAGAGCCTATGTAGGGCATTCATCATCAGTGGCACCATCCAAGCACTGCTACCTGCTACACCCTGCCTTTCACACCCCATTAGAGATCACTCCTGCCCTGTGGTGCCCCATAGGTGCCTTTCCTGGCTGTAAGGGGATGAAGGGTGGACCCAAGTCCCATCACAACAGGGTGGATGGGAACAGCACAGAGCCAGGTCCTGGTGAGCCTGAGCATGCAGCATTCTGGAAGCCCCAGCAGGGTCCCCCCTCCCCAGCAGGTTACACAATCTCCCACTCATCCTCGACATGCCTGGAATGAGGTGGTGTCCCATGAGCAAATACTTAGCACCACCCAAATTTCCTGCCCAGGCTCTCTGTGCAGGGAGGAGAGGGTGAGTCATGGGCTGGCTGACATCCCAGGGGATAGATGCCTCTTCCCCATGCATCAGGGAGAATCCCTCCACCCAAGAGGCCTGGTGGGATTCAGCTCCCCCCTAGAAAGGGTATGAATGGGGTGTGCAGATTGAGCCTTGTGGTGAGACCATGGACACCTCTGTGCCACACCAAGAAGGGAGAAGTGAGGATCCATCCTTGCCAGGGAGGGTAGATCACCCACAGGATCCTGCTTGTTCCTGGTGGCACCCCCTTCCTGGCTGAAGAGCACTGGGATGCTCCATCTCTTGGTTCATGAGGCTGAACACGCAAATCAACTTTGTTTAGGCCAAGCCACAACGAAACTAAGGACTGAAAAGACAGCAGCAGCTGCCCAGTTGTGAGGATTTAGCCATCCCCAGGACCTGGCCTTGGCCATCCCCAGGCTGCACTGTTTGGGGTACCTGTGGTTAGAAGTGGGGATGCTGTTGCAAACAACCTGCTCTGCAGGGTAGCAGCAATACTTCCTGGAGAATGTTGTCTCAGGAGCAGAGGGAGGTCTCCTCTGTGTGCCCTGAAGGGCAGAGCCAGGAGGTCTGTGAAAGAGGAGACTGAGACCCTGACGCCAGCAATCAGACTGGAAGCATCTTTCCAGCAGCCAAACCACCTCAGAGTCTGCAAAAGCCCAGTGTGGACATCCCCTGTCTGGCTCAAGTGCTCTCCACACTGCCCTTGGTGCCAGAACAGAAGCCATCTGTCCCCTCCTGAGCCTCCCACCCTTGTCATGTACCTTGGTGAAGGTGGAAGCAGTACTGAGGAATCTGCTTGGTACATGCATGCTTAGAGAAGTGCCCAGACCACCACAGACCATGCCAAGAGGAGTGTGAGCTTCTCCTGTCCGTGTCAGTGCACATCCACACAGCCTGCAGAGACACAGCTGCATCACTGTCCTGCCCTGGGGCTGTCCCTGCTGCTCCTGGGCTCTCACTCAGCAGCATGCTGACACTTGGATGGGATGTGAGAGGCCACGAGGTCACCCATGCTCACAGTGGGCATCCCTCAGCCTCCTGGAGCTTGGGTCCAACCCTGCCCCCAGTCTGTGCTTACAGCTGAGCCCTAGGCTGGCTGAGATGGCCAAAGGCAAGGCTGGGCAGAGCTCCACCTGCTTCTCTTCCTCCAGAGCCAGGGCAGGCCTCCTGCCTAGGGCTATCTCATGCCTAGGAGAGGCAGAGCACTGTTATTATCCTTATTAATTGGTTCATTTCTCACAGCACTTTCTGCCCCCTGGACAGTCCAACTGCACACAAGGGACAGTGTCTGAGCAGGAGCAGGACTCTCCTCTGTTCCTGGTCAGTCCAAACAGAGCTTGTTTAGGCAGGAGCACAGCACGCTCCCTCCTCCTTCCAGGGCACCTTGGCCACAAGGCAGATCCCAAAGCTGTGTCTCCCTGGCACACACAAGTCCTCACACTAGTTCTAATCTGCCAGCCTGACCTGCTCGCAGCTGCCCACCAACACCCCCAGCCCCTGCCTGCCACCCTGGGGACCATGCTGCTGATCAGGGAGAAGGAGAGGGAGGTGGTGGCAGAAGCAGCAACGCCAGGAGACAATTCAACCATGAGGTGACTTTGCCATCCACCTCCAAATCCACCCACGGCCTCCGTGGAGATGGCACCCAGGCAGCCAGCCCAGCCAGCTCTGACTCAGTTCCACCTCCTCAGGAGCTCTCCCTTTCTGCCCCACAGTGCAGCAACTCCTAGAGCAGGGCACAGCAAAGATGCTCTTCAGGGACCAACCTGTGTTTGTGGCTGCCTCCTTAGGTTACATCCACCCCGTGGAGACAGCAAAGAACCCTGAGAGCTGGGATGCTCAACACTGTGGTCCCAAGGTGAGGCACCTCTGCAGGGGTCTGTACCAGCAGCAGCTAACCTGTTAACCATGAACCTCCATCTGTCAGGAAGCCTCAGCTGCTGCTGACCTTCTGGCCTTGTGGCCACCAAGAGCAGCTGTGGGCCACCAACATTTTCTTGGGGCCATCTGAGGATCATGTGCTGGCAGCTGCTCCCCAGAAAACTCATTCACCTTCCTTTTCTGAGCTAATGTGGGCACTGGCCAAGCCCCAGGCCATGGCCAAAGGAATTAGCCTCTGTCTGATGGTTGCTGCCTCCTAAAACAAGCACAACTAGCTCAGTAATTGCCAAGCTTCTGGCTGCAGCCTCCATCCAGAAGAGGTGTGAGGTCTTGCTGGAATGCAGCTCCAGTTACCCAGAGAGGCTCAGGCTGGGGGAGAAGCTGTGGTGCTGCAGGGGCTGCAGTGAGCTGTCCCAGGCAGCCTCATGGGAGGCTTCCAGCCCTGGTTTGGAAGCCAGCTGGGAAGGTGGATAGCAAGGCTCAAACCAGAGGCTGACAGGAGAGGCTCAAACCAGGGGCTTCTGGAGAGGTGTCTCGCTGCAGTCAGGCCTCAGCAAAGGCTTGGGCTTCAGAGGACACCCAAGACTGCCTTCAAGATGAGTCTGTGAGTGCTCAGCTCCACTGGGGCAGAAGCTCCTTCTGGCTGGAGCCCAGTTCCTACCTGAGGAAGACTCAGCCTTTGTGGGGGCCACCTCCTCCCCAGATTCCACTGCCCTGCCCAGCAGCACCTGGCCACCACCCTCCTCAGAGCTGTTTGCTGACGTGGGGTTTGGCCCCATAAACTGCAGCTGGGTGCAGCACCATGGTGTGTCCACCTTGCTGTCTGCACACACCCCCCTCACTCCTGGCTGCTGCTGCTTCTGGTGCCTCCACCAGCTGGGCCCACCACCCCTGTACCCCTCAGAACAACCTCCCTGTGATGTCCTCAGCCTCTGACCCTGTCTGGGGATGCTGCAAGACTGAGTCCCTGCAAAGTGCAGCATTGCTGAGTTAGCAGCTGCAGGGAGGGATGAGCTGTGAGCAGGAGCACCCCTGCTGCAAGGGAAGCACCCTGGGCCCATCACACACCTCTCTCCCTGGAGTTTAGGCAATCTCTTCAGAGGGGACATGGCTGCCAGATCCTTTTGGTGCTGTCTCTGACATGCTTGAAGGGGATATCCTCAACTACCTGACCTGCAGGGACCCAGCCTGTGCCCCAGATGCATTAGAGCAGTCACCAGCAAGCCTCAGCTGTTTTCACCACCAGAGAAGCACCAAAGCAAGCATCCTTCAGGAATCCCAGGACAGCATCACACCAACCTCAAACAACCTCTTGCCTTGAGAAGAAAGGGTTCTGAGGAGGCCCTATAGTGAGCTACAGGAAAGCTGCTTTGGGACTTGTTATGATGTCAGGTGGAATGGAGCAAAACTAGAAGAGGGTAGATTTCAGATGGGATGTTAGGAAGTTCTTCACAGTAAGGGTGCTGAGACACTGGAACAGGCTGCCCAGGAAGGGGGTGGAAGCCTCATCCCTGGAGGTCTTTAAGGCCAGGCTGGATGTGGCTCTGAGCAACTTGATCTAGTGTGAGGTGTCCCTACCTGTGGCTGGGGGATTGGAACTGGATGATGATTGAGGTCCCTTCCAGCCCTCACAGTTCTATGAACCAGTGAGTTCTAGGATCTCAAATCCAGGCTATCTGCTTCACCATCGAGCAGCTCTTGGTCCACCCAAGCAAAGAGGCTGTGTTTATTCTCCCTACTCCTACCTGCCCAAAAGGGGCTTTGGACCTCCCTGCTCAGCTGACACAGCTCTAAGTACGTCTTCAGGCACTGCACATCCCGGGGGCTGTGCAGGGACTCCTGGGCTGGAGCACAAAGCTCACTGAAGACAAGGCCAGCAGGGTTTGCCACCAGCTCCCACCAAGCCCCAACTTTCTGTCTGCTCCACAAAGAGGGATGGTCCCTAGGGTGGCTTAGGAGACGTAGAAGGCTCTTCCCTCATCCTCCCAGAGTCCCCAGGACAGCTTAGAGAGAGGAGAGAGACCACACTTACTTGCTAGGCTTGACAGGAGAACCTCTGCTGGGGGAACTTCTGCTCGGGGAGCCTTTGTTCACCCCCTTGAACATGTTGCTGAGGTGCCAGCTGCTCTCCTGGAGTCTGCGAAGGCTTCGTGGGCGCTGGCTCTGCCGCGGGGCTGGAACGACAAAGACTCCGGCAGGGGAGGTCGGCGGCAGCTAAAGAGCAGCACCTGGGAGGAAGGCTCCTCCCCAGAGGAGGGTGAGCAGCGGCAGAGATGGAGGCACAGATGGAAAAAAATGACTCGAAAAACCAGTTTGGGGTGGAAAGAGCTGAGCCCCGGCGGGAGGACGGGGACCTCGCCCTGGTTTGGGGAGCGCTCTGGCGCACACAGCCAGCGCCGTGCGGCGGCTCCCCGGCAGAGGGGCAGGCAGCTGTGGCCGCTGCACGGAGGAGAAGGCTCCCCGGGGGACTCGGAGGGACCGCACCGCAACTCCTGAAACACGTTTTAAGGCATCTCGCTGCAGGAGCTGTCGGAAATGCCAGAGAGGCAGCGAAACCCTGCGGACAGAGCCTGGCGAGAGGCTGCCAGGGCGGCGGCAGCAGCCGGGGAAGCATCACCTGGCAGGACGGGCTGCTCCTTCGCAGTTCAGGGAGCTGCTCAGCACCAGGTGGCCTCAGCTTCCAGAGAGGCATTCCTAAGGAGCATCTCAATTTAAGAGAGATGTTGAGGTACTGGAACGTGTCCAGAGAGGGCAACGAAGCTGATGAGGGGCCTGGAGCACAGCCCTGTGAGGAGAGGCTGAGGGAGCTGGGGGGGTGCAGCCTGCAGAAGAGGAGGCTCAGGGCAGAGCTTATTGCTGTCTACAACTACCTGAAGGGAGGCTGTAGCCAGGTGGGGTTGGTCTCTTCTGCCAGGCAACCAGCAACAGAAGAATGGGACACAGCCTCAAATTGTGCCAGGGGAGGTCTAGGCTGGATGTTAGGAGGAAGTTCCTGGCAGAGAGAGTGATTGGCATTGGAATGGGCTGCCCAGGGAGGTGGTGGAGTCACTGTGCCTGGAGGTGTTGAAGCCAAGCCTGGCTGGGGCACTTAGTGCCATGGTCTGGTTAATTGGATAGGGCAGGATGATAGATTGGCCTGGCTGAGCTTGGAGGTCTCTTCCAACCTGGTTGATTCTATGATTGAAGGATCCTGGCAGAATGAAGGTCAGCAGCTCCAGCACTGCCTCCCAGGAGCCTCAGCCAGCAGGATTCAGGCTGTGCAAAAAACTGGGGTACCAAAGCCCCAGAGACCCAAGGCTCTACCTAGGCACTGTCTACAGGGCAGGCTTTGCCTCTGGGCAGCTCTTTCCCCTGTGGAGCAGAGGTTCAGAGCTCCAGCTGGTTTCCAGCACAGCCCAACAACACCCTGGCATCTCTGTGGCTGCTGGGGATGCCTGCCCAGGTTGTGCTGCACACTGGGGCTGCCCAGCCCCATGGCTCTCCTAAACCACAGCAAGAGCAGGCTGCTAGCAACACCCTCTTACTTTCAGATAAAGCAAAGTCCAAACTTGCCCACAAGCCTGGAGCCCTGTGTCTCAGGCTGATCCTGCACTGATCCCACAGAGCTGTGGGGTCCTTATCCAGGGTGGGACCAGGGAGGGACAGACAGGATGGAGGAAGGAGGGTTCAGGAACCAATAAGGACCACGGCCCCCTCATAGGCACCAGCCACACAGGTTTGTGGTTGGGTTTCCCCATTTCATGTAGCTCAAGGACAATCCAGAGCCAGAGGCAAAGCTCCAGGGTCCACCATCACTTCCTAGGTGAACTCATCATGGTCCTCTTCAAATTGACACAAAACAAATGACACTTCTCTCAGGAGAGAGGAAAAGACACACAGAGGACAAGGCTCCTCTACAAGGGGCTTGGTTTCTGCTCTACCTTATCATGGAGGGCCCAGCTTCTCAACCCAGGATCTCAGAGAGGGCATGTCCCCAGCCCAAAGCACTGGGGAGACAGCTGGTGTGGACTTTAAGAGGAGGGGTAAACGTCTCTAAGAGGGCTAGAGTTAACAGAAACCTACTTCAAATGTTGTCTTTGCTATGTGGAGGTCTGCAGCCAGGATGGGAAGCAGTTGTTGAGAGATCATCTCTGTGCCATGAGCATCCAGGTGACCAATGGCAGCAACAGTGCTCTTTGACCAGAGCTGCTGGAGGGCTTCAGGGAGGAGGATGCATTACATCATCTCACCTGCAGCCCACAGGACCAGACCCTGCTGCATTTGCATTTGAAGGCTCAAATCAGGCTGAAACCTTGCTAGAGAGCCGAGAGCATCTGCGTCCAAGCAGCCCTCAGTTTGTACCCACACCAAACAGCAGTGAGCAGAAGCCCATGGCTGCACGGGGCAGAGCTGCGTGCCCAAGCCAGGAGGGCATCAGTCCCCTGGGAATTCAAAGGGAACTAACCCAAACCAGCCCTGCTGCCTGTCACCTGCCTTGCACGTGGAGCAGGTTCTCAGGAGGCACAGAAAAAGCCAACCAGGCAGATACCAGCACCCCACCCCCCGGACAACCTGCTTCCCAAGCCACCCATCACCTGCAGCCGAGGGCTGGAGCCGCTTCAAACCCGCACCCTGCCCTCCCGTGGAGCACAACAGAGCTGTGAGCCTTCCTCTGGCCGAGGCCCCACCTCGGGGAGAGGGAGGGCGGTGGCAGCTGAAGGCTTTGATGGCAGCCCTGAGCACACCCCGGCACATGCTGAGGCAGGTGGAGGCAGCCCCTGCGCTGTCCACAGACGGGACACATGGGGCTGATCTCTCGGGGGTGGGAGCAGAGCCAGCGTGCTTGGCAGAGCAGCTCCGGTCACACACCCCGGATCCTGGCTGGGTTTGAGCCCTGGTCCAACAGCGATGCTGAGCATTCCGCCTGCCTCAGCGTGGGGAGGGGCCCTGCCTCTTCCTCACCCAGCCAGACAGGGCAGGAGAAGAGGCAGAGCCCATGTGAGGGAGCAGCTCTTCGCTGCCTGCTTGCCTGCCAGCGCCAGCCCTCAGCAAAGCCCCAGGGGGTCTGTCACCATCAGGAGATGAGTGTGGCAGGGGGGAGCCACAGGCAGAGCCAAGGGCAGCTCCAGGGTGGCAGGTCTTGCCAGCCCAGCACCCCTGCCACCACTTAGAGCCCAGAACAAGTTCTGCTGCAGCCCAACACCTGCTGTGATGGGAGGGACACTCTGCCTGCTGCCAGCCCAGCCCCTCTCCACACAATGCAACGACCACCACGACCTGTGCAGGTGAAGGGGATGTCAGCTATAGGAACCCTCAGGGGACCACAGCTGCAGCACTGCTTGCTTCAGCCCAGGTCACTTCCAGATCCTCAGCAGGTTTTGTTCAGAGCAGCCCCAGCTGTGCCAGGGCAGAGTGTGGTGGTTAACCCAAGCCCTGCAAGAAGCAACAGGCAAGGAGACCAGTTCAACCAGTTCTCCACCACAGCCACCCACACAGCTGTGCCTGGCACTTGGACCTAAGCCCTATGCTCCTGGGCAGGGCTGTCTTGAGGTGGTACTTTCTGCTCTGCAGCTGGAAGCCCAGGCCCAGGACTCCAAGACCATCATCCAAAATGGCATGCCCAAGGACTTCTCACCTTCCAGCCACCCCCAGCTATATACCCAATAGGGTCACTCAGCACTACAGCAGAGACAGCAGGACAGTGGCTCCATGCTGCTGCAGCTCTCTTGCCCAGGTGAGATCATCCATGGGGATAGGGGTGGGCAGCCCTCCTTTCATTCCAGGTGGACCAGCTTTGAAGTGCTGCAGATCTACAGACAAAACCAGTCCAAGAGGAGGTTGTGTCTTGCCCAGGCAGGTCCCTAGCTAGGCTGCAGCCTGCTTTGGGGGCTGAAATAGATCTCCTGGGGGTACAGACTGGCAGAGCTTCAGGCACAGCAGGAGATGGTGTGGGAAGGCACATTGGAATCATTTGATTTGCTTTCCAGAGCAAGATCTGTGGACTCACCCCAGCAGCCTGGAGCTGTGCCAGGCTGCAGATGCCTGGTTTTGCAGAGGAGCCACACAACCAGATGCTGCTCACACAGGTGAGGAGGTTGCCTGCAGGGACAGATAGCAGGCACAGCTGTGTAGAGGGCCTTGGTGAGCAGGGAACACTTCAGAGGAGGAGGTCTCAGGAACAATCCTGGGCTCATCTTTCACAAGAAGGTGGCAGAGGAGGAGCTCAGGGGCTGGTGTGCCCTTGCCACCAGGCAGGCCTCCCTGTTAAGTTTTTACAGAGCAGGTGATAGGTTAATATGACCCATAAACGATTTATTACTACCTGTTGAGACTGTCTGCCCCCCCCCCCCCCCCCCCCCCGGATGACAACATACTTGCCTCCTCTGCACCCTTCCTCACCACCCTCTGGACGAGTTTTCCTCCCACTTCATCTCCTTGCTTTTGGGCTTCTTCACTCGTGAAACCATGCTCCTGGGAAGCAATGTGCTGAAGTCACAGCCATCAGCACAGCCCTCACGCTGCACAAACCTCCCACATCCCTGGCCAGACACTGCAGGGAAAACTCCACACTGAAGTTCTTAAGTGCCCCTGTAGAAGTGGTAGGGAGCAGGAAAGGAGCTTCACTGAAAGGATCCAGCTGAGAGGTGGGAGAACAGCAGGAAGCAACAGTGAGCACAGACCCACGAGCATGGCTGGGCTTTGGTCTTCAGTAGACCTGGAGCAGCCTTGCTTGGATCATCGAATGAGCCCTATGGGAGTGCAGTTCGAGCATCTCCCCGCCCCTGCAGAGCCCACGCTGACAGATCACTCAACGCCGAGGAAAAGCAAGGGCCCCTTGCTCTGCCCAGCAGCACTCACCACCACAAAGAACAGCTGGGGAGAGTTTCATGGCCACATGGTCAGGGGCAGCAGCTGGAGAAAGGATCCCTGCTCTCACAGCTCACCTCTGCTCCCCTCTCCCATGAAAAGCAGAGGTCAGTCATGGCCACTCCTGCCCCTGCTCTGCATCAGATTATATCCAGTGGCTTTAGAGAGCTGCACAGAAACAGCATGCCCCAGCAGCAGTGGTAGATGCTTCCTGCAGAGAGGATGGCAAAGGGACCAGCAGCTACAGCCAGGCCAGCCCAAGGCTTGCTGCAAAGGGCACATGGTCTCTGCAGCTGGAGACAGAGCTTGTAAGACTTGGGCTGTCCTCAGCAAGAGGAAATGTCTCTTGGGAGTCCTCATGGAGAACAGCAGGGCATGGGAGTCAGAAGCCACAGGCCCCTGGATGCTCACCACCTTAGGAGCTATCAGACCTTATCCCCACCCTGCACCAGTCAGTCTCCTTTCTGCTCTCAGACACCAGTTTGGGTGGCAAAATTTTTATCCTAGCCTTTGTTTTTTTCCCTCTTTGTGGAGAAAGCCCATACCAAAGTAACATTCCACAGCCCACTTACCTTTAAGGAGCTGCCACCTCACTGAGAAAATTGGACACTTGAGATTCTGAAGCCTAAATTTAACTCAGTGCTCAAACCTGGGTGTGCTTTGCTTTGTCTTTGCCAGCTGAGAAGCAGAGGGCAGTGCAAAGATCCCTGCACTTCTCCCTGCAGGTCTCATTAAGACCCATTAAAAAGCCTCCTGTGACAGGGCTGGGCTCAGCAGAGGCCTTAGAGCCAGCTCAGTGCCAAGGACCTTTCCCTAGAACACAACAGGAGGCTGAATCCAGCACAGCTCCCTTGGTATGAATGGAAAGTCCTGGTCCTGCTCCTTTGTACCTCTAAATACAGAAGCCATTTGCAGCAAGACCTCTACTTAACAGCTCAGTCTCAGGGCTTTTATGGACTACTCATCCCTAGACCCTTCAGACATCAAAAGGCCCTGCCTGCTTCCCACCCCATGGCCTCTCCAGGCTCATTCCAGCAGCCCACAGCTTCTTCTGGGTTTAAGCCCCAGAGCTAACCAGCAGGACATCAGGACAGTTCCCTGAGGCAGCCAAGGTGTTAGCCTCATTTTCCTCTCCCCAGAGGATGAGCAAGGCTGTAATAGCACCAAATAAAATCCACTCATGGCAGAGTCTCAGGACACTTTGTCTGGAAAACTTCTTTACAACTTACAGGATGCAGCCTGCAAAATTGGCTTTATTATCCAGTGACAATGCTGAAGGGAGCTGCTCCCCAAACACGCTGATGGATCTGAACAAGATGTGTCCCAGATCATTAACCAGCACCTCCCTGGGAAAGCAGCCTCCACACACAGGGCACAGCTGGAGAAGCAGCCTGTGAAACCAGGGTGGGAGAACAGAGCTTTTGATGCAGCTTTCATGCTGCTTTGCTCAAACAGCAATGCCCTGGAGAAAGAACCATCCCCTCCAAAGGCTGGGCCAAAGCACCAAGCAACTGAAAAGTTAAACATGAGGACAGGGCTGCTCTCCCCTCTGCATCTGCACTCAAATGCAGCAACAACAACTGCAGGTTGTTGTAGCATAGCTGGTGGCCAGCTGGAACACGAAGGTGCCTCTGCAGCAGCTCAAAGGTACCTGCCTGAGATAAATGCTCCTGGCCTCAGTACAAAGAGCTGAGTGAAGGAGAAGGTGCTCAGAAGAGAGGGGTCCAGGCTGCAGCATCCTGGCTGGCCAGAACTGAAGTGCTTTAGAAAGGAGGATCCTCAGCACACACCAGCTGGAACATGCTTCCACAGAATCACCATGGATGGGAAAGGCCTTCAAGATCACCAAGTCCAACCACTACCTGACTTTGCCAGGGCCACTGCTACACCATATCTTCGACCACCAGATGTAGATGGGTTTTATATACATCCACCTATGGCGACTCAACTACTTCCCTGGGCAGCCTGTTCCAGTCTTTGGGAACCATTTCAATTTAGGAGTTTCTTCTAATGTCCAACCTAAGCCTCCCCTGCTGTAACCTGGGGCCATTTCTTCTTGTCCTATCCATAGTGACTTGTGAGAAGAGACCAACACCCACCTCTCTACAACCTCCTTGCAGGCAGTTGTACCTCAGCCTCCTTTTCCCCACCTCCCTCAGCTGCTCTTCATGAGACTTGTTCTCAAGATCCTTCATCAGCTTCATTGCTCTTCTCTAGAATGACCAAGGCACAGAGCAGAGTGGTGACAGTGGCTGCCCTACAAAGCACTTGCCAGGCAGGAAGGCATCACCAGAGCACAGCACAACAGCCAGGAGCACTGCTGAGCTTGGGTGGCTCACATCCCCTCCAGCCACAGCCTCCCAGGCCAGAAGCCCTAAGTGCTTTCAGTGGGACCTGAATCCCCTGCAGAGCTCCGTTTCTGAGCAGCTGTTGCCTCAGTCAGAGGCAGTCCTCTTGCATCACAGGCAGGGACCAGGGCAGGCTCAATCTGCCTGCCACAACTAACTCTGCGTGGCCAGACTTGGCCTTCCTTGGCTTCAGTTAATGCTCTGAGAAAATTAGATGTTCTCCTGCTTCTGTGGAGAGAGGCAAGCACTGCAGGTAGTTCAGAGCCTTTGATGCTGCTCTTTAGTCATTCGGGCACCGTTCCCTCGGACTGACCACAGGCTGGGGATGGGAGTCACTAATCCTCCTGCACAGCGTGGGAGCCTGGGGCAGGCTGCTGTGCCTGCTCTGTGCACCAACACCACCAGCCCACAGCCCAGCACGGGAGGGACAAGTACACTATTGCCAGGGCAAGAATAGTAACTTTAATGACCCAAACACTACAGGTGCCAAAGACTACAGTAGGGCAGTGCCTAGAAATGCCCAAGTACACGTTAAAGACCTGGGTCCCAATTTGAATCTGATGGCACTGGGGCAGATGAAAGCTGTGCTCAAGGCCACATGTGCACAACAAGACGTGCAAGGCACGCTCTTTGAACGTGGGTTGAAACCTCCCCCTCTGAGACATGACTGCTTTGAGGCCAGAGGAGGGAAGGTTTGAAGGTTTTCAGCCTGGCTTACTAGCAGCAGCCTAGAGAAGGGCTGGGACATGGCCAGGGGGACCGAGACGGACACAGTCACCTCCCTCCTGTGCCAACCCTCGCGTGCAGGAATTTGCACTTGGGCTTAGCTCTAACCCAAACATTGTAATCCAGCTCAGCAAGCAGCTCATCAATCACCCCCTGGTGCAGAGAGCAAATCCCCACTGCAAACACAAACAAACAGCAGCGACACTCCAGAGATCCAGGCTGAACGGTCCAGAGCAAGGACTTGCCTGGTCTGTTCCCACCCAAATCCCACCCTGCAGTTTCTCCAGCCACAGCAGAGCCACCCGACCTGCAGCGCAGCGGCTCTGCAGCAGGGGAGCAGAGGACTGAGCCTCTCCTGCTCAGCACACTCAGGCTTGGGAGACCTCACCCAAAGGGAGAGGGGCAGGGAGCGGCTGCGTTTCACAAACCTGTTCACCCTCGGCGTGGTTTGGGTGAGCCTGAGAAGCCAGAGCCCAGCAGGAACCTCTGCTGTAGGTGTGTCCCTCTGTGTGATCGGCTCCTGGAGCACCAGATGCTACACACCAAACTCTCCCAGTGCCAGGGCAGGTCCCGGGAAGAAGAGCGACTGGAGAGTGAGTCGGGTTCTGAGCTGGGCTGGTCAGGTGGCTGCAGCCCAGCACTTCCTCAACTCAGAGCAGGGAAGGGCAAAAGAGCTGCCGCTGCTCCCTGCCTCGCCCCAGGAAAGCTCACAGCACACAGGCTGCTTCTAGCCCACCTCAGCCGAACAGCTTTCAGCATCACTGCTTCCTAGCCCAGCCTATCCCATCCTAGCCCTCCTACTGAACCGCAGAATCAGTCAGGGTTGGAAGGGACCACAAGGATCATCTAGTTCCAACCCCCCTGACATGGGCAGGGACATCCTACCCTAGAGCAGGCTGGCCAGAGCCTCATCCAGTCTGGCCCTAAACCACCTTTAGGGATGGGGCCTCAACCACCTCCCTGAGCAACCCATTCCAGGCTCTCACCACTCTCATGGTGAAGAACTGGAGCTTCCCATTCTGCTCTGCAGGCACTCCTCCCACTCAGCTCAGAACCAACCTCCAGGTGCTCTTCTGCTTGCAAACAGCACCCCCCGCCTGAAGAGGAGCAGCCACATACGACCAAGACACAGCAACCCCCCAGTTTACATCCCCAGCTGAACACCATGGGCTGTTTTGTGCTTATAGTTCCAACAGGGCACTGGACAAGAGCTACATGGAGTGCAGTCATCTCTCAGTGGATGCATCTTCTCCCAAGAAGCTGGACAGGGACTTCCCACACCTCAGTCTCAGGAGCCTGTAGCTGCTCACTGCCAGGCACACACCATACAGGCTGCAGCCAAACCTGCATCAGCTCCTCAGGAGATCCCAGCCACAGAGGTTCCAGAGGACTCACTGCCAGTGATCACTGGGGGCTGCTGCTGCTGCCTGTCTGCAGCAGCTCAGATCAGACAGCAAGGATTTTCTCCAGCAACACCACACCTGCAGTCTGAAACAGCCTCAGTGCCTTATTCTAAAGGAGGCAGAGGTTGTCATTTAGGACCTTCCAGGCCACTATCCCAACATGTCACCTCTCACTGATCTCTGTAAACAGCCTGGTTTGTCTCATCCTACTCGTCTCTCACACGTCCCATCGAGACCCACCATCACCAGAGCCCGTGGAATGCTCAGTACAGGTGTACCACTTATGGTGTGGCCAAGGGCCATGCTGTGCATCTCAGTCCCATTTTAACTGAGGCAGTGGTAGCAAGCATGCCCTCCTCAGCCTGTAATTAAAATTCCAGTGCTAAGCTCAAAGATACTCCACTAGGAAAAGGTGATGGAAAGCAATAAACTTGACTACTCTGCAGGAGTTTCCTGTCTGAGGGCAATCATGTGGCCTACTCACCAATTCCTTCATGGAAAGAAAGCAAACACTTGAAAGCAAACAGTGCAGCCTGGGCAAAGAGCAGAGCAAGAAGGCCACCAGTTTCCAAGCACCATCACCCACTGCTCTGCATCTCACTTGGGCTGTTCAGGCACAGTCAGCGCTTGGTAGTTGAGTGCAGTTGGTTATCATAGAATCAACCAGGTTGGAAGAAACCTCCAAGATCATCCAGGCCAACCTAGCACCCAGCCCTATCCAGTCAACTAGACCATGGCACTAAGTGCCTCATCCAGGCTTTGCTTGAAGACCTCCACCACCTCCCTGAGCAACCTATTCCAATGCCAATCACTCTCTCTGTGAAGAACTTCCTCCTAACATCCAGCCTATACTTCCCCCGGCACAACTTGAGACTGTGTCCCCTCTGGTTGGCACATCAGAGACTTCCTGATCTTCACCTCTGCCACTCAGAGCTCCATCACACAGCTAAGAGCCTCAACGAACTTTGACACTCGTTTTCATCACGCAGGTGACTGCAACAATGTTTTTTTCTCTTCTTTCCCCCTCCCCTCGTTCTCATTTGTAGGTTTTCCCCAGCACCTCGCACGTTATTGAAGCGCCTCCAGCGCTCACAACCCCCGCTCTGCTCGCCTGCTATTAACATCACATCAAAACAAATCAGCCAGGTTACTCTGAGTGCTGTTATCTGAGCCTCCAGGCAGAAGATCCTCCTCCTCCAGAACTAAGTGGCCATTCCCCTGGGGTTAAGTAGCCCCGGGTGATGGTGTGACCTTGATTCTGCCAATGCTTTGAAGGCAGAGAGAGCTCTGTGTTCTCAGTGCTCAACAAACCACAGGCCTCAGAGGTCAGGAATCAAACTTTATTGTTTTCAGATTCCTTGACTGCATTCAACCCATCAGTTATCTGCCAAAAGATGTCAAAGAGGCCAACTGCTCTTGGCTTTTTGTAACAGAAATCCATCAGAAGGTGGCCACGGTGCAACCTGCACTGAATTCAATCCAGGCACCACACAGATTTGTGGTGGGAAGGCAGAGAGGGGCTTGGGGTTTGGTGTGCAAATCTAACAGCAGAAGAGTTCTGAGGGATTTGACATAAAAGCTGAAAAAGAGCAGCCCAGACCAACATGCACAGGAAGAGGCTCCACAAAGCAGCTGATGCCTGCACTGCTTACTGCAGGGAACAGACTTCATGGGAAGGGCAATCTGCCACTCGAGACCACCTCTTCTGGATTGGTCATCTGACAAACAAAGTCTTCCACATTTCTCTCAGCTCTACACTTGCCCTTTCTCCTGCACCCCCTCTCTGGCATCCAGAGGCAATTGGAACCAGCTGGAAGACCAGGAATTCTCATTTGGTTCCTATGCTGCAAAAGAATCAAACACAAGAAGTCCTCATCCCTCTCCCTGAGCTCAGAGGCCTTTTGAAAGCTGCTCTGGACTCTGAGAACTCACAAACCAGATTGACTTGGATTTATATAATGGGAATTGTTCACTCCCCACCCCCATCCATCTGACCCTCATGGAAAATTCCCATGACAACAACAATCCAAGCACTTCAGCATTTTGCTTGCACCCCTGCTAAGTCTGATGTCTAACAAGGGACACAAAGCACCAAGACAATCAGCTCGGAAGAGTTAAGGCTCAAACAAATCCCTGCTTCACCTGCTGGCCACAGACTGACAGAAAACCCAAACACTGCTGGTGGAAACTTCCATCCAAATCCTTTATTCAGGAGCAGTTCTGGTCGTGTGCTGTGGGGTTTTATCACGTTTGAATGCTCACAAAGATGAAGTCACCCACATTTTGGAAGTGTCTATCTCCACAGCACCTGGGTGCTTTAGCAACAAAGCTGGCTGAGAAGATCTATCACCCAAGAACCTTCTCTGCTGCTTACTCCTCATTTCAGGTCTATCTACTGACCAAAGAGGAGGAGAAGGGATAAAAACTAAAGCAACAGATCAACTCAAAAAAAAAAAAGAAACAAACCACTTCGATTTTAGGAAAGGTTTAGATCAGAGACAAAACAAACACAGAGAGACCCAACTTCCCATGAAGAGCAAGTAGCTATTTCTAAAGCCACCCGTGAAGGCAGTTTCCCAGGAGAAGCCCTGCAGGAGTAGGTTCTATGCTGCATTTAGGTACCTATGTACCAAGAAAGGAGGATCCTGCTGGCCCAGAGTACAAATTCAGGCTACCCTCCAGCCCGACTAGGGGTAACCATTAACATTTGGTATGGTATTTGGCATCCTTATGGATAAGGAAAGAGGCTCTGCTTTGACACACTTCTGAATGTTTTCAAAACAGACTTCTGGGAGTCAAATGGAAGAAGTTGCCCCCTTAGCTACTGCTTTAGAGCCTCACCTTTCTGCTTTAGTTCCTCATCTACTTTTGCCTCTGTTTCCCCATAGCACCCAAATTTCTAGTCCAAAATACCCAATCATACAGTGTCAAAAAAAATAGATGAGGCAGAGGAGGAAAGAATCAAATCATAACTGTGCCCTGGCCCATGGTAAGCAGATGTCTACTGGCCCCCAAAAAGGCCACAGGTCACAAAGAAAGCTCCAACTTCTCCAAGCAGAATGGATTTTCTGTGCTCCAGATTGTTTTCAGCTACCTAAGTGCATGGGTGTTTCTGAACAGGTTGCTTGTCTTTAATACACTGGGAGAGAATGGAAGTGCACAGACACACACACACAAACACGGGGAAGGTGATGGTAAAACTTCCCTCTGTCAAGTTTTAGGTGCAGATATTTTGTGTCCTAGAACCTCTTGGAGCTTTTTCCTTCAATACAGAATAAAACCTCTGTTCCTCAGGGGGTCCTGGCTAACTTTTGAATCCAAAAATGCCCTTTATATATCCTGTGAGGCCACTCTTGGCCTTCTGCTCCACCTTGTCCTCCAGAGGTGGGAAAGCAACATGGTTGAGGGCCAGGTCAAAGAACAAGGGCTTGCATGGGATGGGCTGGAAGCCTGGAGGGAAGTGCACGAGGCTGACTTGCTTGCTGACCAGAGAAGGATCCAGACAGAAGGTCTCAAACCGTTCTGAGAGTGGCTGGAAGACAGCAAGGCAGAAACACAAATCAGATACCTGTGACACCTGAGCTGACAAGGGCCAAACCAGCAGAGGATTCAGCATCAGATGTGTGACAGATTCATAGCCTGGGTTGGAAAGGACCTTAAAGATCATCTAGTGGGACCCTCCTGCCTCGGGTGTGAGTTCTACTAGCCCAGGTTGCTCAAGGCCTCATCCAACCTGGCTTTGAACATCTCCAGGGAGAAGGCACCATGACCTCCCTGGGCAACCTGTTCCAGTGTCTCACCACCCTCACTGTACAAAATTTCTTCCTAATCTCCAGTCTTAGTCTGCCCTGCTCAAGCTTCAGTCCATTCCCCTTGTCCTGTCACCACAAGCCCTTGTAAAAAGTCCCTTCACAGCTTTCTTTTAGGCCCCCTTCAGATACTTGAAGGCTGCTCTAAGGTCTCCCTGGAGCCTTCTCTTCTCCAGGCTGAACAGCCCCAACTCTGTCAGCCTGTCTCCACGGGGAGGCTCAGCAGGCCTCTGACCACCTTCACAGCAGTCCTCTGCACCCACTCCAGCAGCTCCATGTCCCTCTTAAGCTGGGGGCATGAGAACTGAACACAGTGCTTCAGGTGGAGTCTCACCAGAGCAGAAGGACAGAATCACCTCCCTCCTGCTGCTCACACTTCTGATACAGCCCAGGACATGGTGCATTCTGGGCTGCAAGTGACCACTGGAAGATCACATTGAGTTTTTCATCAATTGACACCCCCAAGTCCTTCCCCTCAAGACTGGTCTTGAGCTGCTTCTTGCCCAGCCTGGATTTGTGCTTGGGATTACACCTTGAAAATGATCTGAAGCCCTGGAAAGGCATCACTGCAGCATCTCTGGAAAAGAATCCTATGTGCAGGGAGAAATTTAAATGAAAAAAAGATTAAGGAGATGCTACAGTAGAAGCTGCAAGCAGCTGCCTGGCTCCTGCCCAGGGAACCCCACCCTGTCAACCACCTTCAGGAGGTCCAGAAGGAAATCAAGCCTAAGGAGTACACAGTTATGCTCCAACCAGCATCCCCTTTCCTGAGTTCACAGGTTAAAAGTAAATTCACTAAGAGCACAACTGGACTTTGCCTCAGCTCTAAGCTCTTACCTTGCCATCCTTGACCTGAGATGGAGATTCAGCCTCATGAGTGTCATTTGCATCTGCAAAATTGAAATAGAAGCAGTGATACTACCAGGCTAGATCCTGGGGTCAGGTAAGAGTTGTCTCAGGGGTCTGCTGTGCTCTCAGCTTAGCCATGAGACTCATTTTCTGGCATATGCAAGACAGTATTTTCAGTAGAATCAAATTGCTTTCTAGGCTAAAAGGAGCACACATCCTCATTTACAGCCAAACAGCTCACCAGTGATGGAGAGCTTCTCCTCTACACTGCTCCTGAAAGAAGCACAGACTGGGTTAAGCACAAAGCAGTAGGTAAGAGCCCAGTAAGGTCTCTTAAAGCAACATGAAGGCAATCTTTGTGTTTTGGGCTTCCAGCAGCAAGCACAGCAAAAGTAACAGCCCAGGGTATCAACAAACTCCATCTACTGCCCTTCAAAGTTCAGCTAACCTGGTAGCCACTGACAAAGTGCAGAACATCACTGCCCTCCTCCTCCTCAGTAGACTACCCAGCTAAGCAAGACTGAGATAAGCAAAGCCAACTTGTTTGCAGCAAAAAAAAATTGAAAGACAAACCAGTGCTCTGTGCAGGTCACCAAAACCTGAAGTGCTTTTGGAGCACAGTGCCAAATGTCTGGTCATTGGTTGCCTGGCTGCACTACATACAGCCAGGAGAAGCTACAAATAAGTAGGGGGGTGGGGGGGAAAGCCCTTTTCCAGAGCCTACACAGATCAGAGTGAAGTGTGAAAACATTTGGAACTTCAGAAGGGAAATAAAAAGGAATTAAATAGCTGCAGGGGAATTGTTCAAAAGCTGTTAGAGCTCCAGAGTAATTGGGTAACTCACCTAAAATAGCTGCTGCTTGCAAGGAGTATTTCTCTGCATTGACTTGAGTGATCAGATCCTGAACATCAGGCAGCTCCTAGAGCATTAAAGAAAATTATCTGGGAGTCTAGAATGGGACAGTTTGAGAGTTAGGGCAAAGTCACAACCTGATAAAGAACTAAGAAATGAAGCCTAGTGCCGAGAAGCCTTCCCAGAAGAGGCATGGCTACAGCACAGTCCTTCAGGCACCACTGGAGCTGTGTAACACAAAATGGATGTGAGAAAAAGTGGCAAATTGTTGGAGTTGTTAGAGCAAGTCAGCCTCTTCTGCAAAAGAAGTTGCAAGTCTCCAGATTACTAGAAGGCCTCTGCTAGAATGTGTCAGGAAGTCACCCTTGTGTTACTCTTCTTACTTAAAATTCAGTCTTGAATCATAAAGGTCTCTAATTGACAGTAGCAGAACAGAGCTTCAGCTCCCTTCCACACTGGGAAGGACTGGATTCCTACCTTCAAACTGTTGGTATGAGCTCCAGCTCCTGACTGGACTTCTTGGGCATATTTCAGCACTCTCTCATACAACACTAGAGCCTCACTCCATTTCTTTACCAGGACATAGGACTGAGCAATGAAGAAACACCTGCAATGGGAAAGGGTCAATCCTTGACATGTTTGTTATCCATGGTTTTTGCCAGCTCCAAGGACTGGTAACAGGAGGTAACATTAAGTGCCACTGGCCAGTTCCCCCTTAGGATCCAGACTTCACAAAAGGGCAGAGGAAACCAAATCTAAGCACATAAAGCTTAGGAATTAATAACCAGGATCCAATGCCTGCTTTGAACAACCTGGCTGTTTCTTACTTACCTGTAAGCTTTGTACACAAGTGTCTTCAGTCCAACCTCCTTTTGGAAGTTCTTGTCCTCTTCCAGGCCAGGAAGTTGTGTCAGTTCCACAAGGTTCTGTACAAATGAGACAGGAACAAATACAGGCCTTGTTTCCCTCTGGAATCTGCTGGAGTAAGAGAAAGCTGCTCCTCCTAACAAGCTAACAGCACACTCCCATGAAAACAGTTTCCAGTTTTCTAATTATCAGCATGGTAACCTTGTGAAGGACACTCACTGAAACTTGTGCAAGTTTGCCCTCAGGACAGACTTCCTGACACAAACAGGGATTAGGACAAAGACTGCTCAGATTTCACATTCATTAATTCTTTCATAAGGCATTTCCCTTTCCCATTCCCAACTCCTTCAGCCACAGGCTCCCACAGTTCATAGAAAATGTATGTGAGAAAATGAGAAACTGCTTATGAAGAATGAATACATTTGAAGTATTTTTAGCAGCAGAAACTGAGGCAGCTATCAGGGTGCTGCATCAAATAGTCAGAAAAACAAAGTCAAAACTGCATTAGTGCAGAACCAGGGGCACCCAATACAGCAGCACTTTCTGTTCACAGCTGGAAGGGGGTTTGTGCTTCATGTAGATGTCCAACACCAGCAAGCTAACTCTAGATCATAGAACAGAATCATAGAATCAACCAGGTTGGAAGAGATCTCCAAGATCACCCAGCCCTGTCCAATCAACTAGACCACGGCACTAAGTGCCTCATCCAGTCTTCTCTTGAACACCTCCAGGGATGGTGACTCCACCACCTCCTCGGACAGCCCATTCCAATGCCAATCACTCTCTCCGGGTAGAACTTTCTCCTAACATCCAGCCTAGACCTCCCCCAGCAATGATTTGAGTTGGAAAGGACCTTGGGGATCATCTAGCTCTAACTCCACTGGACAACTGGCTCTGCTCAAGGCCCTGTCCAACCTGGCCTTGTGTGTCCAGGAAGGGGACACCCACAACCTCCCTGGGCAACCTGTTCCCAGTATCTCACCATAAATCCAAAGCCAAACTTTGTATTCAGCACCTGCAGCAGAACCTGTAAGGGTTGGGTTTGGTACAGAGTAAGAGAAGTCCTTAACTGTCCACTGCAAGGGGAACCAACAGATTCTATTTTCACTTTAAGAAGCAGAAAGCTCAGCACTCTGAAAACAGAGCCCAAAGACCTTCAGCAGATGTGGTGTACAATTGAGGGGGTCAACACCAGCAGTGACATGGCCTACTTATGGTAGACTTATGCACACAGTTTGTCAGCTCAAGCAGTCTACACTAGGTGTGTAGTTGCTGTTCAGACTTCTCAGGCTCTTGTGCTGCCATATTTTCTACACTAAGTTTTTGTAGCAAAGTTCCCCAGTTAGTCTGAGGAATAGCAGCTTTCCAGTACCTGAGAGGGGCCTACATAAAAGCTGGGAAGGGACTTTTTACAAGGGCTTCTAGTGATAGGATGAGAGAGAATGGATAGAAGCTTGAGGAGGGGAGATTTAGACTAGAGATTAGGAAGAAAATCTTCATAGTGAGGGTGGTGAGACACTGGAACAGGCTGACCTGTTAATGACAGGACAAGGGGCAATGGGTGGAAGTTGAGGCAAAAGTAGTTTCATGTAAACACAAGGAGGATTTTTTTCCCTGTGAGGCCGACAGAACATTGGAACAGGCTTCCCGGGGGGAGGTGGAATCTCCCTCTCTGAAGATATTCAAGAGCTGCCTGGATGCATTCCTGTGTGATCTGCTCTGGCAGGGGGGTTTGGACTGGATGAGCTTTCCAGGTCCCTTCCAGCCCCTGACATTCTGTGACTCTGTGACCAGGGAGGCTGTGGATGCTCCCTCCCTGAAGGTGTTCAAGACAAGGCTGGGTGAAGCCTAATGGAAAGTGCCCCTGCCCACAGCAGGGGGGTTGGAACTGCCCCTCTTTGAACCCAACCCAGGAATGGATTTGTCTCCCCAGCATCACCTGCAGGATGATGTCGTAGAGGCGGATCAGGTCCTGCGGCCGCGGCGTGCGTTTGCCGTCCTCCTCCGTGCGCTGCGGCTGCAGCAGAGCCTTCTGCAGGGCCTGCGCCATGCTCTCGTTGCGCTTGATGGCTGTCGACAGCTTGATGTAAGTCAAGTAGCTTCAGAAAGAAAAGACCATTAGCAATGTCACAACTACTCAGACATTACTCCTTGGCTCTTAAACTCCTCCTCCCCCTCAGCCTAAGAGTAAGCCAAAAGAACACTGGAAAGCTCACGACAAGAAGAGCTGAAGCATGCAAAGCTGCATGAGTCAGATCCTTATCCGTACAGCCATGCTCTGAGATCCAAGAGGCCCAGAACAAAAACCTCATACACCAAACTCAAACAAGAATTAAATCTTGACATAAGAGCCTGGCTTCCTCACACTGCTACAGGTAGCAATGTTTGCAGATTACCTGTGCAAGTACTGGATGTTGGACACCTTCCCAGAATCATTTTCCAGAGAATGTTCCCGCTGCTTCTGTGGAAATTGGGGACAAAACATTGTGTGATTTACTCACAGCTGGGAAGAAAACACAAACACCTCAAGCTCTGGGTCAACCAGGGAAGTTGGAATACATTTGCTGGCAAAAGAATGAAGACATTGCTATTCACCCTCTATAGCCCTGAAGAGAAGCAAATCAGCAGGTGACAGAAAGACTTTATTAAAGACATCCCAACCACTTTTACTGTTAAGCAAGGCTGACAACAAACCAGTTCCAGAGGAACATTCTGCTGTTGAAGGTAGAAATGCAGATGCCTGCTGCTTACTTGGTCTGGTTTCAGATCTTCCCGAACAGCCTGAATTGCATCTCTGCACTCACTGAGTAAAGACTCAAACAAACGTTCCTTGGTCTCCTCATTTTCTGCCTAAGGGCAAAGGAAAATTGAGATCCATTAGAAATTTTTTTGGTATTGTGCATCCCATAATGCAAGAACTATCTCATAATGCAAGAATTAACCGAGGAAATTAAACAGTTTCACTGAATGATAGAGGTTGGAAAGGACCTCCAGAGATCATCAAGTCCGACTCCTCTGCCAAAAGCAGGATCCCCTAGGGTAGCCCCCAAAGGATTGCATCCAGGTGGGTTTTGAAAGCCTCCACAGGAGACTCCACAACCTCTCTGGACAGCCTGTTCCACTGCTCTGTCACCCTCACTGTAAAGAAGTTCCTCATGTTCAGGTGAAACCTTCCACTGCTCTTTATCTTGCTGCTGTGCACCACCAAAGACATGGATTCTCTCCACTTGACACCCACCTCTCAGCTATTAATAGACACTGGTCAGATCCCCTCACAGCCTTCTCTTCCCCAGACTAAACAGCCCCAGGGCTCAGTCTCTCTTCATAGTCCCTCAGCCATCTTTGTGGCTCTCCACTGGACTCTCTCCAGCAGTTCCCTGTCCCTCTTGGAGAGCCCAAAAGTGGATACAATACTCCAGCTGTGGCCTCGCCAGGGCAGAGTAGAGGGGGGAGAAGAACCTCCTTAGACCTGCTGGACACACTTTTGATGCACCCCAGGATACCATTGGCTCTCTTGGCCACAAGGGCACATTTCTCCCCAGTGATGGCTTCAGATCCATAGCAATTCCACAACCTGCACCTGTCTGCAGTACGTTCTGAGGGCATACTGTCAGAAACTGACAAGAAGATGGTCAGTACTGAGAATTTAGCACACAGAGCTCTGGT
The DNA here is from genome assembly GCF_015220805.1 of Pogoniulus pusillus. Classification (NCBI taxonomy): domain Eukaryota; kingdom Metazoa; phylum Chordata; class Aves; order Piciformes; family Lybiidae; genus Pogoniulus; species Pogoniulus pusillus. The sequence goes on along the minus strand of NC_087274.1, from coordinate 10,440,127 downwards.
CACCTCATCCTCACTCCAGCTACCTTCTCAGCAACTCCTTCCAAGATGGCACTCACAGTGCTGCCAGCAGAGCTGAGGCTGGATTGCACTGTGGGAAAGGCCCAGCAAGAGGAAAGCTGAGCATTACTGAACTGGCAAACTACCAAGGCAGGCTGCTCTTGTTATGCTGATTTAACTTTTCTCATGTGGTAAGAACATGTTGATGATTATCTCTTCTACACTCCCACTCCAGAGAAGCTCCCCAGTGGCAGTAATTTGCTTGTTTGAAGCAGGTTGCTATTTTTTGTTACAATAACCCTGTGTTTCAGTCACAGGAGTCACTGAAGGCTTTTCTGCTGTCACCATTAAGTTTTGTCAAAAAATGAAGCAGCTTTTGGCCTTCTGCTTCAAATCTGAAAACAAAACCTTTGAGAAGCAAGTTGAGGCCTGACCCCTGCCCAGTGGACTGGCACTTTGTATTAAACAATGCACCCAAATCCAAAATCTCAGCTTAACTCTCTCAGAGTAACTCTCACTGGTTCAGCAAGACAAAACTGCCCAGGAATAAACCTTAAAGGAGGGATCAGTTCCATGCTGCACCATTTCTAGCTCACTTAATGATGCAAGACAAACCCTGCTGCAACAGATTTGTCCAAATGAAGAAAAACCTGCCTAAAATCATGCTCAGTTTCCCTTCTGGAGAGCTCTACAGTCTCTGCCTCTCCTCAGGTTTGCAAACCCATTAAGGAATGTTATTTTTACTCCCTCACAAAGCCTCAGGTACTTGACCCGAGATGAAGGCAACCTTTGGGGTTTGGTTTTGGTTGTGGGTTTGTTGTTTTCTTTTTTAATTAAGATTTGCTTGAAGAGTTTTTTTTAAGGTGGGACTAACTACTGAGAATAAGCAGAGACAAGTCTGACAGCATTCTAAACCTCACCCAGAGGAGCAAAGCAATTCCACTGGATGCACAAAAATGAAAACAGACACAGCTAGATCACCAGTCAAGCACAAACAGGGAATGGGTTGGGCTGTGCAATGAAAATGAAACAAAGGCTTTCCTTTCTAAGCAAAAAACAAACCTCCTCAGGTTAAGGCAACTCTATGTATAATTACATAGATATTCTGATGATAAAACTGAGATAAAAGTGCCAGAGCTGGTGATTCAAGTGCTGAGAGAACAGCACAGGTTCATCTTGGGATCGAGGGATCTGAGCTCACCAAGCTAACACCTGAAAGTCTGGGAGTGATCACTTCGATTTTGTTACTTTATAGAGTCATAAAGTAGTTGGGAAGGGATCTCTAAAGGTCATCCAGTCCAACCCTCCTGCAGTCAGCAGGGACATCTTCCATTAGGTCAAGATGCTCAGAGCCCTGTAGAGCCTGACCTTGAATATCTCCAAGTATGAAGCCTCAACCACCTCTCTGGGCAACCTGTTCCTCCCTAAATGCTGTGTATCGCCTCTGAACGTTATCACCACCCTTTTTTAACCACAGAATCCTTGAGGCAGTACCAGACAGGAGCAAATTTTCATTGCTCTGCCCTTCAGCCTTCTCATTTCTACCTGGTGAGAGTCAGTGGGCCCCTGAAGTCACACATTCAAATTTACAGTAGGGCTGACAAAATTTTAAACTTGGATTCCTATTTCAGTTTACTTCATTTGTTTCTCCTGTTACCAAGAAGACACTGAAGGCAGTGGGATAATTGCACTGAAAATCTTGATTTGTACACAAAACACACACTTGTGTTTGCTTCTAAGCATTATGGTAGGGTTTCAGCTTAGTGAAGACTGGCAGAGAGGTGCCAAAGATGCCAGGAACCACAAAATCTTTTAGCTGAAGCTGGGCTGCCCAGCACAGCTGGCACAGGAACTGCAGAACTGCTTTCAAAAGGCCAGGTTCTAGCTCTCTGGGAACACAAATAAATACTGCTGCTGTGCACTCAGCTTTCACCACTGCTAGTTGCGATCTGGGACCACAAAATTCCTCTGTTCAGTCAGAGCGAGACGAAAAATTCACTGCTCTGACACAGCTTCGTGGAACAAAGAGGGTAACTGAACTGAAAAGGTCCAACCGCTAGGCTGGCAGGATGGGAATCCAAGGAGGGAACACCGAGCTCTGAGTTCCACCTGCTGGCCATGCTCTTACACTACCGACCGGAAAATAAACTCAGCAGCATGCCTAGCATGATGGCAAGACTGGTTAACTGCGATGCTTCCTACCCAGCCACATCCTGTCTGTCCTACCACTCAAAAGGTCTCCTTCACACTGGCTGCTGCTCTTGTTGCCTGCCTCATACAGAATCATCAAATGGTTTAGGTTGGAAGTGACTGCAAAAATCATCCAGTTCCAACACCCCACCATAGGCAGAGACACCTCCCACTAGAACAGATCGCTTGAGGCCTCATCCAACCTGAAGACCTCCAGGGAGGGAGCAGCCACAGCCTCCCTGGACAACCTGTGCCAGTGTCTCACTACCGTCACCGGCAAGAACTGCTTCCTAACATCCAGTTTAAATCTCCTCTCTGCCAGTTTAAACCCTTTTCTCCTCATCCTGTCATTACAAGACCTTGCAAATAGTTCCTCCCCAGCCCTCCTGTAGTGCCCTTCAGATACTGGAAAGCCACTATAAGGTCTCCTCAAAGTCTTCTGTTCTCCAGGCTGCAGAGTCCCAACTCTCATAGCCTCTTCTCACAGCAGAGCTGCTGCAACCCTGAGCATCTTCGTGGCCTCCTCTGGACTCGCTCCAACAGTTCTCATTTTATCATTCACATTTCTGTCTATTGCCATTATTGTGGTGATAAATGGGTTCTGTTGCTGCAGAAAGCTCACCTTTAGTACCAACAATTATTACTGAAGATCCTTTACAATTATTACTGAAGATCCTTTGACTGCTGTTTCAAGTGGCAAAGGTGCTGTGTGGAGCCAGTGGGAAGTAGAATACAGCATCTGGGCAGCATTTCCAAGGAAACAGCCCCACGTGGGAAAACTTGGCTGCAACACTACAGACATGCACAGTACGTGCCACTGGAGGTGTTTCAGGACTGTTAGATCTGACACTCATTTACATCCTGACATTTACTATTCCTCTTCCTGCTTTTGAGGATTTGTGTAAGTCAAGGAGAGAATGCTCTAAATCTCACAGCACCTGCTTCATGCCGCTGAAAAAACATAATCAGTAAGTATCTACTTTTGTGGCTGTTCTGAAGTTGGAGCATTGAGATACTTAAAGAAATTAGAACAGAAATTCAAGTCAAATCACTCTTGAAATTGTATCCTTCGTTTCCTGCTGACTTATCTGTCACCCTGGCAATGAAAGGCAGCACAGTGTTCAAAACTGAGAACAGAGCTCCCAGTCTACCACCAAGTAGATTGCAGAACCTTCAGTGACACTTCAGCTTTGAGTTACAGCCACAGAATGATAGAATGTCTGAGCTTGGAAGGGACCTTAAAGAACACTTACTCCAACCTGCTTGCCATGGGCAGGGACACCTCTCAACTAGTCTTTGTTGCTCAAGGCCTCACCCAACCTGGTCTTGAATATCCCCAGGGAGGAGGCATCCACAGCCTCCTTGGGCAGCCTATTCCTGTCTCGCCACCCTCCTACTGAAGAACTTCTTCCTAAGAACGCTCTAAACCTACTCCCCTGCACCTTAAAGCCATTCCCCCTTGTCTTGTCTCTAGACACCCTGATGAAAAGTCCCTCTGCAGCCTTCCCATAGGACTCCTTCTCTAAAGTCCCCTGGAGTCGTCTTCTCTAGGCTGAACAACATCCTCATAGCAGAGGTGCTCCAGCTCTTGGATCAACATTACATGTCAGTCAATATTCCAACTTTTGGCGTCTTCTGACCCCAACTTTGAGAAAAGCTTAAAGACTTTCAGGCCAGGTACCACATATTACCTTGCATGCTGAAGAAAAGAGGACAGTTAGCACTGTAGATGGCTTCTGAGTTACCTGAGCAATTGCTGCTTCATTGTCAGCCAGCCCCAGCAAGAAGATCCTCACTTTGTCTATCTTCACTGGGACTGTTCTTCCTCTCCACTCCACCTCACTCATGGTGGCTGCCTGCTTTGCTCGAGTTTGGGTGATCAGTGCCTGTAAAGAACAGACTCAACTCAGGAGCTTGAACTTAAAGGTAGCTGAAACTGAACCTTTCACATTCACAGCAGACTTTATTATTGTGAAATTGAGAGGGGTTTAGGAAAGTGTGAGAGCCCAAGGCTTCATTATCCCACACCTGCAGAATAGTCTAGCTTGGAAGAGACCTTAGAGATCATCTAGTTCCAACCCCCCAGCATGGGACATCTCCTGCTAGACCAGGCTGCTTACAGCCCCATCCAACCTGGCTTTGAACACTTTAAGGGTTGAAGCGTCCACAACCTCCCTGGGCTACGCATTCCAGTACCTCATCACCCTCATGGAGAAGGCTTTCTTCCTAATGTCTCATCTAAATCCAGCTTCTTCTAGTTTGAAGTCATTACCCCTAATCCTGTCACTACATGCCCTCATAAAACGAGCTTCTCCAGTTGTCCTGTAGGCCACTTCAAATACTGGGAGGATGCAGTAAGGTTTCCCTGGAGCATTCTCGTCTCTAGGCTGAACCTCAACTCTCTCAGCCTCTTCTGGGGTGTTCTGTCTCTTCAATGTTGTGCTGAAGCAATATTTATGCTCAACAGAACAATGATGAACATCTCAACCCAAAGCATGCAAAAACTTACCTCTAGTTTTTCTGCAAGAAGACCTTCAGTGCCACCAGATCTCAGTCTCATCTGCATCAACTCATTCATGGCAGACTGGTCCCCTGGAAGAATAAGTCAAGATCACTTTTCCATTTGAGTTCACCAATTATTTTCATACAGAAAAGTTAATATTTTCTATTGGCAATTTAGAGATGAAGAAGCTACACTTGCAATTTCCTTCTGATCTGAATAAGCAGTCCACTGCAAAATGGTATTTTGTTTTTAAACAAAGCCAGAGGCAGTGCTGCAAGCTGAGGGTCTCTCTCCACTGCTAAATAGACCTAGAACATGCACAGAATTTACCCAAGATAGTACAGACTCCCTGAGACCAATATTTAGCAATTAAGAGCCCTGCTCTCTGCTGGGTCTCCCCTTTCCTTACCAATGTTATAGGCACAGTAGCGGATGTTGGGCGAGATCTCCTCCACACGCTGGTTATACAGCACAGCCTGTTCTTCTGTGAAAGCATTGGCCAGTTTTTCATAGATGGTCCTACAGCAAAGGATAAATGTTAACACTGCAGAATGTGTCCACCTGGGAGAAGCTATCTTCAGGAGATTGTCTCTCTCCTCTGGAGAATGCTGTTTCTTAGGCAGCACCCCCAGTTCAGTGCAGGATTAACTACCCAACCCTCTGAGCTGCTGCACAGACAGTGCAGAAACTTACTAGGCTGACCCCATGCATTGTCCTAAGTGAAGCTGGTTGAAGCAGCTCAACTCACTTGCATTTGTTGAAAGCCTCCATTGCTGCCTTCCACTCCTGATGCTCGAAGCGCAGCATTCCCGTGAGGTAAGCCATGTATGCCTGCAGACAGCACAAGGGCAGGTGAGCTTCCCCAGGCCCCACAGCCTGCTTTGAACAGCCTGCAGTATGAACACTGCTGCAACACCTACACTGAGTGACTAAGCCTTGCCCTTCCCCTTCAGTTTCCCCACAGAACACAAGTGATTTGGATTCTGGGTCGCTGCCTACCTTACCTTTTCTCAGTTTTACTTTCACTGATGCATTTCTAAGGAGATGAAAGCAAAGATGCTTCCTTGTTATAAAATGAACATGGCCCACTGATACCACTGAATTCTTTTTTTCCCCCAGCAATAAACTGCAAAATGACAGCTTTAATTAACTGGATATCACTGCAGCTCCTTGTTCAAAGAGGCTGCAGTCATCCACAGTTGCTTTCTGTTTTACAGCAACTGAAACCACAAAGTCTTGTGTCGAGGTGGCTATTTGAGGGCATTTATTGCTAATTCAACAGATAAGCATCATTTTTATGCTGTCTTGTACTGTCTTAGTCTTACTAAATTCTTTTTACTCTAATATACTGCTCCTCAAAGCAAGGCCAAGCATTTGATAGACTTAATCCCTGAACATGAGGTCCTCATCATGGCTGGTGCCATTTATCACCTCTAAAATGGCAGCAGCTGCATTAAGCCCAAGCTGCTCAAAGGGACACATTACCCAGATCAACCATCAGCCAATTTTAACAATGTACTGCTAGATGGAAATTATCTCTTCAACCAAAAAAAACAAATGTTTCATAGACTGGTTTGGATTGGAAGGGACCTTAAAGATCAGCTAGTTCCAACCACCTGCCACTAGACCAGGCTGCTCAAGGCCATGTCCAACCTGGCCCCAAACACGCCAGGGAGAGGGTGTCCCTGACCTCCTTGGGCAACCTGTTCCAGTGTCTCATCATAGAATGTTAGGAGTTGGAAGTGACCTCAAAAAATCATCCAGTCTGACCTCCCTGTCAGAACAGGATCACCTAGAGTAGGTCACACAGAAACACATCCAGGCAGGTTTTGAGTATTTCCAGAGAAGGAGACTCCACAACGCCGCTGGGAAGCCTGTTCCACCCTCACTGTAAAGAATTTCTTCTTAATCTCTAGTCTTAATCTGCCCTTCAAGCTTCAGTCCATTCCCTCTCATCCTGTCACTACAAGCCCTTGTAAAAAGTCCCTCCCCAGCTTTCTCATAGGCCCCTTTCAGATACTGTGAGGCCGCTCTAAGGTCTCTCTGGAGCTTTCTCTTCTCCAGGCTGAACAACCCCAGCTCTCTCAGCCTGTCCTCACAGGGCAGATCATCTTCATTTATTTAGCTCCTGCTGCAAAAGAAGACCAAAGCCTCTGGGGCTACCTGAGCTTCCAGCTTGGTTTTGGCATCCACGCGGTTGCTCTCGCAGAGGCGCTCCAGCTCCTCGGCGTGCTTGACGGCCTTGCGCAGGCGCGACAGCAGGTGGAAGCGCTTGCGAGGCTCCGTGTTGGCCTCCTGCTTCAGCTGCATGGCGTAGCTCCAGGCTCGCTCCGCGTCCATCAGGATCAGCAGCAGGTACCTGCAGGGCAGGGCAAGGTGGAGGAGGGAACCACAACAACCAAACAGGTTTTACCACTAGGTCTTGCCCGTGCGATCCACAGAGGCTGGTGATGGAAGTGCTGCTTGGTTAGTAAGAGGAAGCTCACACAAGGGCACGTGTAGGGTCCTGTGCCTATCACAGGATGCTAGGGGCTGGAAGGGATACAAAGAGATCATCGAGTCCAACCTCCCTGCCAGAGCAGGACCATACAATCTATCTTAGGTCACAGAGGAACGAATGCAGCAGGGACCCAGCACTCTGGGGCTGTAAGAGCAGCTGAATGCTGCCCTGGGTGTCCCACTGCCTTGGGGACAGCTTGGCCTTGCCCCTCTGGGAGCCTGGCAAGAGAGAGCAGAGGGGTCTGAAGTGGGGAGAGGGAGCAGGATCACAATATGTTAGAAGTTGGAAGGAATCCAAAGAGATTGTTGAGTCCAACCTCCCTGCCAGAGCAGGACCACGGAATCTAGCACAGGTCACAGAGAAACACATCCAGACAGGCCTTGAAAGTCTGCAGAGAAGGAGACTCCACAATCTCTCTGGGGAGTCTTTTCAGTGCTCTGTGACCCTTACAGTAAAAAAAGTCTCCCCTTGTGTTGAGGTGGAACCTCCTGTGCTGCAGCTTACATCCATTGCTCTTTGTCCTATCTCAGGGAGCAAATGCGCAGAGCCTGTTCCCCCTGGCTCCTGACCCTAGCCCTCAGCTGTTTATAAACACTGATTAAATCCTTCTCTTCTCCAGACCCAGGTCCCTCAACCTCTCCTCATCAGGCAGTGTTCCAGTTCCCTAATCATCCTCATGGCCTTTCAATGAACCCTCTCCAGCAGATCCCTGACCCTCTTAAACTGGGAAGCCCAAAACTTAACACAGTACTCAAAATGGGGTCTCACCAGGGTAGAATAGAGGGGGAGAAGAACCTCTCTCGATCTGCCTATGGAGAATAACCTCATGGAGCAGTGCAGGCTAGGACTTGGAACTGCTGGAAAGGAGCTCCATGGAAAAAGACCTGGTGGACAGCAATGTGCCCTTGTGGCCAAGAAGGCCAATGGCATCCTGGGGTGCAGCAAGACGAGTACAGCTAGCAGGTCAAAGGAGGTTCTCCTCCCTGTCTACTCTGTCCTGGTGAGACCACATCTGGAGTATTGTGTCAAGTTCTGGGCTCCTCAGTTCAAGAAGGGCAGGAAACTGCTTGAGAAGATACAGCAAAGGGCTACAAAGACAATTAGAGGACCAGAACATCTCTCTTTTGAAGAAAGGCTGCAGGATTTGGGGCTTTTTAACCTAGTGAAGACTGACAGGGGATCTTCTCAATGCTATTCAATACTTAAAGGGTGGCTGTCAGGAGGATGGGGGCAGTCTTCTTTCAGTGGTGCCCAGTAGCAGCACAAAAGATAACAGGCACAAACTTGAACATATGAAGTTTCATCTAAACCCGAGGAGGAACTTCTTTATGTTGAGGGTGGTGGAGCACTGGTACAGATTGCCCAGGGAGGCGTTGGCACCTCCATCTCTGGAGACATTCAAAGCCCACCTGGACACTAGCCTGCACAACCTGCTCTGGCAGGGCAGCTGGACAAGATGATCTCCAAAGAGACCTCCAAGATCATCCAGTCCAACTTATCCAATCAACTAGACCAAGGCACTAAGTGCCTCATCCAGTCTTTTCTCAAACACCTCCAGGGACAGTGACTCCACTACCTCCCTGAGCAGCCCATTCCACAATGACAAAACACATTCCCTGTGAAGAACTTCCTCCTAACATCCAGCCTACACCTTCCTCTGGAGGATGTGTCCCTTTGTTCTGCTGCTGGTTGCCCGGGAGAAAAGAACCTCCCTTCAGGTAGCTGTAGACAGCAATGAAGTCACCTCTGGGCCTCTTCTTCTGCAGGCTGCACACCCCCAGCTCACTCAGCCTCTCCTTGCAGGGCTGTGCTCCAAGCCCCTCAGCAGCTTCATTGCCCTTCTCTGAACATGTTCCAGTATCTCAACATCTTTCTTGAATTGAGTGGCCCAGAACTGGACACAGTACTCAAGGTGTGGCCTGATCAGTGCTGAGTACAGGGGAAGAATAACCTCATTGTCCCACTGGCCACACAGTTCCTCATAAAGGCCAGGATGCTTTTATTTTCATTCAAAGCACACAGAACCATATGACTCCTAACTGGTTTCTACTGCACTTCTCACCACACAGAAGTAATGACTCAACTAAAGACAGTTTGGTGCCACTCTGCAGCACCACAGACAGAGTAAGGACAAAGTATTTACTATTTTAGCTTGCTCTGCAAACTGGTTCAGTGTGGTCAAACATCTCTATTTTGTCCCCAGCTACTGCTATAACACATCCTGCTTCTAAACAATACGGGGATAGGCAGCATTCTGTACTCCTTTCCCCACAAGGTAAGACAGCAGCTATTTCAAGTGTTTCCAGAAGATGGGAAGTGGCTGTTCTCCACACAGTCTATCAGAACAGCATCCTGCCCAATTCTGAAGATCTAAGCAAAAGCTTCAGTCCAGTATTTCTGTTCTAAGGGAAGGAATTACGTCTCCAACCATGACCCTGATGGCTACACCATTTGTGTTATCAGCACTCACAGGGATACCTTGCAACAGGTTTGAATAAACATTTCCTCTAATATCAGTAATTTACTGCTTAGGAAAAGAAGCTATGAGGCAAAAAGCTGCCTGCTGCTGCTCCCTCTTCTCCCACTCATTCACATGATGAAGCAGGATCTAAGCAGTGCCTCCTCCCCCTGCACTGCAGCCTGAACTTTCATCTTTTATTAATACCAACAGCACCCATCTCAGAAATAAACACCTGAGTGTACTGTACAGAGCAGCTTTCCACACACCCACGTGAAAACAAATTACTGAAATGAAAAACATTCTCCTCACTAGTATCTGAATGTTCAATCCCAACTGTACCTGTTGTCTGAGAGAATCTCTTCAGTCACTTTCTTCCCAGTGAACTTGTGCCTGTTTCCCATCTTGAAGTTGAGAGTTTTTCGCAGCCTCCTCAGCCTCCGGGAGCAATAACCCCTAAAGAAAAGATGACCACAGGCAGTTGGGCCAAAAAATAACCTTCTTTTCCTTCTGTTTCCTGCTCTCTCCAACCAAAATAATAAAGACTGAAGGCCACGACAGGCAATGTTTTAACTAGGAACTTTAGAAGTGATACCTGATAAGAGGCTGATCAGATGCTACCGGTAAACCAGTGGTTCATGCAACACAAGTAAGCTTAGGACATTTAATGATAATTTCTGATCTTGAAACATCAGAATTAGGTTCTCTGTCCTAATTGCTTTATGGGTGTTTACTGAACACTCAGCTCTAGAAGAGTATGGTGATTAATAAGAGCTATGCAGAATCAAGAGCCAGCCTGTACCTTCACCAACAGACCCACCACAGCACATTACAGCTAGTGATTAAAAAAAGTGTGAATTGGTCCACATGGAGGAGCCTCTCCACGGGTATTTACTTGGCAGGTTGTTTTTGCTCCCTGCTACAGTGGGTTTACATATTAAAAGTCACCCACCAGTAGCTCAAATACATCCACACTTGTTACTAACCTGTACCTCTGGAAGTCTCCGTGTCGTAACCCATGCTGCTGCTGAGACTCCTTCACAATCTGAAGGACTGCAACGTGTGTTAAGGCAGATCGACAGCACAGACCCCAAAATAACAAAGGCAACTCTGCAGCTTCCATTAAGCAAATGCACTTTGACTAGAAAAGCACCCAAAAGCTTCCTAGAGTTGCATAGCTTGCAGAGGTGATGGTCCTAAAAGGCTTCCTGACTCCACTGCTTGCTTCAGAGCTTTATGACTGTCATCAAGAGTAGGACTATAACGTTCCACAAACACCTTCTCTGACAGACCAACTTGAGAGCCTTGCTGGTAGCAGAGCTCGTTTCAGGATGAAGTGCTGACTGCCCCAGGTACCCTCCACCGCCTCCCCAGCCACATTTGTGACACAGTTTAGTTGGCAAAACTGCAGCTGAGAGAAGCTTCCCTGCCCTCACATCTCCCAGGAGTACACTGAGCAAAATCACTGCTGCCTTCCTGACAGCCTCCACAGGCAAACTGCTTTCTGAATAGAGCACCTTCATGAAAAGAGCTTCTGGGAAGATTCAGAGGGCTCATTTCCTATTCAGTTTTTCATCATACTTCTAGCTTTAATGCTTATTACTGCAACAAGTACACTGTGACAGCATTTCCACAATTTCCACCCAGTCTCTGCACTTTTTGTTGGCATATTTGCTGACTTCTTTGCAGTCTGTGTTCAATTTTATTCATTAAATTACCAGACAGAGTCATGCTGTATTCCAGTACACTTGCTGATGTCACTCCTTCAGTTTACAAGGCTGACTGCATTGTGAAATAAAATCTCCATCATAAACCAGAATCCTCTGTATTTATACCCAAAGATTTCCCTTCCAAGCATTACCAAGAAGCCTTAAAAAGAAAAATCACAAAAGCAGACTATATGATGACTCCATTAGAAGAAACACTACTGTCACAGCTAAAGAACCTGCCAGACTTTCAAAGTTTAAAATGTCAGATGCCTACCAAAGGGTTGTCTTGGAATAAGACCCAACAGGCAGTCTCTCGAGTTCAAGGATTGAAAACCTGCACCAAGAGTTACCACACTGAATTGGTTTGCACTTGTGGAACAAGTCATAGAATCAACCGGGTTGGAAGAGACCTCCAAGATCATCCAGTCCAACCTAGCACCCAGCCCTATCCAGTCAACTAGATCAAAGAGCAATGTCTCAACACAACACTCCTCATTCTTACTGCCTATGATTCCCCCCCACCGACTGCCTTTTTCCTGTGCAGTTACTGAGTCAGTATCCTTTATACGATTTACTTCATCACTGACTTAGGTATTGCCAACACTACCATTGCAGCTACTGTGTCCACTAACTCCCCAGCACCTGCCATATGCTAAATGGAACACGACAACCTTATTTCACTTGGGTTTTCCTCTTACCCAGAAGACAAACCTCAGCTCTACCACAGCTGTGCAGCTGGCCTGGTTTCACACGAGTTTCAGATATAAAAGTGCTGTGAGCTTTACAGGCCACACCACGTTTTACAAGTGCTAAATCTGGAGGAGCCAGTTTGCCATCTCGGTGTACCTGTTAAGATGTATTCTTATCCACAAGCACTGATGTTACCCACAGAAGATCACCGACAGCCTGCTTTGGTCTCCAGGACGCAACCCAGCACAGAGCTCCGCTTTGAAGGCTGGCGACAGCTGTCAGGCAGCTCAGAAGAACTCGTAAAGGTAAAGAATAAATCCACCACACAGCGATGCAAGGCTGGCTCCCCCCTTTCATTCCAATCCAACCCTATCCGCAGACACGGCGCGGGTTAGCCCAGCCGCCGCACCGACACGCTCACGCCAGCACGGTCCGGCACCACCGGAGCCAGCAGACCGGCTCCCTCCTGAGCTACGAGACATTGCGACCCGGCCAGACCTGCCGGGCTCATAGCAGGGAAACCTCCACCGGTGCGACCCCGAGAGAAAGCAGAGCCAGCCGTGCCCGCCTGCGAGCCCCCGCTCTGCCCACAGCGGCCGCCACGTTCGCCCCGCCGCCCACGGGGCTGGGCCTGCCACGTCCCCCCGCCATCACCCGCCGCCACAGGATGCTCTCCAAGCCCAGGCTGTCGCCGAGGCTACCGGCCTGGGGCCCCGCCGGCCTCTCGTTCTCTTTGTTCTCCTTGTTCTCCTCCGCGCCTCCTGCTCCGCCGCCTCCCGCCCCGCCGCGCCCGCCGCCGGCTCCCTGCCGCTCCGCCGCCATCTTCTGCCCGGCCGCCGCCGCGCTGCATCATGGGCCGGGGAGGAGCGGCGCCGAGGCCACGCGGGGCGGCCGCGCGGGGCAGACGGGACGGGGGCGGGGCCCGGGGTCAGGCGGGGCCCGGGGTCAGGCGGGGCTGCCGCTCAGCCGCGGCCGCCGTTCAACTGCCGCCGCCGCGCCGAGCGGGCTGCCCGGGCGCTTCCCCCGCGACACCGACCTCCACCCGAGCCCGGGCGCTTCCCCCGCGACACCGACCTCCACCCGAGCCCGGGCGCTTCCCCCGCGACACCGACCTCCACCCGAGCCCGGGCGCTTCCCCCGCGACACCGACCTCCACCCCACAACCCAGTCCCACTCGCTCTATCCAGGGCTAGATTCCCTCCCGACCCCAAAATCCCCAGCCCAGAAACAGAGCTCACAGCACCGATCCCCTTCTCTGACCCAGAGCTAATCCCACAGCTCCCAGAATGAGATCCCCCCAGCCCTGCCCCACTCACCCACTCCGGGGATGACTCCCGAGGAGAAAGGCTGAGGAGGTGCCCACGGCAGCAGATGAGCTGCAGCCTGGGAGGACAGCAGTTCTGACGAGCCCCAGCGGTGCCCAAGCTGAGCTGGCTCATGCCAGGCTGCTGAGGGGCAAAGGCAGCCATACCCACCCTGGTCCCCAGACACCTCCCCCCATGTGCCTGGTTTTGGGGCTAGGCACTGGAGGACAGGTCCCCGCGGGGCAGTGCTGCACCTGGCTGGTATGGGGCTGGCTGTCTTGAATGTCCCTTTCCCGTGTCACCTGCCCAGGGCAGCTTTGAGCACGCTCATCTGGGCACCCCTTCAGGAGACTGGGTTTAAATTGCCCCAGGCCAAGCATTAGGCAAAGTCTTCCACTTGCAGCTACAGCAGGGTAGGGCAGCAGGGAGCATCTTTACCTCCATTTACTGCGCACCTGGTTAAAAGAGCAGAGCCTCTTGTTATTCAAAAGCCCCAAACGCTCCCAAATCCCCAAGCAGGTCCCTACAGCTATTTGAAAGTACAAACGTGAGTAAAGCAGTTCAGACCAGGTCCTCTTGGCAAAAGTCCTTCAAGTATTTGAACCAAACTTACAGGTACCTCTCCTGGGGCAACCACCAAACTTTTCTAAATGCCTGCTGTCCTAAACACTTCTGCAGACACAGCCATTAAACACTGTGACAAGCTGCTCCCTGCGCTCTTCCCACTGCAGAGACTCCCCCAGACCTGTCTCTGCCAGCCCAGGGCTCTGCCTGCCTTTGGGGCCAGTTTGCTGCTGCTGCCATGCTATAGCAAGCAGTAATTTTTGGTTCTCTTCCCTTCAGAAGGCTCAGCTGTGACCTTATTTCTGAATTCAAATCTCTCCTTCCCTCTCACGGACATGAAAGCTCACACAGCAAAAAGAAAAGCCAAGTCCTCAAGCTGCATCTTTTAAGCCATTTCTGTCCTCCCTGGGCTTTCCATCACATCCCCCAAGAGTCCACTTCCTATCTAAACCACGCTGTGTTTCAGGATGATGTTTGAATCAAGCAGAGGGGTGAACTGAAGCATGTTTCACAAACAAGAGCTTCTCTCTCACGGCCACAGTAGTTCAGACAGACTTGGATCAGGTTGGCACTACAGAGCCCATGCTCAGATGCCCCAGTGCAAATAAGCCCATGTTGCATACCAAGGGACCTGCTCCAGTGGAAGCACAGCCATGAGGTTTGTCACAAGCACGTTTCTGCCATGCCACCTCTCTCGTGTGCTGGCACGAAACTCTGCTGCTGCTCCTCTGGAGTCTGTAAGTGGGAGGATAAAACTGTCAGCTACTGGCTGGGTGCTTGGATTCCTGCTGCAGAGCTGGCTCTGCTATTCCCCCAGCGCACAGGGAGAGCAGGACAACACAAACCTGCAGCACCACATCAAGCAGAGCCAGGGCTGAGAGCCCTGCAGTGAGGTGGTGGGGCTGAGCTGCCTTTGCTGTCACAGGGAGAGCTGCAGAGAATAAATCCACTGAGGGTTCCTGGCTCCAGAGCCTCACATCATACAGAGACCACCCTTGTGCTACTAGCCCTTGCAGCCTGGGAGGATTTATAGCCTCACAAAGTGCCTTTTCCTTTCGCTCTTGGCCACCCTTGGAGACCAGAACTGCAGCCCAAATAACCTGTGCACATCTTAGGCCAGGAATTGATTTTGCAGCTCCTGGATGGGGGATCCTGCATGCATGCAATGGGGAATCTCTGCACGCACTGCTGCAGGTTGCACTGGTGTTTGGCAAGAAACTGCCTGTTTGCCCTCTTAGCTTTTTTTCACGGTCTCACTCTGCAGCAGGAGATTAAACCTCCTGGTAAGGTGATGGCAGCTCAAGGGAGATCAAAACCCCCACTAGTCTCAACGAATCCAAATGCCAGTGCCCTTCTGTGGGTGTTTGAATGAGCCAAGGCACCTGCCGCAGGGGGAAGGCTCTCAGAGGAGGCTGGGCTTTCCTTGTGAACTAGCCCTGTGAGCTCCATAGCTGTGGCTTGAGATGCAGCACAGCCCTTGCTGAGGGCAGGAGTGACTCCTTGAGACTGTGTGGCTAATCCGGGACCAGAAGAGGAAGGCAGAGATGTGCTGCTGTCTCAGCACCTCCTTGTGCACCGCGGCATGGTCAGTTTTCCACCGCACCGCTCCTAGTTCCTACTGTTCCCTCCAAGAGAACATCAGGAGTGGAGCATCCTCACACCAGAGTGGTGTGTTTGCTTCCCCACGTACCTCACCTAGGGAGCCGAATGGGAGCAGGTTTGCTGGGGCTGCTCATGAGCTGCTGAGGGTGAAAAAGGCTCCATGTTCTCCGGTGGTTATGTCGCAAAGCTGTCACTGCCCCCAGATCTTCCAGCACCACTGGCAGGCTTAGGTCTCAATGTCCATCAAGGGAACTGAGAAGCCATGGAGTAAGTTAGTTACAGGAGTAATCGATGCGTTAAAGGTTTCTCTCTCCACGGGAGCAAAGAGAGGCAGCCTGGGGGCAGTTGTAGTGTCCGTGAAGAGCTGGTTCCGCTGGCCGGTTCTGAGACTTCCATCTGGGAAGGCTCTGGAGGCACAAATGAGGCGGTTTTGCAGGCAGGAAAAGAAGAAAACATGTGGACAAGATTTGTCCTCCCCTGACACACACACCCCCCCACCCCCAAACCCCTGAATACAGAATCTGCAAACCAGAGCTCCCCTCTGGGGCTGTTCGGTGCAAGGATTCAGCTGCGTGCTGGGCAATTTGGAGACATTCGCCATTCCGCAGGACCCCCTCCCCTAAACAAAACAACCCCAAGCCCCTGCGCTGAGACCAGCCTTGTCCCAGTCACTGCTGCCGGGGGGAGCAACACGAGAAAGCAGCCCTGGGGTATCCGGCTCCCTGGGGGGTGTCCTGCCCAGCTACTCCAGCCCATTCCCGGGGGTCGCGGCACCGAAGGGTATTTCACCCCACCAGATCGAGCCCTTCTGGATCAAACCAGCCCTGTGTCCTGTCTCCTTCCCGAGAGAGGAGATTCCTGCAGCTGCGGCTTGGAGGATCGGACTCGGGACGCGATGCGGGGGCCTGGCGGACGCTGCCTTGGAGTCCTCCGCCCCCACCCCCCCCCGCCCGGCGCTCCTCCGGCGGAAGGGAGAGCACTGAGCGGCGCTCACCGCCGGAGCCGCACCGCACGGCCGCGGGTCCAGCCTTGCCGGAGGAGGTGAAGGGCGCTGGGGTCCCGGGCATGCACCCCCTCTAACCCCGGCCGCTCCCCTTGCACCCCCTTTCCCGTGCATCCCCAGAACGCTCCCCGCTGCGCTCTCCGTGCACCCCATTTCCCCTTTGCCTCCCTGCTGTGCTCCCTGCTGACCTCCCTGTGCTCCTCTTTTCCTGTGCAACCCCTGGGGTACCCTCTGCTGACCACCCACTGCACCCTCTTTCCTGTGCACCCCCCTTTCCCCTTGACGTGCCTGCTGACTTCCCGTGCACCCCTTTTCCCCTGCTATACCCCCACCCTTCTGTACACCCCCTTCCCTGTGCACCCCTTTGTGCCTCCCCAGGTTGCTCCCCCCACCCTCTCCCCCGTCTATCCGCTGGCTCTCTTGGCCATGAACGGCTCGGCAGGGAGCTCTGAGGGAGGCTGGCAGCCCGAGTCGGTGATCATCCCACTGCTGTTCCTCATCATCTTCCTGGTGGGCACGGTGGGCAACTGCCTGGTCCTGGCCGTGCTGCTGCGCAATGGGCAGGTGAAGAACACCACCAACCTCTTCATCCTCAACCTGGGGGTGGCTGATCTCTGCTTCATCCTCTTCTGCGTCCCTTTCCAAGCCACCATCTACACCCTGGAGGGTTGGGTGTTTGGGCCCTTCCTGTGCAAGGCTGTCCACTTCTTCATCTACCTCACCATGTATGCCAGCAGCTTCACCCTGGCTACTGTCTCCCTTGACAGGTAGGAAAAGGGATGGGGGTGCTCCCGGTGCCCTGAAGCTCCCCCTTCTCTGGACCTCTCCCCAGCAGGAGATGGGACAGAATCCTGTGGAGGCAAGCCCTGACTGCTGGGACCTCCCAGGGTAATCCAGGAGCATCTCCCTGGGGAAGTGAAGGGCATTTCCCAGTTCCTGTGCACAAAGAAATAGATGCACTGGGGACTGGGGCCAGCAGAGAGGGATGGTCTGTGATCCCTATGCCCGTTTGGAAGCAGCTTTCAGACACCAAAGCTGTATGACTGGGGTTTGTCTGCAGGCTCAGATAGCTGAAGGGAGGATGGAAAACCAGGGAAGAACAAAACTGAGGTCCTGCACAATCTCAGCTCTTCCCAGGACATGTGAAGAGAGCCCCTACCCTCCCAGCAGCAAACCCCAAGGAGATGACACTGGGATGTCTGAGCTGAGACAAATGGATTAGGGAGAGGGACAGAAGAGGACCATCCCCACCTTCCTCACAAGCACTGCTGGCACCAGAGAGATGATGGGACAGGGTCTGGAGAGAGGATATTCCTCACCCCATTGTGCTTCCCTGAGAAGTACCAGGGAATGAGTTGTGAGATTGTTTGATCTGAAAATCTTAGAGCAAATGTGATGATTTTTCTCCAATCTGCCTCTGGAACTGCTCTCCACACTTTCTCCAGGAGTGCAATCATATCCCTCTCCTTTCCCATGCAGGTATTTGGCCATACGATACCCTCTGCACTCGAGGGAGCTGAGGACACCCAGGAATGCCCTCGTGGCCATCTGTGTCATCTGGGGACTTTCCTTCATCTTCTCAGGCCCTTACCTCAGCTATTACCAGGAGTTCCAGCTGGCCAACCTGACTGTCTGCCACCCCATCTGGGAGATCTCCCAGCGCAAGGTCATGGACATCTGCACCTTCATCTTCAGCTACATCATCCCAGTGCTGATCTTGAGCCTCACATACGTGCGGACCATTCGCTACCTGTGGAAGTCTGTGGACCCTCTCCAAGGCATGTCGGAGTCCAAGAAGGCCAAGCGGAAGGTCACCAGGATGATCATCATCGTGGCTGTCCTCTTCTGCCTCTGCTGGCTGCCTCACCACCTGATCATCCTCTGCGTCTGGTTCGGGTACTTCCCCCTCAACCAGGCCACCTACGTGCTCCGCATCCTCTCGCACCTCATCTCCTACGCCAACTCCTGCGTCAACCCCATCGTCTACGCCCTGGTCTCCAAGCACTTCCGCCAGGGCTTCAAGAAGATCTTCATCTGCCTCTTGCACAAGAAGGCAGCCAACAAGGTGCACATCGCTCAAGCGACGAACACAGTCAGCACGCTGGAGGCAGAGCTCAGCGAGGTGACCCACGTCAGCAGAGCCCTGCCCGGCCGCTCCTCCGCCCCGCGCTGGGGGCAGGCAGAGCTGGTGGGGTACCAGAGGAAAGCAGAGGGCTCCTTCATCACCTTCAACATCACCTAGCAGGGCTTCTTCCTACCCCATGGCTTTGCAGGCTCCTGCAGCGTCACAGGCCTGGGGACAGGCTACGTTTTGGGTTGGAATGCATCAAATTGTACCTTTTTCATTGAGATGCAGCCAGGTACCATAACTGTTGAAGTGATGATGCTGCCTATGGACTCAGCCGAGCACCAGCCGAGGATCCAAGGGCAGGACTTGCTTCCACCAAGTGCTTGTTGGGATCAGGGATATCAAATCCCCACGTAAACTTTCACATGTAATTGCCAATTCCTCTCTCAGACAGACTTACACCCTGTTGGATCTACACCTGGTATCTATTGAAAGCTCAGGTCCCTCCAAACTACTGAGCATCTGGCTGGAGTTAGCAGGGGGAACTACTGGTTTAAGGCCCAGCTCAGGAGCTGTGCCCCTAGAGCAGCACCGGCTACAGCCACCTGGACACAAAGCTGGCTCAGGTAGGAAAATCCAGGAGATAAACTTTCCTGACACAGGTGATGCTGGCTGGGCTTTCACAGCTGCCTGGGGCCTGTGGCTCAGGGCAGGTTTCCCTGAGATGGAGCCTGTATGGAAGCAGCATCTGTGGCTGAAACGAGTGCCATAGCCCCAGTATGGGACTGCAGAGGGTACAGGGCACCAACCGTGTTGCTGCCCATGGCTCGTCCCTACCCTTTGAGTGCATGTGAGGCTCTGCAGAAAGTCTGGAGGTCACCAAGGACAGGTGGGGTGGGAGAATGTTTGCTGTGTCCCTGTGGGAGAGGTTGTGCTGCCTGGGGAAGCTGAGCTGGATGTCAGCAGGTCAGCACTAGGGGAGTGTTTAATGGCTCCGCATCTCAGCCTGCGCCAGGCGTGTATGAAGAAGAGCAGTGGAGGACTGGGCACAGCTTTCCTGTGGCTGTGGTGTGGGGCTGGACAAGTGCTGGGGAAGCCTCAATAAAGTCCTCCATCCTATGTCCTGTGTCCAGCTCTGTCGAGACACTCCACAGCCTGCGGCAGGTGCTGGAGGGGTGATAGGACCTGCTGCATGCAGAGGCAGGGTGGAGGATGGGGGTTACATCTCCAGCACATCCATCGAGGGAGGTGGAGCATGGTGTGAAGAACAGCACTGTGCTCCCTTTCATGTGTCCACACGGGAGAGGCTAAGGAGAGTCACACAGCCCTGCTCTCACCGCAGCTCCAGGAGTAGCTGAGCCCTGTGACCACCAGTGGCCAAGAGCTTTATTTACAAACCTGCTGTTTTGGCTACCAGAGGAGCATCACTGGAACAGGATTAGTTAAGGCCGTTGGAAGCCCTGCAGCACAGCACAGCCAGGAGGTGCTGAAAGCAGGCAGCAGCTGGCATGAGCTGTACTGAGCATCCCCGCAGTTCCCAGGTCTGTTTCCCCCTAAGTAGCTGTGAAGATCAGGTCTCCATAAATTGCCACAGCAGAGGGGTAAGTCCATCTGCACAGATTGTCCTCCTCCTGAATCCCCATGACAGAGCTCCCCAGGACCAGCACATGTTGTGGAGGCTATTTCCACCCAGGACCCCAGCTGTCCCCAGGGGTCTGCTCCAGGACCCAGGTCCCAGTGCAGCTCCCTCCATGCCACACGGCCCTGCAGCCTTCACCCATCCCCAGCCCTTAGCCTTTCTCCCTGGGAAGCTTTTGGCTGTAAAGGCTTTGCTTTCTCCTGCTGAGTGTTATTATAACCATATCTTCCTGTCTCCATGCAGGGGGCTGTAAATCAGCCACTGCCTCCTATCAATAACTGGTATTTAGTCTACCCCTGCTCACAGCATCAGTCACAGAAAGACAGTGCATAAACAGCTCCATTACTTACAGCTGCATTTATCTCCCCTGCTCAACCCTTTCCCAGCCAAAGAAAACATGGAAACAGCCAGGCAAACATGGCTAAAAGCCTCCTCTTCCTCCTGTCCTCATCCACCTCTGCTCAGAGAGCTGCAGGATCTGGCTCTGATGGATCCCACTCTCACACTGAGGGGATCAAACCTCTCTCTTGGACATATTTATCATCTTGCCCTAGGGATGGATGTGCCCCACCACCTCTGCACTACCCAAGGACAGGGGTCCCTGTGCTGGTGTGGCTGGGGATGCAACGTTCCCCATCCCTACTTGCATATCTCAATCCAAGATGCTGCAGGGCATGATGGTGCCAGCACTGAAGCCACACCACAGGGGGCCCTACAAAATCAGTGCTTGTTTCCAAGCCCAGGTTATTCCCTTCCACACAGGGCTGAGTTCCCAGAAAGGATGGGAGTTGAGTCTAAGTTCATCTTTTTATAGTGCTCACAAGAAAACAAAAATAACCAGCTCAGAGATGTAGAAACCAGCCAGCAAATTTCAATCCATGCCCCACTGTGAGGGGCTCCAAATCCAGCCAGGGAGAGACCTCTGGAGTGGGGAAGAACCAGGATGGCACCCAGGTATCTCAATCTCACTGTCAGATGAGAGCTGGGGTGGTGGGGGAAGGACCTAAAAGAAGAAATTTCACCCCCAGGGTTGTGCTGGGGCTGCTGCTGCTCACTGCACCTGGTCCCAGGGGACCCACAAAGAACAGAGCCAAATGCAGGGGTAAAGCTGTACCCCAAATTCCTCACCCAGCACAAAAAAAGTCTCCTGATGCCACCCCTGAGCCAGCTGTGGGAAAAGTTGGGCCCACAGCTTGGCTGCTGCCCTCTCAACCCCACAGCACCAAGCTGTCCCTGGACTGAGGGATGACCGAGCAGCAAAGCTGGATCTCTGGGGATCCATTTCTTGCAGCTGCACTGGATCCTTCAGCAGCAGCATGACCAGCCTGAAACAGCCAAAACCAAGGAAGATAGACTCTGATGGGTGGCTCTGACACTGGTTGGAGGCCGAATCCAGCAGTCCCCCTCCGGTGAACACAAGCTCATAACAACCAGCAGCAGCAAAGTGCCAAACTGCTGTGGATTTTGTAAGCTCATTTTGTTTCCTGAGTATTTTGGCACTGCATGGGGAAGGAGGCTCAAAACAGTATTAGCAGCTTCTAGTCGTGAGAGTCAGTCAGAGGAGGAGGAGCTGCTCCTCAGAGCAGCTCATCAAAACCATGCACACTGCAGCAACACCACCGCTCAGTGCTGCCCCTCAGCTGCTTGGTTTGCAGCTCTGAGTCTTTCTGAGGAGCCCCAAAAATGCCGTAGTTGTGCCTCTGGAAGTAGAGCCCTGGGTCACAGGTGCTCTCACCCCCACTGCAAGGCTCACATCCAGCCCTGGCAGAAAAGAGTTTAGGAATAAATAATAATAATCATCACCATAATCCATGGGATTAAGCCAGTGACTGCTGCACATACAACGTGGCTGGAGCATCTCATGGGCCACCTGTCAACTGCATCTTGCAGAGGCAGCCTGCACACTGGAAGGAACAAAAGACAAATCAGTGCTTGCAAGAACAAATTAGCACTCATGCAACCACCTCTCTATGGTGTCTCCAGCCCTAAAATACATTGGAGCCACCTCCTGCGCTGCCCTGTGGGACATCCAGTCCTGGGCACCCTCCTAAGACCACCAGCCACACATTCGCCACTGCACCCCATGGTCTGCCAGCATCTTCCCAAGCAGAAGCAAGGCAGGAGGGCAAAATGAGAAGGAAGCAGCCTAATGATGAAGCAAAACCTTCACCAAAGCCTGGCAGAGCTGCACTCCCAAAGGAGAGCCTCAGGAACTGGCTTTAGCTGGAAAGACACAACAGCAGCAACACTGCAATGGTGCAGTCAAATAGAACCAGTGGCAGTAGGCATGGACATGACAAGGAGCCCAGCAAAGAAGGGACAAGCTGCTTTTCATCAGCATCACAGGGGAAAACACGATGTGAATAATACTGTGTGAACAGGGAGAGTGGCTTGCAGAGGCTTTCAGCACATCCACTAATGACACTCAGGGAAACCTCCCAGAAAATCGACCCCATTGTCTCGCTGCTGCCATGCGTCCTTGTGCTGGAGAGTGCCAGTTGGGCACTGATGGAGCTGGGAAATGAACAACACAGGTTCTTGGGCAGAGAGATCCTGAGAGGGTCTGTATGGCAGAGCTGGGGGGGACATCTCTGCCTTTCATCTGCAGATAGGTGTTTCCCTGTGTGCCAGCTGTGCCAGGGGTCAGCATGGTTTGACAAACCCCTTTTGCTGCCCCAAAGACATGGTCAGTGCAAAGAAGGCATGAGAAGAGGTGGACTCCAGCCCAAAAGCCCTGGTGATCAGAGCTGTGTCCCTCAGCCTATTCCCATCTATGTCAGGGGTTTACCAGCAGCCACAGCAGGACAGAGTGTGAGGGGAGGGCGTGAAACTCTGGCAATCCTCAGGGCAAGCAAAGGAGAAGACAGAGGGGTCTCAGCGCTGGTACCATGGGGCAGCCCCCGGGCTGGGTCTCTGCCCCTTTCCCATGGTCTCTGAGCATCACTCACAGTTCTATGCCCAGCTCTTGGCAGGGCTGTGCCGTGCCCACGGCGAGGGCCAGTGCTGGCTGCCATGATCACTCTTAATTAACACGTTGCTCAGATTCCTTACCTTAAAAAGCCAAGGAGCCTGCAGAGCTGCTCCCCAGCGCTGTGCAGTGCTGGATGCACTCAGACGCTTGAGGTCAGCCCGGAGCGGGTGAGCAGCTCCCTGCCTCCTGCTCCCGCTGCAAGGAAGGGGTGGCGCTGTCTGAAGTTGCTGCTCCCAGAGCACGGCTGGCTGCCAGAGGCTGAAAGCCCATCCACGTCCCCGCCTTCATTCCCTGAGCAGGGCAGACACAGGCGGCATGGGGAAGGGCTAGAGCCAGGGCAAATGGGAGCCTGGGTTTAGGAAACAAAGCAAATGACTGCACTTTCCCTGTACCTCGGGGAAAACAAAGGTCGTGGACTTCTACTGAAGAGCACCTAGGAGCAGCAGAAGCTTCCTCTTCTCCTGGTACTCACCACCTCCACTTCCTCCTTGCTGTAAGACTGCCACCAAAACCAGTCGTCAGGCCCCAGCAGCCTCTTATCCCCTTTTCTTTTTCCTGAGGTGGCCTCCACGGGGGAGAAAACCACCCAGCCAGCTGCTGGTGTTGACATTTTGCATCCCATCTCTGACTGCATCTTCCCACCTGCAAGCTGAGGTGGACTAGCCCAGACTGATACAGCTCTGGGGCCAGGAACACTTCTTTCATTCCCAGTCCCTGGAGAACAGGATATGGCCCCATCCAGACCCTAAGATATCTTCTTGCATTTTCTTCAGGCTCTGGTTAGCACAAGAGCATCAGCAGAGGGAGAACAGCAGCTCCCACACACCAAAATCAGATGCTCCAGAATGCAGAGGCAAAGCTCTCACCTTCCCTGCCCTGCTTTTGCCTGCAGCTGTTCCAGGTGAGTTGGCTCACCTTGGCCTGCAATAAAACATGTTTTACCACTTCAGCCTGAGCACCAACAAATTCCACCTGCTCTCCTGGAGAAAGAAAACTCACATCAGACCTCTGCCGTGGGAGAAACAGATCCAGGGAGATTGAATCCAGCTCCTTCTGGTGAATGTCAGTGTGTGGATCCAGCAGGCTGGACACTGCACATAGCACAAGCCAGCAGAGCTTTGCTCATGCTTAAAACCTCTGCCCAGGGCAGAGGCCCTTGGAGCTGGCAGAGGGAAAGCCAACCAGCACTGAAGCCTCAGGTTTCCTCAAGCATCTGAGATGCTAGAGCAGGAGGGAAGATCCCTGCCAGGAAAGCTCTCAGGTGGAGGTGCAGCTCTGGGCCGCACGAGCCTGCCCCATCTGCTGCTCTTCAAGCATTTGCTACACTGCTGAAAGCAGGTCATGCTTCAGACTGTGCTTTGGTCCAGGCTGGAGAGAAGAGGAGGAGGTGAAGGGCTCAGAAAGGCCAAGAACCTTCTGAGAAACAGCTGTTTGTGCAGGCAGCAGCCCAGGTAAGTGGCTGGGTCTGCCACAGCAGGAGCCTGTGTTCTTGTCTACCCCCTCACTCCAAGGACATTTAGCTGCTGATGCAGGTCCAGAGATGAGCAACAAAGCTGGTGAAGGGTTTGGAGAAGAGGGCTGGTGAGGAGTGGCTGAAGGAACTGGGGTCAAGGAGGCTGAAGGCAGAGATCTTATTCTCTACAACTGCCTGAAAGGATGCTGGAGTCAGGTGGGTGCTGGTGTCTTCTCCCAAGTAGCAAGTGACAGGATGACAGGAAACAGCCTCACGTTGTGACAAGAGAGGTTTAGGTTAGACATTAGGAAAACTTTCTTCCCCAAAAGGGGGGAAGCCCTGCACCAGGCTGCCCAGGGCAATGGTAGAGTCCCCATCCCTGGAGGGATTTAAAAGCAGTGTAGATGTGGTGCTGAGAGATGTAGTTTGGTGGCGACTTGGCAGTGCTGGGTTAATGGCTGGACTTGATGATCCTAAAAGGCTTCTTCCAACCACAACGATTCTGTGATTCTATGGTCTAGACTCCTGACATCTAGCTCCTGGAGTGAGATGGATCATCACATCTCTGCCTTCAGCTACTTGGCCTGTCTTAACCTCTGGCATCCTAACTGCTCAGGGCAGACCCTTCCCAGGATGTGTAAGCAGCTCGCAGCTGTGACACTCACCAGGCAAAGAAGCCTCCCCCCTAGGAAAAGACAAGGCAGCGTTGGCAGATGCACAGCAGCAGAAGGGTTAAAATGCATCTTTCCACCTTTCTGCCCTCTGTTCCCACTCCTTGCTTCATGCCAAGGTCTGCCTGGCCCTCTCCCCCTATCCACGCAGTGCCCCAGACAGCGACACAACAGCTCTGCCACCGCTGGGCTCATTAACAGCGGCAGACACTCGTCCCTGCCAACACGGGCACAGGTGAATAATGGATTTGTTCCAAGCTGCAAAGCAGCAGCCAGTGTAAGTGCTCACAGCTCTTTCACAGGCACCACAGGCAAAGCACGGAGAAGATCCCACAAGAATAAGCAGCAGGAGTGAATGAGGGGGGAGCAAGAGGTGTCTGGCCACGGATCACTATGAAGATGTGATCCAAAGCTCTGAAAGGCCTCAGTGTGAAGGTGTCAGGGTCCAGCTCCTGTATCTGAGCCTGGCAGAATCACTCCAAGGCATGTAGGAGAGCAGCACTTCTTTCTATCTGATGCTTATGGGTTAAAGGCAGGAACAGACTTGACTGCTCACAGCAAAAAGACATCAGATTTAACAAGGCAGGAGATAAAGAGGAATGGCAAGAAGGTGCTCTGCAGAAATCACTACGGGAACACTTCTACCCATGCTTTGTCTCAGGAACAAGGAGAGCAGCAACCAGTCAAGACCTCCCCCCGGCCCTCAGTGCTGTGTCACAACTCCAGCCTGCCATCACCCTGCCACCATGTCCTCTTGCAGGACAGAAAGCTGCTACTGGGATAGGTCATCAGTTACAAGGATAAAACATACCCTGTTGCAGCCAGCCAGACACCACTATACCACTGAACCAGGCATCTCTCCCCATCCATGGGCTATGTATCAGTTCCTTTGGGAAAACCCTTTGGGATCCTAGAAAACTGAGACTCCTAAAAACCAGCAGGGAAGCAGGCAGCACCACTGAGAGCTCACAGCATGAATATTTACCTCTAGGCCTGAAGAGGCACAGATGTTAAGAGCCCAGACAGCAATGCCCAGAGCATGCAGAGCCTTTACTCCAGATGCAGAGAAGAAGGCAAAGACCACCCAAGGTAATTCCCAGAGGTTTATAAATCTGATAAATACAGTAGGGCATCCTGCCCACCACAATGGGGCAGGGGAAAAGAGAAGGGAGTTCCAAAGGTTGCCAACTTGTACTGGGCAGCCAGGGAGTACAGGGTAGCTGAATCATAGATAATCACAGAATCATAGAATCCACCATGTTGGAAGATCTATGCTGATGTGTCAAACAGCTTCTCAATCATCTC
This sequence comes from Pogoniulus pusillus, assembly GCF_015220805.1. Classification (NCBI taxonomy): domain Eukaryota; kingdom Metazoa; phylum Chordata; class Aves; order Piciformes; family Lybiidae; genus Pogoniulus; species Pogoniulus pusillus. Next base: position 10,413,500 of record NC_087274.1, on the reverse strand, counting down.
CCCAACTTGGTCGACCTGGTATTTGATGTACTTCTCAGGGTTCTTGGTGAAGGGCACGTTGCCGTATCTGCAAAGGAAGATGATCCTAGGTTGACAAATGAGTGGAACACAGCAAAGAGACCCACTGTCCTCTGCCACAAACCAGCTTCACTCCAGCACATCCCACTTGACTATGACAGGGTATCTTGCTGGGAGAAAGAGACTCAGTTACAAACTGGTCTCCTGATTTCTACACCAATAGCCCAGGGTGGCTCAGAGCCTTCTGTTAGGCACAGCATCTGCACTTGCCACGACCCAGTCAGGGTGACAGCAGATGTTTGCAACTAGCAGAGTTCAGCTTGGAGACTGTTTACTGTGCAAGGTAAAGAAGGTAGGACAGGACAGTAGAAACGTGTCTCAGCTCAAGCTATTTTAGACCCCAAGGACCTCAGTAAACCCAGAGTTGGTCACCTGTTCAAGAAGGCACCATAGGTCTCTTTCACAATGGTCTTCTGTGCCCGGCGGATTTTGTCCCTTTGCTCCATGTCTGGGATGGCCCAAGCCTTCTGGATCTTACAGAGCTCCTCCAGCCCATCATTAAAGCCCTGTCCAAAGGAAAGCTCAGAGAGTGCCCTGTCTGCAATCACACCTCTATACTGAGCCACTGCTGACTAACAGACAGGTCTTAGGCAGTCTCAGTTTCTGTCCCAGTCCACACAGGGATGTTCTTTTGCCACCTAACACCTCCTCACCTTAAAGCGTTCCTTTATCATCTGCCTTTCCTTGTCCTTGAGCTGCAACAAGGAAGAAAAGGAATTTATTTCATCTCCAGAACTAAATTTCTAAGATCAGTGTTCGCCTATGAGTCCCCATCCACACTCAGTAATCTCTGACCTACTTGGCTTGAATTCCTTCCCCTAAAGCAGGGAGGGGAGAAAGCTGCAGTGAGCTGCATGTCCTACATTCACAACTGGCTCTTGTCTGAAGGTTTAACTAAGGCAATTTTCAGCCAGAACAGACATAAAAATAAGAGTTCTTTAGCCTTCCAGTCCTTTCCAAGGGTAGGTGTCTCAGGGTTTTGCAAATCTAAAATAGCAGCATCTGCTCAGGTGAAAATGTAAGAATGGAGGCAGAGATTAACAGACTTGTATGGACCTGGGGCAGGGGAGAGCAGGAGACAGTGCTGCTCTCCAGCTGGCTCCAGCCACAAGAATTCACTCTGCCCAGCAATGCTGGAATGAGACAGAAAGAGGGTTTCTGGGAAGCTTTTACTATGACAAAGGAGAAGGTGTTTCTGCTAATTCCTAGCAACTCAAAATCATCTTTGCCCATTTTCTCACCTTCACTCCTGGTTGAAAGACAGGCAGGTTTCTCTCCAAGATGTAATCTGTCACCTTCAACCAGCTGCAGGTCAAATGAGATTGAAAAGTGACAAAGTAGAGTTACTTGTGCCTCAGCAGAACATCTGTCTTCACTAAGGACCCAAAGGCCACCCCAGACAACAGACAGCCCAAAACTTTACACACTGACCCCTTCCCAAGTTAGATCAATCACTTGGAAACCAAAATACTTCAGCTTTGGTTTTAGACAAGTTTGTGTCTCCCACTGCTTCAGCAGCACTGGCTTCCAAGGAGCTCCCAAGCTTACAAAAGCAAGGGGAGAGGGGAAGATGTTTCCTGACCTGCGCTGGTAGGTCTGGATCTGCTGTTCGATGAGCTCCCGGTAAGACCTCTCAGCTGTCTTCTGTGTCACAGCTACCAATTGGATCAGCTCAGATCTGAAAGAACAGAAAACATGAGGAAGCTCTCGTGGCTGCTAGCAGGATGGCAACATTTCAAGCCCCTATCAACAAGTTTTCCTCTGCTCTCTGCAATAAAAGGGACCCTGTCATGCACAAACTGGGAGACAGGAGCTGCTCCAAGTTACTTTTCCAAAGCCAAGATCAAAGGATTCTCTACAACCCAAGGCATCTCTGATGCTTCTATCTTCAACTCTTGTGTGATGCAATGTTTACAGCAGTGCAAAGCTTTCAAAAGGGCAGTTTGAGGAATGAAAGGAATAGCAGAAACAAGACAGACTGCCAAGTAAATGCACTCAGTGGAGAGCTCTACTCTGAATACGTGCTGAGAATCAGCTTGGACTTCAAGGAGATTCACCCAGACACACACTTACTTCTCCAGAGATTTCAGAATGTAGTTGTAGTTGTTGTGCAGAAAAATGGCACTCAAAGCTGGGTCTTCATAAACCTTGGACTTACTAAGAAGGTTAAGCTGCAAGTTGCCCAGCACTTTACCTTAAAGAAGGAAAAAAAACAGAGAAGAAAACTGAAACTCCTCATTAGAGACAATCCAGAGTGCTCTGCACTGTCAGCATAAGCCCACAGCAAAGGGAACAGACCAGCCCACCCGTGTGCAGATGAGGGTACAATAGCAGGCACTCAACAATCCTGCAAGCCTTACAGAGATCTTCCCTCAGTGAGACACCAAAACCTCTCTGTGAACTAGTGCCTTTGCTGCAACTGGCACTACAGCCACATTCTATGCCCAGGGTAAGTCCCAGGACCAGCAGACCTCAAAGAAGCTGAAGAACCTGATCCCCACTCTAACAGATCATCACAAGGTAGCACCATGAACTCATCTCACTGCCTCAGTGTTAAACACAGGATGGAGACCCCACAGAGCCCCTCTGGCAGCAGAAGCCTCGGTGGGGCTGAAACTGCAGAGCACTGGGTGAGAGCAGCTCAAGGCAACTGATGAGAAAAGGTTTGCAACACTCTGAGCTGCTGCATTGTTTTGTGTCCTGTCTGACTGCAACAGCCTGAAACTCCCAGCCTGACCCTTTTTTCCATCTCTCCCAGACTCCAGCTTACACAGGGGAAGCTGACACAGAGTGAGAAACAGCCTGTGCTCTTCCAAAGCCAAGCTAAGTGAAACGCAGCTGATGGGGCAGGAGAGGGGAGGTGTGTGGAGTACTCACAGATGTAGGTGCTCAGCAGCCTCCTGCTGAACTCTGAGCTGTAACTGCTGGCTGAAGAGCTGGTTTCTGAAAGGAAAAGAGTCTCAGGCCAGTTAACGAGGTATGTGGTCAGCCTGCCTCTATTCAAACAAGCCTCGTCCCTGTTGCTATGGAATTAGTGCAGAGCTCCCACCGACAGTGACATTGACTCCCTGCTTCAGTGCTGTATGTCAGCAGCTTCTCCAGGGTGAGGGTGGAAGAGCTCTGGCACCTCTCAGTCCTTTTATCTGCACCAGGTGCTGAACACCCCGCAGAAATCTCTCCTCTGCTTCCTAAGTTACCAGGGGACATCCTCTTGATCAAAAATAGAGACATTAAACACATCTCCCCATCCTTCCCCCACCACCTGAAGAGGGTTTGGCAGCACCAGGAATTGGCAGTTGGAGAACAAATGAGCTGGAGCTGTCAACAGCAGGCACCCAACAGTAATTGAAACAAACAGAAGGGTTTGGGGAAGCTTCAGCCATCCCCATGGTTGCTGACAGGGCTTGCTTGGCTCTGCATGAGGGGCAGCAGCACAGGAGTCTGCCCTTACAAGCAGTGACTCCAGGCTGGCACATGCTCCTCTGTCTCTGCAGAAGAAACGGCTCTCTGCCCTCAAGGGCCTTGTGGGCACAGGTCCCACAGGACACGTGGGGTAGCCATCATCTCCTCCCCCCACCAGAGAATTTGGCAGCCAGGCCTAGCTCGGGTGGTCTCAGTTCATAGGCAACCCATGGGAAAGGCCTCGAGGCTCCTGTTGCTGGGAGTTGGACAATAGGGAGCCAAGTGCACAGGGGATGAAGCATGACACCAGCTGGGCCAATTTGCTACCCGTGCCAAGCAGATTCGGTGCCATGAGAGCGTCTTTAGCCTGTTTCAGCTCATGTGGCATCCCTCATTGTCTGCTGCTGACAAGCCCTCCCCATTCCCTCCAGCCCACTGCCAAGAGCTATTTACCCTCCCCCTTTTCCCCTTTTCAATTGGGTGTTAATTTATTTACCACTCCTTGAGGATAAAGCATTAGCACACATCACTAGAGCTGGAGGCAATATGAACAGGTAGGTGTGGGTAAGTCTGCTTACCTCTGGGGTCTAAAGGAATATTGTATGTGTCCCCAAGAACTACAAAGATTAGGCAGAGCAGAGAGAAAAGGGGAGGGAGGAGAGAGAAAAAGAAATGCAAAGTGCAAAAAGACAGGTTAGAGACCACCATCCCTTTGAGAACAAAGCAGATATTAACACAGAGCAGCCAGACAGCCACACAGAGCAGGCAGGAGTCCCTCCAAGGACACAATCTGAGTGGAGACTACAGAGGGAAAGCATAATCCAACCTACTTCCCCTGCTAGAAACACTGTCTGTATAGTCATTGTCTGCATTTAACAAAGACACCTCGTTCCAAATCAGCTCAAGGCCAAGGAAAGCTTCCCCTCAGGCTAGCAGCAGTTTCCTTTTTCTTGAATTGAGCTGCACAGCCCAAGAACCTGAGCAAAGCCATCCCACCCTCATTCTGCACTTTACCATCCCTGCAGGGTCACACAGGGCCCTACAGAGTCGTTCAGTGGGCAAGAACAAGGGATTGACATCATTGCAGACTCTGCTTTTGCTACTATTTCAAGTCAACGTCTCCAAAAGTCTCAACCTGTGTGCATTTCCCACCACTCGGAATCACTGAGAGATACATCCAACCCAAGTGCAGACATCCACACCTGAGTTAGCACCTGGAAGCTGTCCTGAAGAGAACAAGGCACCACCCCAAAGCAGATGCCTTTACCCACAGAAGCAACTCTGCTGACATAAACCCCTCTGATCTGACGGTGCTTGGTCTAGGGTGACATCAGGTCCACACCAGACAGGGACCACAACCTCACCAACAGTCAGGAACAAATGTCACTCAAAATGAGAGCAGCTCTGCCCTGCATGGGTACCCTTGTGTCAGGCCAGGATTCTTTTGGAGCAAATGCCAGAGCTGGTTCTGCACGGGAACACCACTAGCAGAGAGCAGGGAGCATGTGGCAATGGATGGTCCCCAGAGCTTGTCTGCAAAGGGAGGGAAGATCACTTACAATACCTAGGTTCTGAGTCACCTGTGTGGCTCTGGGGGTCTACATGTCAGCCAAAGTTACCAGAGCTATTGACACTCACATCCACTTCAAGCTTTCATAACTGATCACATAGATGTGTTTTCCTCCAGTTGTCCTTCTACAGCAGGATCCCTCTACAGCTGATGGCACGACAGTTAAAAAAGGAAAGGGCTGTGTCTCATAGATGTGGACCTGTTTTGTTGTAAGGCCAATATAAAACAGAACAAAGTCTGTGCTACCTTTTGAATCAGCTCCTGTGACAGGTCTCTGCTGCATATCAACAAACCAAGACTTTGAAACAACAATGCTGACATGACCATTCAGGGAAGAACAAGGGAAACTGTTGCTTTCTTCAAGAAAAAAAAAAATCAGACCAACCTGTTTGGCCAAGGAGAGAGAGTCAAGGCCTAAGAGGCTTTGAGCACACTGAGCTCACAAGTAGAGAGCTAGCTTGAGTGAATTTAGGACCGGCTGAATGTTCCAAGAAGGAACTGTAGATACGAGTCTGGAGGCAGCTCTAAGCCTTCCCCTTCCTCTACTCCCAACTCTCTCCAAACTCCAGGTAGTGGCCTCCTCAGGCACAAGTGGGTTGTGCTTCCTAAGGTCTCTACATCCTTCAATCTCTCAAGCCTGCTCTATTCCAGCCTACTTGAAGGCAGGAGCTCTGCCAAGGCCAAGGGCTCACACAGACCTGGCAGCACAGAAGCTGATAGGCAGCAGTATCCCATCACATGGAACAGCAGCTCTCAGCTTCTGATCTGTGCATTTCATTGTGGAATTTGTCTCCTGAGCACCCTGGGGAGCAGAGCTAAAACTTGAATGCCTGTTAGGGCACATGGCAGTGACTAGCTCAGGACTCCAAGTCTGACCACAGCTGAACACTGAGGAGAACATTCTTGCTGCTGCTGTTTCACTCTGACCAGAGGATGTGGCAGAGAAAGGCGTCAAACCATCAGCACACAGCCTAACTAAAGCTGGACTGGCCACCCCTCTCTAGTACAGCACCAGAGGAGAAGGGTAAGGTCAAATTTGAAGCTAAATGACTGAGGCATCCTCTCTTGATACCACAGAGTACATCAGCATTAAACACCCCAAGAGTACCTGATAGGAGCAAGCACGGAAGACCAGCAGGGAAACTCACTGCAGCCCTTGGAGTTCTCCAGATTAGCAGCTACATGGTCATGGCAGACCAGAGGAGAAGACAAACCACAGGATGAAGGACAGGAGAAGAACAAGCTCACAGTGCATGCTCAGGTTTGATCTTTTCAGGGCAGATGTCCAAACAACTGGGAGAAGGAAATGCGTGCCTAAACCAGCCCTATACATGTATGTACCTTGGGATGCCAGCATGGCACCTGCCGTCTCCTGGAAATCCAACAGCTGCTGTAGAAAAAGGATGGCCTGGAAGCAAGGGAGGGGAGAGATGAGCAACCAACATTCCATCTCCTATCCTTTGCTATTGAGGATCACAAAGGACCACTTGCCCCCCATGCCTAAAAGCCTTCAAGAAACAGCACTCATGTGAGCAGCTGGGTTTTACCCACAGGTTCACACGTGGCTTGGCAAAGGCAGCTGGCTGACCTCTCCATGGAAGCTAATTGACATGGAGACTTCCACGACACTAATCAATTGCTCTTCCCAATACCAAGACACCTTAACTTCAGAAGTTTCCCTACTGCTCTTGTTAGAACTCCTTCAGGAATTCTTTTTCCACATCAGATGGTTCAAAATCATCACATACATTGCTAGTGAGCTCATGGACTGTCCCATCTTTTGGCATGTTGTACTCCTTGTCTGGATCATTCTAAGAAGGAAAGAGAGAGAGACAGAAGGTAGGCACGTGAGAGATTGGAAGGCATGCACAACACAACTGCTGCTGCAAGTCAGTTTTAGGCTTGTTTGTCCAACCTCTCTCATCAACATCCCCCAGACCCATCTCTTACAGTGCCATCTCCTGGTGCTGAGAAACCACAGGTCCTATGCATCAGCAGCTCAGAACCACAGAGGTTCACACAGGACGTGACCACCAAATGTTCAGCTCACTCACCAAGGCCACCTTACACAGGCATAATTTAACTGCAGTCCTCCAAAGTTTTCCAAGTCAGCAATTTTCCTTTCCTTTCCTTTTAAATGGGATTAAATGCTGAGATTGGATTGGTATCTGCAGAGGCCTGGAAGCTCCTATCAAATTATTTGTAGAATGCCTGTTAAGGGTCTCAGGCAGAGGCCTTCTCCTGTGTTTGAAATGAGCACCAAGAATCCAGTGTTTGCAAGTGACCACTCAAAGTGATACAGCAAGTTCCTGCTTTAGAGTCAGAAAATATATGGTCTCAGGGAAAGAAAGCAGCACTAGGAGTTCTGCTCAGAAAACCACTTTCAGGCTTGCTGATCTTGCCAGAGACAATGCTGAGAGGAATCCTACCTTAATGTTGTCTGCAAACTCTTCTAGTGCCTTTGCACCAGTGGTCTCCATAGAAGTGATCAGCCCTGGCAGTTTGTTCTTGGTTCCTGCTGCAGTTCCCTGGAATAGTTTCAAAACAGATCAGAGAAGGAAAACAAATGGTAGCTGAACTTGCATCTAGCACCTACCCTTCCTGATCCTCCCCACCCCAGCTGCTCATTCTCGTTTCTGCATTGGTTGGTTCCATCACCATGTGAAATACTGCATTCTGCTAGTCAGGAAGAGATGTTGTGACCCTAATGGTGACCAGGCTTTGCTACCTATCAACTTTCTTCTTAAGTAGGACCTGATACAGGTGGTTGTGGTTGGTGCATCACAGCTGGAAGCAGAAGGAAAGGAGCCTTGCTAAGCCTGAATGATTTCATACCTGGAAAAACTTATGGCATGGTCCAAGCAGGCTCTCCTCCCAGCAGCTCATCTCCCAGATGTCAGCGTGCACAGGTTAAACCAAGCTCAACAGTATCAGAGATGAAACACCTCAGAGGCCATGTATACAGCAGAGTAATGGAAAAGATCCATCACTGGGTGCCAAAAACAACTACTGCTGAGAGTTGCCAAGTTGCTGGTTCACCATCACAGCAAGGGGCAGGCTGCATGTCCCTTCCAGCCCATGTTGTAGGACAGAAGCAGCAAGGCTTTGTTCAAAGCTACTGGGATAATCCCTTTTGAAAAGTTCTCCAGACAAGCCAAGCCACATGCCCCTCTCCAATGCCATCCCCCTTACCTGCAAGACCTGGTCAAATTCTGGTTTCATCTGTTTAAGATGCTTCAGGATAGGGAAGATGGTGAGCACAGCTGAATAGTCGTGTCGGATGATGGCTTTCCGGGCAGCCGAGACAATGTTGTCCCCCTCCATGATCAAGTTATCCAGTGACTCCTGCAACAAAGCCAGAGAAGGAAGCAGAGGGACTTCTGCTCAGGCAGCACAAGTGGCTCAAACCAGGACACCAGTTCAGGAAGCCAATTTAACTGGTGGGTCATTTGTGGTACCTCCTGAAGTGACACTGAGCACAAGTTCTCCAGCACCTGTGCAACCCCCTAGTTCCCTAATCAGGTGCTGGAGGCAAGCCCTGGCAGCAGTGGTGCTCTTGCACAGGTGGTGGAATCCACATCCTCACCACAAAGAGGAAGGCAAAAATAAGACTTTCTGTGATCCTTTACAAGAGGAACCAGACAGTGAAGCTCAACTGACCTGGATTAGAGAATCAAAGGTCTTCTTCTGGTGGTGCTCTGGGACGATCTCAGTCAGCAGCTGGTACTCACTCTGGGCCAGCTTCACAAAGGCACTCACACAGTGGATGTAGGCATCGATCTCGATGTCAAAGACGTCGTCCCTCCCTGCAAGGGCAAGGTGGCTTTAGGAGCCTGAAATCCTCACCAAGCTTCCTCACTCCAAGGCCTTGGATGGCACAAGAAGCTCAAAGTTCTTCTGGTAAAGATGGTTCTGGCTTTGCGTCCATCCTTGCGTGAGAAGAAGAATCACCTTCTGACCAAAGCTGCCCCTGGGCTTGTGCATGAGAGGCTGTCCATACCCTGCAGGAGTCACCTGCAGCTCAGGACAGCCATATCAGGACATCAGCTCTTTCCAGCCTTGGGACAAAGGCAAAGTTTGGGGCTCTTCAGGGATACAGAATAAATTTAATCAAGGGGCTGAACACAGAGTACTAAACTCAGGAAGTTCTGAGGTGAATTATTCAACGTCTGTGCTTGTATTTTTAGAGCTCTTCATCTCCATCAATCATGCAGATGAAGAGCTGTTGCTTTGCATCAACATTTCTGGGAAATCGAGGCTGTCCTGGAAGGCAGCCTCTTCCCACAGGCAGAAACAGAAGACAAAAACTAGGCAGATGAACACTGAAATCCGATGAAGCAGGAATATCAGCACGGCTAGGTGAGTGATCTGCCACACAATGCTGCATACAAATGCAAATATTTGAGTTCCAGCACAAGAATGTCTCAGGCAAAGATCCATCAAAGCACCTACGTGGCAAGCATGAGAAGTGCTGGTATGATACAAGGGCTGCACCAACTCCTGCCAGCCACTAGCTGGATTCGAAGATTGCATCAGGTTGGAAGGGACCCTCAAAGGTCATCTTGTGCAACCCTCCTGCAGCGAGCAGGGACAGCTCCAACTGGATCAGGCTGCCCAGGGCTACACCAAGTCTGCTCACACCATCAGACCCCTGCAGCAACCGCCACAAGACAGTGAAGTTACACAGAGACACCTTCTCTATACTGCAGGATGCTCCTTCTTTCCTGCCAGCAACATCTGCTGGAGAAAGAATCAATTCTTCCCTACACTGACAGGTGCCTTAGGTTGATCTTTCAAAACCTCTGGTCAGCAGGGGACACACAAAAGTGACACGGTTTGAAAGGCTGCCCACGGTGGAGAGTGTTGTGCTGTATTACACACTGACAGTGATCCTGTACTTGTTGGCTTCACTTTGACATCCAACACACCAGCAGCTACCTAAAGCAAAGTGCATGGTGGCCACCAGTCTTTGGCTGGACAAAGCTGGGGTTCCCTGTTTGAGGGCTTGGAGGGGGTGTGTGATTAGTAGGAGTGAATTCTACTGAGAAGACCCAGAGCAGGCCCACACTCCAGCACTGCCCACAGAGGTGAAGAGCCAGTGGCTACCAAACTAGTGTGTGACATGCTGCAAAGAAGGGACGTTAGGCAGCTCGTTAGGAAGTGACAACTCGGTACTCACCAGCAGCCGGCCCATGCTTGTCGCTCAGGGCATCGGAAAGGTGTTTAACTCGTAAGTCATGCTCATGACCTAGTGAGATGGCAGCCGGCACAAACAGAAGGCGCAATTTATCCAGGGTGGTTACAGCATGGATGCTCACACTGGCTGGAAGCTGCTTCAAGCTTGGCTGATTTGATCTGCTGGATACTGTTCCCTACACAGTCCCAGGAACACTACCTGACCAAATCCCTTCATTGAGCTGTATAGCAGTAGCAATCCTTTGAAACCTGATGAGAAGTGTGAGTTGAGTCATTTGTTGAGCCCCTTGAAGCTCCTGCCATAAATTTGAATTGGATAGGAGGAACCAAAAGTCCAATTTGTAAGCACAAGCATTAGAGCCAAACTCAAAGCCCATCTCCTGCTCATCATTCCCCCAAATGAGTGATGTTAGTCATCATCTGAGATTTTGTAGACTATAGTGTAGGTGCTGAGTGTGTTTACTTTGCACTCATACATATGAGGCAGAAAAGGTCTTACAGATGCTTTGAAGCAAGTGACCTCTTCCCCCTTATCTGGCACAACCTTGATGAGAAGAGGTCAGAGCAAGGAAGGCAACCGTTCAGGTAGGTCTCCATGGAGAAGGTGTTCAGGCACAACACACTGAGCTAGCTGTGGTCTGACACTTCAGCATCAGGTTTGGAAAGGTCACTGGAAAACTGAATGGCTCAAAGTCCAGACAAAAAAGAAAGATCAGAAACACCACAAGCAGATGTCATCAGAGCAGAGCTTCCATTAGTCAGGTGGCTATGGTGGGTCAACCACTTCAAAGTTAACTTTCTTCTCCAAGTGTCCTCTTGTTTATGGAGGCTTTGAAATTGAAGTAGACTTTTGACACTAAATTAAGAAAAATAATTTGGCCATCCAGCACCTCCTTGGCTCCCCAAGAACAGCTGCACCTATTCAATGCTGTCCACCAACCACTAGGCTAATGGAAGTCCCATCTGGAAAAGCAAGGCTGATACACAGAGAAAGTCAAGGGTGAAGTAGCTAGAGCTGTGATTACCTTCCATAGGAATGAGGTTAGAGGCCCCCTTTTTCCCATCTAGACCATGCTGAGAGTACTGTTTCAGAAGGTTCTGAGCCTTACGGATCGTGCCTGTCACCAGAGCCAGAGAGAAGAGACAAGAAGACCTAGAAAATGAGTGAAAGAAAACAAACCCAGAACACCAGCCCTCCACCAGCAAGTCACCTGGGCCCAGCAAGAGGATGCTGGGCACCAATGAGCATGCTCAGTACAGGAAAGTGAACCCCAAACTCATGTCCAAATGTGCAGACACAATGGCATTTCCAGATCGTTTGAGGGTGGGGACAGGAGTTCCAGATAGGGTTACAGAATCAGGGAGTGCTGAGGTCAGTTTGGAGACCTTGCTAGAGCTGAGTGAGAAAACACCATCAGAGAAGGGAGGCCACAAAGTGCCCTTCCCTGTCATAAGTTTATTTCATCTGGTGCTCTTCCTCAGCTGGGGAAGCAGGGCTTTGCCATAGAGACAATTCCTGTCCAGTAACACCTTGCCTGCTCCCCACAGCCATAACCCCAGCTGCTTGCTTAGAGCTACAGCAAGAGGTGCCCTTCCGAGGGGTATTTTCTGAGCATGCTCAACACAGACCCATCAGGAGCCCCACAGCCAAGACAAGGAGTGATCTCTGGTGTTACAGGAAGAGATAAAAGGGCAACAACCTCTGGGCTCAAGAGAACAACTGCAGCAGCAATTCCCATCATGGGAATCATGGAATAATGGATGCTGCCCACCCATGTCTAACTCGCATGAAGTCACTCTAATCCCCAAGACATTTCTCTTCTAAGGGACTGCAAATCAATTAAAACCATGGGGAAAAAAACAATAACACTGGGTTAAAAGATTTATACTTAACACATACAAAAACCAGACAGAAGTGAACAAAAGGCAGTGCTGGGTGTACAGCTAGAAAGGACAAAACAAAGCATTAATGTGACAAGTGAAGACTAAGCAGAGTTTCCACATTAAAAGGTTAGTCGTCATGCAACAAGCTGCCATTATCACAGGCACATGGACACCCTCTCACTGCAGAGCTTTGCTGTTGCCTGCACGACAGAGGATGGAAAGCTTGGGGAAGGTAAAAGGGAATTTCTATAGAAGGCTCAAGATGAAACAGAACTAGGCTATGTAAATGAAGGGGGGAAAAAAATCCAAGGAATAAAAAATGCTGCTGCCAAAATTAGGAATTTTTCTGCTGTGAAGTGATAAACACTGCAAACCTGCAGGAAATCCTCACTGTCACTGGGACAAGCAAGCCACACATCAGCCTGGAAATGAGTGGCAGCTGCCCCAGTCCTGAGGGCTGCTACTCTGAGGGGAAGCCTATGTAGACACTGCAGAACAATGTTTCTGTGGTGCTTCATTCCCATGGAGGGATATAAGGCAAGGGGAAGGAAGCTCCACATTCCCCAGAGAATGCATTTCTAATGGGGTAGAACAGCAGAGAGAAGCTGCCACTGGATTACCAAGATGCCTTGGCATGGTGCACTTAACTAAAGAACAGAAAATGGTTCCTAGAGTGCAATGCTTCACTGGCAACATTTTTCTTCTATTAGTTCACTTAAAACACCCTCAACCTTTTACCAATCATCTCCAACCCACATTCTCCTAGGAGAAAACTTCTCTCCTCTAGACCCACACCAGGGAGGGAGGAAGACTTACACCCTTCTGTGCTGCTAGATCCTGCCATATGATTAGAGGGCTGCGCCTCTTCTTCCAAACTTCACACCCAACACTTGCACTGCTTAGCTGCTTTCAGAAAGCAGCTCTTGCTTGGGCACAAGAGGTTCCTCTGAGAAAGCAGGGCTGTAGCAAACTCCAGAGATATGCCCTAAGCTCACTCTTGCTGCTGTTACCATAGCCCACCTGATGCAGAGTATTGTTCCTCTACCAGTTCTTTCAGCTTTCCCATTTTCAAGCATTCAGGAGGAAAAAAAAAATCATTGAAAAAAAAAAAAAAGTGTAAATTGGTGAGGAAAACAAAGCAGGCAGTAAAACTGCTGCTGCTGTCAAGAGGATCTCACTTCACAGGCATGCAGTGCACATCTCCACAGCCCAGGCCTGACACTTTCTTCTGAGATGAGAGCCTAGACACCTCTGCTGAGTTTTATTTGCATAAACACAATTACCTGTGTTTGCCTGACACAGACTGAGCGTTCAGTGTTTATGGGCATCGCTTCAGTGCTGCTCTATCCCTCTACTTAGCATTGTAATTAGGCTTTAATAGATTCTAGTGGAAGCCAAATGCTTTTGTTCCAGGATTGTTTTTCCTTATTTGGCAGCTTGCAAACCAAAAGGGACTGTGTTTCAGCTGCTAATGAAAACATCACATTCAGGCTCAGCAGTGATCAATATGGGAAGCAGGAAGCAAGAACAGGTTCTTTATTCTGCCACACAACGATTCCACAGCCTGCCTTCAGGTAGCACCTCAATGCCAGGTAAACTGGAGCATTAAGTAAATTGGAAAAGAGCTCCAAAAGCAAAAAAAAAAAAAAAAACCAAAAAACCCAAAGCATCTGCTCCTGTGGCCTTATTGTTAAATCAAGTGGTTTTGGGGCATACAGAGGGAACAGTTTTTCAAATGCACGTCATTCTCCTGCTTCTCTCTTCCACTAGGCAGTTTTCTGACCAAGCAGAAGGGCAACACAGTTCTTTTGTTAAGCTCCAGCTGTGGGAGTCTGCATAAAACTGTCTACATCCCTCTGGCTTTTGCTTGCAGCAGCCAGGCTGGGTGTCCCTGCTCACATCGTTTGGCCCCATCCTTCCCTGGCAGTGCAGAGCTGCTGAGCTACCTGCTGCTCCCCAGCCAACAAAAGAGCACTGGGCCTACAGGCATCACAAAGAAGCAGCATTTTATGTGCATGTGTTTGCAGCAGGGTGAGCTGGGAAGCTGAATGCTCTTGCCCTCCGAGACAGGCTGCTGACATTTCAAACAGTGAACAACTAAAAAGAACAAAAAAGCAGCATCCCACAGACTGCTTCATCAGTTCAACTTGACTTGGCAAGTTTCATTTACAAGGAGACAACTGTTTTAGAAGCACCTCCAGCAGTCAGATTTTTCAGCTGCAGGATGTAACAATAGGAGATGGTACAAGGTACACCAACAAATAAAACAGTAAAAGAGAGATGAAGACCCTCTGGAACAACACAGAGCTCTGGAACATGTCCTCCAGAATCCAACACAGTACCTGGAGTGGGGGATGTGTCTCTGTCTTGTCCTGTCCCTAATACCTCACCTTCCCTCTAGCTGTAGCCTCTCTTGCACCTTGCTTTGTGGGTCAAGAAGTTATAGCACATCAGATTTAGTTTGTTATTTACCCCTTGCAATAGGTTAAAGTGGGCATTGGGGTGTGCACTGGGATATTCTTCTTTAAGGACTAAGGAAATCAACTTGCTTGTTGGAATGGTGAGAAACCCTCCCTGTTTGAAACCAAATTAACTTACTGAAGTAACAGCATGGAAAAACATTTTCTTTGTCCATAATTGAACAAAGGCTAAACTCAAGGGAATCAACTGCTACCAGATGCATATTGCTGTGAAGGTCACTGTGCCAGCAGGATGTGCGGGTAAGGCCTGCACCTCAAGAGCTGTCCTTGAAAGCTGATGGAGCTGCAGAAAAACTGGTGAATCTCTGCTCACAGACCTTTTTTTCCTCCCTTCTATTTTTAATTTCACTTAAGTACAATTTAGTAGCCATAAGAGATGGCAGGTATATGAAGTTTAACCACTCCTGTCCTTCAAGAGCTACAGCCTGGTTCTCTGTCCTTGTTCACAGAAGACTGGAGACAAATTAGCCACTATTTTTTCCTGAGATTAACAATACCTCAACAAATGATTTGAAACTTGAAATGCTCTTTCTCTCCTCAATGTCAGCTCCATTAAGTGCATCCAGACTGTTCTCTGTGCCTTCTACCTGGCCCATCTCACAAATGCCAATTAAAAAAAGATGTTAAATTCTCCTGGCAAATCTACAGCAGAGACACTCATCACAACAAGTAATTCTGAATGCCCTATTTGCTTTCCGTGTTCCTTTCCATCCTCTCTGTGAGCATCCAAGAGCTGAGACTCATTAAAAACATCCTACAGATTTTTCTTTAATCTGCCATGATAAAAGGTCTCCTCCAAGTCTGTTTATTTACTTAGAGCACATCTGGCAGACTGCTCAGAAGTGTTTGCTGACAGTGCTGACTTCTCAGTGACCAAAACTCAGGCATCTCTTCAGTATCAGGTGATAACTGAAAACTATGCACCAAACCTGAAGCATCCACAGCCCAAGTTCCCCATGGCTCAACTACAGATCCCCATCTGATATTTTTCCAGTAAAGAGCTAGCAGAGCACACAGAAATCATTTCTACCCATTGTAATCATGCTGTTGTTCAGCAGCTGAGCACAGATGGCTGCCATCAAGCTCAGAAGCAATTTTAAACAGTGGGTTTCTGCCACCTGCAGCAGAGCTAGCTCTCCTTAGCAGGAGGATGTTGTCCTCTCCCAATACTGGGTGCAAATTCTTTGCAAAATAACTACCTGCCAGACTCCAGAGGAAAGTCAAGTGTGGGATGAGACATCCCCTTTTCGAGGTGGTTCTCTGCTGACAGGGGAAAATCCACTGAGATTTGCAGACTGATGGCATCCACCAACTGCAAGTCACACATTAGCTTTCAGGACAGCTTCAGGGCTCAGCAGCAATGGCACATATTGGTTTTAAAAGACCAGAGAGGTGATCTCTGGATGTCACAGCCTTCCCTCTCTAAATATCCCAGGCACACCCTCTGCTTTTGCAAGAAGAGGCCCAGCAAAGCCATCTCCACACAGAGAAGTGAAGAGAGCAAGCCCCAGGGCCAGCACACACACACAGAGACACATTACCTGGGATGAGGACTGCATTCACATCAGGATTATAAAAATAAACACAACACAATTAAAATGGACAGTTCTTTATCTCCCTTTCCCCATCCCCATCCATTCCCAGGCCCTACCCTCACTCCTCAGTATTATCCTGAATCCAGTAAGACTATTTGGACAACAGAAAAAAAGGTCAGGTGGGAGAGTATTGACCAGGGAAATCCACAGAATTATGAGCATTTTTTTGTTTTCATTGTTGTTACAGAGGTGCTGTGACACACAGAGGGACAACATCACTGTGCTGCTGTGGGGGGGGACATGCTAGCTTTTGCTGGCCCTCCTGGCTGTGCTCCCACCAGATGGCAGGTTTCAGAGCTTGGAACTCACATACGCTGGAGGAGAGGTGGAATAAGCCACCAGCCACAGTCACAGCTCTTCCAAAGGCAGGCTGAGGCAAAAGCTTTAACAGCCCTTCAAAATTCAGACAACTCTGGATCTCATTACTGTACTCACCTACCCAGGCCCCATCTAAACTCCCAATGAGTTCTGTTTCCTAGCACAACACTAATTTATTCATAACTAAGTGATGTGCTTCAGCAGCTCTGGGTTTCCTGTTTTGCTGTGGTACAGCCTATGTTTCCATATTCCAAGGCTGTGGACAGGTGTTCCCAGATCAGGTCCTTTTACAGCCCTCTCAGGTCTCTTTTTACTCATCTCCGTTGTGACAGTCTTCTCTCTCCCTGTATATAAGACCCCTCTTCTCCTGTTACATTGCTCAGAGAGCAGATCTGAGCACTTGACAGAGACAGATGTCTGCCATCTCAGTGCTGAACCCGGAGCAGAGGTGTTTATCTCCCAAATCTCAGCCCTGCTCCACACCTAAAAACACATTTTAGGCTTAGAGGCTTCTTTAGAAGTTACACTTTCAATACCCAGACCAGAAGTTAGAGAACAGAATGATCCCCTGCTCCAGGGACTCACCTGGTCTCTTGATTGGCTTTTTGGTGGGAGTGTCCTTCCTTTTGTTCTGAATGGCAGGGGAATAGGGCACCCCCGAGGAGGAGCTGTTCTTACGGAAATGGTCTTTCAGCCCCTTGATGGAGCGGTCGAGCTGGACAGAGCGGATTTGGAAGTAAACCGTCATGAAATCTAAGGAGACAAGGCAGAAAAGAGAATATAAGCAAAGAGAGAACACTACCTGGTAAACCAAACCTTTCCTGAAACACCCTGTGCCCCTGAGGGGACTTATTAGCATTGATGTGGAACTCCAAGGAAGTGTTTTTTACTTTCCCAGAGCCTCTCTCCTCCTTTCTTCCCTGCTGTACTCATTCCACACTTCCCACCACACACAACTCTAAATCTGTCCACCACTACCAAGGCCACATCACTTGTGGAACTGATAAGAGACATTTGTCAGAACTGACAAACCATGATGGTAGTGGACACTGAAACAAGTTGCCCAAGGAGATAGTCGAGGCCTCATTCCTGGAGGTATTCAAGGTGAGCCTCAGCAAGGCTCTGGGCAACCCGATCTAGTTGAGGATGCCTCTGCTGACTGCAGAAGGGGTTGGACTAGATGACCTTAGGATGCCCTTGCCAACCCAAACCATACTCTGATTCTATGACATTGTCGGTTCAAGTGCTCAGCTCCAGGCATGAGAGAGTGTACACACTTCCCAGGGTTCTGGGCACTCAGGAGCTCAATGAGGTTGTCATTATTTGAAAGCAGAATACAAACAGACTAACAAAATATGCTACACATGCTTGAGTAGCCTTTGATCAAAGAAAAATTCTTAAGAAGCTTTTAAAGATGTTAATCATAGTTGGTAAGCACAGTAATCCCCCTCTCAGAAGTAAATCATTGAGGGTGGGAGGTGATTCTAGCAGCTTTATGTATGCAAAAATGCAGGTTTCCTCAACCATGTCCACAAAGTCACTGACTTTCAAAGCAGAAGTTAATAAAAGAGTGCAAAGCTTTAGGCAGATTTTGATGCTGTAGAACGAGAAAGGGATGATCTACTGAAGAGTCTCCTGTGCTGCTTTCTCTTCAGCCTTGATCACTTTTAATACAAAAAAACTCTGTTCATAAACAGCTCCCAAATGGGAGTGATCAATGGCTTGCACATTTGGAGTACCTGAGCACTAGATAGTTGCAGCTCCATCAGAAGGTACTACACATGCAAGGTTGATGGGTTTCTGCTACAGCATGGACTATGCACTAGGTTAACTTCTGCTCTATTTACAGCCCTTGCTCTCATCACATCTACCTAGAGTTTATTCTGTTCTGCTGACCAGCCACTTCAAACTCACTACAAACACTGGGGGAAAAAACCCAAAAAGGCAGGATCTTAAGGTGATGGAAAGCAGAAGTGCCACGAAGGCAGCCACTAGTTCTACTACTCACAGTCTGTGAGCTGCAGCAGCACCTGAGCTGCATGGCTGCAGATGTGCAGCACTACACAGCTTGGCTTGGAATCCCACGCAACCCTCACCACCCTACTTTTGGTCTCAACCACATGTGTTAAGTCATTGGAGAGCATTCACCTGACTCAGAACTAGAAGGGAACAACACCTGGCACTACCAACCTTGATTCCTGCCATTTTCCACCAGCCAGCCAGAAATGCAGATGATGTCACGCAGGACGCTCTCAGGGAGGTGCTCCAGAGACATCTCCTCCTGCGTCTCCATTTCGTCGTCGCCACTGATCAGGTCCAGGATGAGGATGGGTGGGACTGGCTTGGTGTGCCTTGTCATCAAACTGCGGAACTCCGACTCCAGAGACTCCTTGCCCCTCTCAAAGAGGGATTTCTGACACAAACCAACGGCAGATCAGAAGCCAGCACAGGACTTGCAGCACTCAGAAGTATTTCTCCCTAAGAACATACTTCCTGCAGCATTTCTAACCACTGTCAAGTACTCCAGCAGCACCTGGAGCTAAGAGACTTTGACAGTGAATGACAAAAATATGCTTAGGAACTGCTCAGTCTTCAAGTGGCATTTCAACAGATCTCCCATTCTGCTCAAGCAATCGAAGGACTGACAAGGAGGAGGTTAAATCCACTCCACCACACATGAAAGATATGCTTCCAGAAGTCCTAGAATGGCTTAGGTTGGAAGGGACCTTTGAGATCACCCACTCCAGCCCCTCTGCCATGGGCAAGTACACTTCTAAACTAGATTTGTCTGCTCAAGGCCTCATCCAACCCTGCCTTGAACAGCCCCACGGAGAAGACAACCACAACCTCCCTGAGCAGCCTATTCCCAAGTCTCACCACCCTTGTATTGAAGAGCTTCTTCCTAAGAGCCAGTCTAAACCTACTCTTCCTCAGCTTAAAACCATTTCCCCTTGTCCTGTCTCTAGACACCCTTATGAGAAGTCCCTCTGCAGCCTTCCTGTAGGATCCTTCAGGTACTGGAAAGCAGCTATGAGGTCCCCTCAGAACCTTCTCTCCAGGCTGGACAACCCCAGCTCCCTCAGTTTATCACAAGGAGCAGATCACAAGTGGTGGTGTTTTGCTAGAGCATATTACTTAGTCATAGTTACACACATACTATCAAAGTGTTAAGTGTCTTCAACATGGCACAGAAAGTCAACTTTAAACTATTTCTGTAACTCAATAGGAAAAAACAAAAGGTTAAGAGGTTTGTTTTAGGAAATAATTTCATGTCTATTCCTGATGCAAATTAGACTCAAACAACAAACCCAAGTCCTACTGGTGCGATGCACAGCAAGAGGAAAACACCACAGGCAAAAAGGCTGCTGAGTGCAGGCATCAACAGAAGCCAAAACAATCATTTCCTCACCTGTGCCCAGGCACCATCTTCACCAGGCACCAAGCCCACCAGCAAGAGGACAACAGTAGAGCTGCATCTGTCCTCTCTCATCCATGCAAGGTATCAGACCCACAACTTACCACACGGTTCAGCTCTGGGCTGTCTGGATTGTTGTCCTGGAAGTATTCCACTGCCTTCTGAATCTTGTCCATGCAACTCAAGTATTCCTCCAGTCTCCCAGTGGGGCTGAAAATAAAACCAGAAATAAAATGCAGTGTCCCAAGAAGAAAAGAGACAAGATACCAAGAAAGCACCAGAGCAAACTCAGGGTGAAAAATAACAAAGAAAACTTCGATTCCCTTCTCTTCACTGGGAGCAGATCATGAAATTCTCTTTTGTCTTGCTCAGTGCCATGGCAGAATACCCAGCCCATGCAGTAAGATGGTCAAGCAGCACAACTCCTAGTCATGCTTTCCCATCTCAGTTGTACCCCAAAAGAAAGGTAAAGGAAACTGCATATCCCACTCCAGAGAAAAGCCACCACAGCATCCTCCTGGAGACTAAAAGCAGGCTTCAGCATAGTTCCAATTCATCTTAGATGCAGTGACAACATCAGCGGGACAGGAAGAAGCTTTAGGAAAAGGGCAAAAGAAAGAGGAGAAGCCACCAAAGTTCACGAGATCCAGATGGCAACACATCTGCAAAAAATGGAAGAGACACCAAAGCAGAGTCTGAGTTGACTTTGCCCCCCATGGATTGCTGCTTTACTGTGGACTGGTGGTGGGGAAAGAGCGTGGGAAGGATACAAGGACCATTATGAAGAGTTTATGGAGTCAGATCCTGTACCTCCATCTCAAAAATTCATGCTGAAGAGCTTCAGCCTGTTGATTCAGCTGCTCAACTCACCCTTCCTTTATGATCTTCTCTGTGTCCTTAGCCACGTGGTAGTAACTGATGACATGATCCAAGCAGGATAAGGTCTTCTCCACATTCTCCTGCAGGCGCTGCAGGTTCTCTGTCTGCTTGTGGACAGGGATGATTGAATTTTCCAGCTTCATCAAACGACTTTCGAAGGAGGAGAGGATAGAAACCTGCATGCCAAGAAAGAAACAAAGAGCTGAGAACACCCTTCCACATACAACAGAGTTCATCAGGCTCTACCTTCTCTTCTTATGCTTGAAGAGGCTGTTTAAATCCTCTATATCCCAATTTCTATTTGGACTCACCAAGCAGATCACAGAGATGGGCCTGTGTGGAACTAAATGTTTGCAAAGTGTGAAGATAATGTTCCAAGTCAGTACTAAAGGGAAGCAAAAGTTTATTTGACAACAGAAAACAAATCTACAGGGATTGCTTGGAAGTGCCCTAAGTTAAAATAGCAACACAAGCACAATCCAGCAGTCACTTTGCCCCATACAAGAGCCAAACACGAAATGTGCAACATGAAGGCACAGGATGAGAACCTTCTTTTTCATTGCAGAGATTTGATTTTTTTAAATGGACTCTGACATTGCTTCAGAATGATGGAAAACTTTAGCTTATGGGTTAGCTCATAAAGGATGCCTTCACTCCATGTTTTCTAGGCCAAAATGTAATTCTTTCAAGATTCGCTCCTGTGTTATGTTTTCCACACTTCTCTAGTGGTACCTCTACCTTTAGCTTTCCTAAATGCAGAGAGCCCCAAACTGGACACAGTGTATCACAGTATCACCAAGGTTGGAAGAGACCTCATAGATCATCAAGCCCAACCCTTTACCACAGAGCTCAAGGCTAGACCATGGCACCAAGTGCCACGTCCAATCCTGCCTTGAACAGCTCCAGGGACGGCGACTCCACCACCTCCCCGGGCAGCCCATTCCAGTGTCCAATGACTCTCTCAGTGAAGAACTTTCTCCTCACCTCCAGCCTAAATTTCCCCTGGCGCAGCCTGAGGCTGTGTCCTCTTGTTCTGGTCCTGGCCACCGGAGAGAAGAGAGCAACCTCCTCCTGGCCACAACCACCCCTCAGGTAGTTGCAGACAGCAATAAGGTCTCCCCTGAGCCTCCTCTTCTCCAGGCTAACCAATCCCAGCTCCCTCAGCCTCTCCTCGTAGGGCTGTGCTCAAGGCCTCTCACCAGCCTCGTCGCCCTTCTCTGGACACGCTCAAGCATCTCAATGTCCCTCCTAAACTGGGGGGCCCAGAACTGAACACAGTACTCAAGGTGTGGTCTAACCAGTGCAGAATACAGGGGCAGAATGACCTCCCTGCTCCTGCTGACCACACCATTCCTGATGCAGGCCAGGATGCCACTGGCTCTCCTGGCCACCTGGGCACACTGCTGGCTCATATCACCTGATGAGCAATTAGAGCAAATCATTTCTTCCTATCTGTTAAACACAACACTCCCAACATGAAACTCCAAATAAGACCTGACTTTATGAAGCAACAACACGATGCTGTTGCACAAACTACTCTAGGGTCTATTAATACCTCTCCTCACGAGGGAGGACAGCCTGTAACGGGACAAGACCAACAGCTCATTTGGGCACTCAGCTCCCCAGGAGAGAAGCTTAGGATTAAAGCATTTATCATTTTTCCCCTTTGCCCAGCCACTGAAGTGTAAAACACACAAAGCAAGTGGTTCATGACTCTGTATTCCTCAAATGGGCACAATGACAGCCTTGAAATGCAGTCTCCTAAGAAAAAGTAAACTCAGGGGCAATATTAGACCTGAACTTCAAGGACCTTCTTACCATGTTATTTGTAAGCTGGTCACTCTTCTCAAGGCTCTCTTTGATAAAGGACAGAGTTTCTTCTTCCTGGCAGTAGGATGGAAAAACAATCTTCAGTTGTGAACACTGAGCATTTAAGTCACTAAACAAGGTTTTCACAAATCCCAGCACACCATGCTTGGTCTGATATTGAGGCCACATTTTAACGCACTACAGGGCAGCAGACCCGAGGTGAGAGACACGAAGCATAATGAATGAGGGGTTTAGCATGCTGAAGTCACAGCACGGCACGAAATCGGCACCTTTACCAGAGGCACTCCGGCTCAGACCACACATCTCCCTACCACTGCACAACACCAGTGTCACACAGGCACCATCCAAATCCCAATGCTAAGTAGCCACCGAGATCTGCTTTCAAAGCAGTGAAGCCCAGAGACAGAAGGGAAGAGCAGCTAGCAGGGGCCGGCCTCACAGGCTGACCTGAAAGAGAGCCCTCAGAAGCTCTTCAGGCTTAAGAGAGGAACCCCAGGCCCAAAGTGAACAACACCATCATAGAATCAGCCAGGTTGGAAGAGACCTGCATCCTGGCCTGCATCAGGAATGATGTGGTCAGCAGGAGCAGGGAGGTCATTCTGCCCCTGTACTCTGCACTGGTTAGACCACACCTTGAGTACTGTGTTCAGTTCTGGGCCCCCCAGTTTAGGAGGGACATTGAGATGCTTGAGCATGTCCAGAGAAGGGCAATGAGGCTGGTGAGAGGCCTTGAGCACAGCCCTGTGAGGAGAGGCTGAGGGAGCTGGGATTGGTTAGCCTGGAGAAGAGGAGGCTCAGGGGTGACCTTATTGCTGTCTACAACTACCTGAGGGGTGGTTGTGGCCAGGAGGAGGTTGCTCTCTTCTCTCAGGTGGCCAGGACCAGAACAAGAGGACACAGCCTCAGGCTGCGCCAGGGGAAATTTAGGCTTGAGGTGAGGACAAAGTTCTCCACTGAGAGAGTCATTGGACACTGGAATGGGCTGCCCGGGGAGGTGGTGGAGTCGCCGTCCCTGGAGCTGTTCAAGGCAGGACTGGACGTGGCACTTGGTGCCATGGTCTAGCCTTGAGCTCTGTGGTAAAGGGTTGGACTTGATGATCTGTGAGGTCTCTTCCAACCCTGATGATACTGTGATGCTGTGACCTCCAAGATCATCCAGTCCAACCAAGCACCCAGCCCTGTCCAATCAACCAGACCATGGCACTGAGTGCCTCAGCCAGGCTTTGCCTGAACGCCTCCAGAGACGGCGACTCCAACACCTCCCTGGGCAGCCCATTCCAGAGACACCCCTCGATCCTGAGCACCAAGATCCTAGGCCCTGAAGGGAGCATGGGGATGCTGACAGGCGCGGAGCGGGGTGACCAAGCCCTTAGGGGGCCCCGGCACACTCCCACAGCCGACGCGGACCTCCAGGCCAGCTTTCGGCCCCACCTCCCAGGCAATGCGCTAGGGCTGAAGGCGCAGGCCCAGTCCGCCGTAGGGCCGGCAGCAGGTCCCCAGTCCAACCCACCTGCTTGAGCTTGTCCTCGATCTCCCTCCTGCGGGCCGACACCTCCTCGGTGGGGATCATTCTGCCGCGGGCCGCCGGGGCCGCGCTCCGCCGCTGAGTCCCGCCGCAGACAACCTCCTCCTCCGGGCCCCGTCACTGCCGCGGCGCCATCTTGGAAGCGGCAAGCGGCGCCGCGCAGGCGCAGCAGAGACAAGCGCCATGGCGCCAGCGGCCGCCATTTAAGGAGGGCTGGAGCAGCCCCGGCCCTGGGCACATGCGCCGTGGGCCGGGAGGAGGGCCGATACCTGCGCACTGCGCCCCCCGTGTGGGAGCGGCGGGGAAGCTGTGTTGCCGCTCCGGGAGCGGCGGAGCGGGTCCTGCTGTGCTGTGTGCCTTCTGTCGGGGCAGGCTGCCGCCCGCCGATGGCCTGGCCTAGCCCAACCGCTCCAGCCCTCATGTCAGCGAACAGCGCTCCAGGGCCACGCAGCTTTACACCGTTGAGCTGCTGTGGCGGCCAGGCATAGGATCACTCTGCTGCACACCCCAGGGGAGAAGGAAGGTGTGAAGGAACACTGTAGAAGTGTGAGAAATATATAGAATCCTATGTTTGATCCGATCAGTTCGTGGCAAGGGGTCACAGACAAGGAGGAAGGGGGGTTTGAATGAAACTGCATTCCTGCTTGCACCACCATCTCAATAAGCTTAAGATAAGAGTAGATTGCTGAAGGAGGGAGGCATGTGGAAGAGATAGTCTTTTGCATATTTAAATGGAAATGCATTCCTCCTGGTGCCACCTTTTCTGTATGAGCAAACAGAAGAACCAGGACTTTGAAGTTCATGAGGAAGACACTTAAGCAAGACCCTTTACTTCATCAAAGATTACCAGAGGGACCACCGGATAAAAGGAGACGTGTGGAAGAGACATAGAATCATAGAATCAACCAGGTTGGAAGAGACCTCCAAGATCATCCAGTCCAACCCAGCACCCAGCCCTATCCAATCAACCAGACCATGGCACTAAGTGCCTCATCCAGGCTTTTCTTGAACACCCCCAGGGACGGTGCCTCCACCACCTCCCTGGGCAGCCCATTCCAATGGGAAATCACTCTCTCTGTGAAGAACTTCTTCCTAACATCCAGCCTATACCTACCCTGGCACAACTTGAGACCGTGTCCCCTTGTTCTATTGCTGGTTACCTGGGAGAAGAGGCCACCCCCCACCTGGCTACAATGTCCCTTCAGGTAGTTGTAGACAGTAATACACAGTCCTAAAAACTGATAAAGAAAACCCAACCTTTTCTTAGAACTTAGTAAATATGTAATAGAATAGGGTATAAAAAGAGAAAACCGAAGGCAAAGGGTGTGCGTTGGGGTAGATCAGAGTCTCCCCTCGTACCCAGGCCTGTACATTGCTTGATTCCTGCAACTCTATTAAAGCCTTAACTTGCATGAACGCCAGTTTATGCCTGTCATTTATGACAGAAGCTTAGGAAATGAAATGATGGAAGTTTTATATGAAAAGATAGGCATTTGCAGGAGCACAGGTTGCACTACCCCTGTCCTCCATCCACTGTCCGGAAAGAAAAGCTACCACTGAGGAAGCTGCCATCCTCTTCCTCCTGCAACATGAGGTTTATCACACACTGGGGCAGTTACAGGGCTCTGCATCCTGCAAACCAGGTCCAGCCTGGAGCAGGGAGCTGCTTTTATCGATACAGACAGTCCCAGCTTGCCGCCGTTTTGCACCACTCTGAGGCGAGGCTCCCGCCTCACCAAGAGGCCAGAGCGTGCCCATCCATCTTCCCCCTGTCAAACCCTCCTGAGCTCTGGAAAGCAGCTGAAACAGCTCAAAAGGCTTCTTTTGTTCAACAGCTTCAGCGTGTATCATAGCTCACCTTATCGTGCTGCAAACAGCTGTGCCCAGGCTCTGGCTGCTGCGAGCAGCAGTGCCAGGCTGCTGTGTTTTCTGTGTGTGACCCTGCCTGGCCACCATCACTGCCTGTCTGTGTTTTACGAAGACATCTGCTAAAGGAAAACTTGTCCTGTGGGTGTAAGACAGAAGATTCCTGTCTGAGGTTAGTTCCCAGCACATCTCCTGCTTATCCCCACTGGGCTGGTGTGATTAGAAACACTTTTCCCCCCCTGTACAGAAGAGACATCTCTTTTTTTACAGCAATGCATGCTCTTTCTGTAACGCTCAGCCCCTTATTCAAAGGGCAGCCAGAGCCAAAAGGAAATCTTCCATTGCTGAGCTTGGGGAATAACTCTCCATGTTGCCCTGAGCAGTCCTGTCTATCTCCTGAAAGCCAGGAAAAAAAGCTTTCTCTCTTCTTCGGAGCCCTCAGAGCAAACAGGGAGCTGGGGCAGAGGCACCCAGTCCGTGTCCCAGCTGCCAGGAGGGACGGTAAAGAGTGCACAAACACAAGAGAAAGCCAGTCTGCCAATAAATCGTGTGAAAACTGCCAGAGCCTGTGCCAATGCGAGGGGCAATGCCGCATCCAAGGGGAGACAGCACAAAAAAATCTGGCTCGCTGCTCAAAGAGTCAAGGCAGCAGGAGTTATTTCTTGTAAAATGGGAAAGGGTAGAAATGCTGCAGCTTGAACATGTGCAAAAGGGCACAGAGCACACCCAGCAGCTCTGGGCTGCAAGTTCACACACACGCAGCTCGTCGCTGGCTGTTTCTGCAGCAGTCGGTGCAGGCAGCTGGGCAGCAGCTCCGGTCCTGCCGCCTTCCCGCCGCTCTTCCCGCCCTGCCAACCGCCCGCCGCAGGGTCCCCGCAGGAGTCACGTTCCACGCCAAAAGCTGCCGCGGCAGCTGGAAGGCGAATGTGGTGAGTCAGCAGTGGCTGCGGAAGAATGCCGAGTCACCCTGTGCCTCCGCGGGACACAGCTGGGAGGAAAAGCCCCT
Organism: Pogoniulus pusillus; assembly: GCF_015220805.1. Classification (NCBI taxonomy): domain Eukaryota; kingdom Metazoa; phylum Chordata; class Aves; order Piciformes; family Lybiidae; genus Pogoniulus; species Pogoniulus pusillus. The sequence continues at coordinate 10,386,456 of NC_087274.1, read as the reverse complement.
TGCTCTCCCCGGCAGAAGGCATACTGAGACTGAGAGGAGGTCTCATCAGTGCCTATAAATGTCTGAGGGGTTGGTGTCAAGTGGATGAGGGCAATCTCTTTTCGGTGGTCTGCAGCAATAAGACAAGGAGCAACAGGTGAAAACTTGCACATAGCAAGTTTCACTTCAACATGAAGGAGAAACTACTTTACAGTGAGGGTGCCAGAACACTGGAACAGGCTGTCCAGAGAGGTTGTGGAATCTCCTTCTCTGGAGACTTTCAAGTTCCAAAGGACACTTTCCTTTGTGGACCACCCTAAATGATCCTGCTTTTGGCAGGGGAGTTGGACTTGATGGTCTCTGGCGATCCCTTCCAACCTCTAATGTTCTGTTATTCTCATCCAGGTGGCCATGCTCACTGTCACCAAGGTGGAAACCTCAGCCAAAGTGGTTGGACAAGGATTGCGTCCTCACCGAAATGAGCTCAGAGAATGAGTAGATGTAAGGTTAGGTGGACCGCTGACCTTGCACTTCTGGCTATCCAAATACTTCCTCTTTAAAGCCTTCTTTAAATTACATGGCCTCAAACTGCCCCAGAAGAGGTTTCAATTGGATGTCAAGAAATGTGTTTCTACTGAAAGAGTGGCCAGGCTTTGGATCAGGCTGCCAAGGGAGATGGTGGAGTCCCCATCCTTGGAGGTGTTCGAAAACTGTGTAGCCACAGCACTGTGGGACATGGTTTGTTGGGCATGGTGGCATTAGGTCAGTGGTTGGACTTGATGCTTTTGGAGGTCTTTTTTCCAGCCAAACCAATTCCATGACTCTGTGAAACATTCAGTTGTGGGCACAAAGGAGAGAGCTAACAAGTGCCTTTGGCAGTGCTGGGCAAGCAAAGCTTGTTCAGTTCTCGAAAACACAAGAAGCGAGGTCAGATCAGAGCCCAACACCTTCGGGGTGTGGAGGCTGTGGAGTTGGAACAATGTCATGGCCTCGTTGTTCAGCAATGGGAGTTTTCAGCGCCACAGGCATGAGGAAGTGGCTCCTGCTCATGGGGACGTGACAGTCAATTCTCTCCGGGGACAAGGTGTTCCGGGCGTTGGTCACCCAAAACGCTGCAGAGAAGAGAGTCGACCTGGTTTACAGGTGGGGAAACCAAGGCAGAGAGAGGCTTTGCTTTGCTTAGGGTTTGGCTCATAGCTGCTGCAAAGACACAGAAACACCACGTTTCTCTTGTCCCCTTCACAGTGGTAGAGGTCAGGGCACAAAAGGTGTAATCGTGACAAGACTGGGATAAGTTCAATTAATAGTAGCTCTGAAAGCAGGGACTTTCTGTCCCCTGCATTGTGGCCTGGTACTGCTCACCCCAGAAACAACTCCTGCTTGAAAAGTAGTCATTTTATTGCAAAAAAAAAAAAAAGAATTCTGCCTGCCCTTACCTCCTACCAGTGAGGTTAATCCACCTCCTGCACAGAGAGGACAGTGGGCAGTGGTGCTCCCTGGGCCACAAGAGCTGCCTGCAAGGCATGCAGCCTACGGTGACAAGGGCAAAGCAAGATTAATACAGCCAGGAGCCTTTGAAAGGGCTTTGCATTTGGTGTGGGAGAGGAGAGAGATCAGTACAGAGGAGCTGGGATTAACATAAAATTACAAACCTTCCATAGTGAGCTGAAGGGCTGTCCTGGGCTGGGTGACCCATCAGTGCCCTAGGCTATGAGAAGGCCTGGGAACGCTATTGCTGGTGGCACTGCTCTTGCTTCTTCCCCAGAGGCAGCCTGTTCTGCTTCCCCTCTGGTCAAGTTGGACAGAAAAGGAAATTAATCTTTAGCCAGAAAAAAACAGGAGCTCTGAGCTGGCTGAGAGCTCCCAAACGTTCCCTTCCATCAGACATTCCCTAAGAGAGGGAATGAGCATGCACAGACAGGGCACAGGATGTACCCAGGCACATGCTCTGACTGTTACCATGCCCATGAACTTGAAGAGATGGCGCAGGAACCAAATCCACCACAGAGCTTTGCATCCCTGGTAACATCTCCATGCCCCACTAACTTCGCTTTGATCCTGACCTGCATCCAGAGCATCACAATGTGCTGTAGGGATGTGCAGTGCTCCCGGAAAACCAAGTTCACGTGGAACAAGGCTTGGTGTCTGGGTTTCTGTGGCTTCCCAAACTCTCCTGTGTGACCCTGAGGACCATGCCAGCCTCGCTGTTGCAGGGAAGGGATGGCAGCAATTTCACTGAAACAGCACCCAGCAGTCACCTAAGAGGAATCCCTCAATGACCCTCTGCCCCTTGCAGGAAGGGGGCTCTTGGCTGTCAGCCCCTTGAAGGCTGGCCCCAAAAGTTCCTCCAAGCCTTCGTCCATGGCAGACACAAGCTGTGCTCCCTGGTTTTATTTGCAGAGGGAATTAAGGTCCTGCTGGGAAAGCCTCCCCTGCACTCTGGTAACTGCCTGCATAGTGAGCTCTAAATGGCTTTTTGTAAATGAATGACCAGGATTAGCGAGGTTCCCCTCATCACTGGTTACTTTGCTGCAGTGGGGGGAACAGGACAGTGACCCCCTCTTCCAGCCGAGAAACTGGCACATACCAACAGCTGGGGACCAACACAGCCCTACCCTGCACATGACCAAGCCCTTTCTCTCCTCAGAGCTGGAGTGGAGGTTCCCAGCTGGGTTTGGGATGCATGTGCACACGCCAGGAGTGTGGATCCTGGGTACAGAAAACTACAGGGCACTGTATTTTATGAGCTAGGGGCCAGGCTGGGGATGATGCTCATTTTCTGTCCCTGCCACGTTGCTGAGGAAGGCAGGGGGGTGTTTGGCATGTGGGTCGGCATCAGGCACTTCCACCCTGCATGTGACAAGACCAGAGAGGCCACATAGGGCTGCAGCTGGCCCAGTCCCTCGGCAGGAATACAGTCAGTGACCCTAGGGCTAACAAGGAGCTGCCCAGTGAGGCCACGGGTGCTGCTGAGAGGTGCAGGTCCAACAGCCCTCATTCAGAGGGGACCCTACTCCACTATCCCTCTCTGCCCGCAGTAGGACACAGGGGTCCTACCTTTGCAAGCTGCTCTGATGGAATCTGGAACTGCCAAAGCCACCACAGCTGCCTTGCCACTGCACAGCTCCAGCCTCTGGATGTTTGCACCTTCCTGCCTGTCAATGCATCTGCTAACCAAAAGCCACCAGGCTGGAGCAGTATTGCTGCAGGTCTGCTGGGAATCAGGAGCACGCACTCCTTGAAGGAGTGCATCCAAACTCCTGCCCCATGCTTAGCCATCTGCCTCTACTACGAGCAAAGAGCATCCCACTCCTCACCAGCAGTGAGCCCAGAATGCCCACAGAGCTGCCAGGGCAGACACAGTCGCCTCTCCCAGCAGGCAGTGGGAAAAGGAGTGCTGCTCCAGAGCGGAGCCGCGCTTCCCTCCTCTGCCAGGCTGGCACAGCGCCCGCCAGTGCAATGCCAGGCCAAATTCTTTGCGATTTCTAGGTCAACACTCACCTCCTGTAATGCCCCTGAGCCCTCCCGCTGCCTGTGTGTGCTCCAAACCATCACACTGTGCCAGCTGCCAGCCCAGCCACCCCCGTGCATAGGGTGGGATCTGCAACCAGTGCCCCCAGCACCACTCAGCCTGGCTGGCCTCATCTGTACCCCTCAGGTGTTTGGGACTTGAGGCCACATTACCCCAAATTGAACCATTCCCCAACACACACCTGCTCACCTTCGTGCTGCCCACCCCCCATGGGTGCCTGCAGCCTGCCCCTGCTTGCACCCTTTCTGTGGGAGCCAGATGCCAAAGGAAGGAGTTTGCTTTGGATTTCTAAAGTGAGATTTTCACCATCCTCATGGCAGTGGGGATTCTTTTTGGTTTTTTTTAATTAGAATAATTAACTAAACAAAAAAAATCTCAAGAGGTGGGGTGGCCCTAACGCCCCAAACCTGGCAATAAATCACCTGAAGAAGCAGCCTTTGTAAAGCAATCCCCGCGGCCCCAGTGCTTGTTTGCAAACTGGCCGAGTTTCGACTGGCTTGTGACGTGGTTTCCCAAAGAGGGAGGCGACCCTGGCACGGCTCCGGCAGCTCAACCCCTCCACGGCGGCAGCTGGGTGCGTGCCCCTTGCTCACGGGGGCTACTTGCCATGGCACAAGTTGGGCTGGAGCAGTAGAGCCCTACAGAGCTGCAGCCCCCCCTCCCCCGCCCCTCCACGCCCCCTACCTGGGCATGCACTGGGCCGGAGTGGCAGGGATGAGGAAGAGGAGGAGGAAGGGCAGAGTGCCGAGTGTCTCCTTGTGATGGCATTTGCGCAGGGGCTGATGCATTGTGGCTCCCCCCACCGCAGGGCAAGCCCTGGCCTGCCGGTGCATTGTGCTGGCCGTGCCGCCGGGAACAGCCGCTGGCAACGGCCCACTGACCCATCCCGAGGCTGCCTAGGGTGCGGAGGGAGGCAGGGAGCTTTGCTGCTTGCACATGGCCTGAAAACATGGCTAAACACTCTGAAAGTGCTGCCCCTGCATTGCTCTGGGCAGGATAGAGCCCCCTGCACAGCCCTGCTCTCCATAGAGGGATCTAACCCAGCTTCGACAGTGTGAGCTGGGCAGCAGGACCAGGGCTTGGGGCACAGTGGGATGTCCCTTAGGTGCCACTGCTTTTTCCACAAGGTACTTTGGCTCAGATAATCAGGTTCTGGCCTGTATCAGACCACTGCCTCACCTATCAGGATGCTGTAAGTCATCCAAGCTTCCACTGGGCTCTGCTAGCAATGCAAAGTCACTGCTGGAAAAGCCCAAAAAGGGCTTTGCCCTCTGTCCTCAAAGTGACTTTTTCCAGTGCCCCTGTGACCCCTGCAGAAAGGTGTCTGCACCCAGCCTGATCCCTCTAGGCAGAGACATTGGGGTCCAGCTCTGGGGCCTGTCCTGGCCTGCCTGAGCTTGGCTGTTGCACCTCCATCCTCTCAGACATAAATGTGCCAAACATCAGTGTTGCAGGGGCAGGGAGTGCCTAAGCTATCCCCAAGCTCTGCCCCTTATTGCAGGGCTGGGGACTAGGCTGGCCAACTCCATCCCTGTCCTTCCTTGCCCAGGACCTGCAGTACCAAGGCTGAAGCTCCCTGCCCATAGGCAATTCCCATGAGACTCCTCATCCATGTGAACTCCTGAAAGCACATTTGGTAACCTTTTCCCGCCCCCGTTCCCCCCCCCCCCCCCCCCGACTTTGGAGGTTTGTTCATTGCTATGCAAGGCAAGTCCATTCCCTACCCTCCTCAGTCCTGTTTCCCCCTTCTCCCTCCTCACCACTCCAGCCATCCCAGCCTAGGATGTTAAAACAGGCTGAATTTTGCACGATGAAGGGAGTGGGGCAGGGGAAAATAATACTACTACTAATAAACAAAAGATAAATCTGTAGCTGGAGGGAGAACTGAAGAGCCATAAACCTCCTCCAAAACGAACAGTACCAAATCCACAGAAGGAAAACAAGAGGCTGTGAGATTAGCATTTCCAAACAGAGCAGAGATGGCCCCAATCTTTGAGGTGTTTATTCTAGGCGTTGATTTTCAATATTTAGGATGATTAGCAAGTGAAAGCCGGCTGTTGCCAGAATGGCTTCGTGCCAGCCCCGCACTCAATGGAGGGGAAAGAAAGACAGGGCAAGAAAAGGAGAGAAAAGAAGGACTTGTGTGTATATTTTTCTCCCCCTCTGTGAACGGGAGATTGGTTTGAGGGGTCGATGTTTGCCCATCGGAGAGGGATTGATGGATGAGGGGATGGCTGAGGGGAACAGCAGAAATAAATAATGAGGGAATAGTTGCCATGTGCTTAACCAGCTGGGGAAGGACCCAGACTGGGCTGTGAGGGCTGAGTTTGCAGGGAGTTTGTGGAACTGGGTGCTGGTGGTGCAGTGCCCCAAAACACAGCCAGCTCTGGGCTGCAGTGGTCTGGACTTTCATTACAGTCATAGATTCATTCTGGCTGGAAAAGACCTTTAAGACCACCAAGTCCAACCATTAACCCAGCACTGCCAGGTCCCCCTTCCGTTGCACGATGGTAAAGCAGATGAGATGTCACCAGCTCGAGGGTCCCCAACCCATCACTGCCCCTGTGCTGGGCGAGCCAGGGCAGCCCGCAGAGCTGGACCAGCCCTAGCCACAAACTGCCACCGGCAAGCCCGGGCAGGCCAAGCGCTGCCGGGTCCTGACCTCCCTCCTGGCACCACACTTCACCCCGGGCACACACAGGCTTTGTGCGGGCAGCAGCAGCGTGGCGTCCTGCCTGCCTCCACGCCCGCGGGAACCAATGCTCCACCCCACAGCACCCCCACTTGTGCACCTCCTGGCTGCTGCTTAAAAAATAACTTCCCCCCCCCGCCCCAACAAACCATCTCATTGAAAGAAAAAAAATATCACATCCAAGTTGGTTTTGTTGCTTTCAGAAGCTGAACAAAACAAGGTTGTTTCAGGCCTCGCCTGCTGCCTCCTTTATATTCAGCCTTTCTCACTTTAAAGCTCTTGACTGGCTCTGGTAGACTGGAATATTTTTTCCTGGCAAGGTTGTTTTTTTCAGTCCCCTGGCAGGGTGGGACTGCTGGGGGCTCCTCTTATTCCAGGGGGTTTAAAACTAGAAACTATGTGGTTGTGCCTGGCAAACCAAAATCAGTAAGTGGAGTGAGGTACAAGGGTGCTGCCAGCTCTTTGCAGCCCTGCCAGTGCCACCACTCTTAGGGGGAAACAAAGCAGCTGCTCCAATGCTCCCAATGGGGAGCTGAGAGGAGAAAACAGGGCAGGGAATTCCTTGTTGCTTTTTGGGGTTCATTGCCCCCATTCCCCCAAACTGAAAAGAAGGCCCAGCTCTGCCTCCAAAATTCATTCCCCTCCAGACATACCAAAGCTGTTCCCCATCAGGGAGAGCCCTACCTTATCCCAAGGATTGCATCCTGCTCTCCCAGCACAAAGCACACAGGAACCACAAACAGATACTGCAGTGAGCTCAGCCCTTATTTTGGGTTGAGATTGACTGGATTGGGAACAGCTGTGAGCAATGCAGAGCAAACAGGCAATGCCTGGTGCCAGTGGGATCCAGCAGATCACTGGGGAGGTGATAAGGTGCTCCTTGAGTGCTGGGAAAACGAGAAGGGCTGTGTCTGTTATGTAAGACACATCTTGGAATGGATCCTTCCAAATCAACAAGGAGGGTCTGGAGGGGGATCTCTGTCCCTGGAGATGCTCAGATGCGACAAGAGATGCTGGACAGCCACCAAGCAGGGGCCAGACCAAGCTGTGGGCACAGCAAGGTACCCACAGTCTGGATCAGGCCAGGCTGGTACTCAGCACCACATCCCTGAACCAGCCTGCCCTCCCCATGGGGCTCCCCACACGTGTGACCCCCATCCCCATTGCCCCCCACCGTGGCTGCTGTGGGCAGGCTGGCAGCTGAGTGTGTGCCGCTGCTCTTCCCTTGCCTGCCCAACTGCTCCTCAGCATAATTGGCCTCCCGAGGGCTCAGCTACCCCTGCGGCTGCTGCGCAGCTCCTCTCGCCACTCTGTACCCTCGAGAGCTCCCCAGACACTTGTGTTTCTCAGGGCATCTGCAGGGCCGGGGGGGGACATGGTGCAAGCAGAGGGATAGTCCCAGGCACTCACACCATGCCACCTCCAGGGCACGGCCAGGGAAGGATGAGCCAGGGGTGGGGAGCACCCTTGTGTCTCACAGGCCATGTGTAAGCATTGCCACACAGGCAGTGGTTTGTGCCTCGGTTTCCCCATAGGGAATTGCTGTGCCGCCATGGAATGAGGTGATTGATAGCACCCATGTGCCAGGCTGGGTGCACAGCCAGGGCTGGGCTGGTAACATGTTCCCTGCCTCTGAGGAAGACGGTCAGGCAGAGCCAGGTGGGACTGAAGTAGGCAGAAGCAAGGCCTTCTCCTTTCTTTCCTTCTTTTCCTTCCTCCTTCTTCCTTTCCTTATTTTCCTCCCTTCCCTTTTCTCCTCCCTTCTTTTCACTTTATGGATAACTTTAGATGAAAAAGTTTAAATTGCAGATGTAGCTCTGAAGTTGTTCAGCATCAGTAGAGGGACCTCAAACTAGGAAAATAGAAGAGAATAACTAGGAAAATATAAGAGAATAACCCTAAAGCCAGTTCTGGGAGCACCCCAGGCCCCACAGCTCCTCTCTTGCTGGGAGAAATTCCTGGATCCTTAACAGGATTCCTGCAGGAATCCTCTTTTGCTTGGCCTTGGTTTACAGAGCAGCCAACACAAGCCTTTGAGCAGTGAAAACAGCAACTAAACCTCACACAACCATTTGCTGGCTTCTGCTCACCGGTGGGATGGAGAGGAGAAAACAGAACCAAAGGTTCATGGGTTGAGACAAGGACAGGGAGGGATCACTCCCATGGGCAGAATGAACTTGACCTGGGAGGCAAAAATTCAGTTTATTTTGTTAAGAGTAAAATCAGAGTAGGGTAATGAGAAATGAAGCTGGATCTTAAAAACCTCTTCTCCCATCCCTGACTTCTTCCTGGGTTCAGCTCTGCTCCCGATTTCTCCACCTCCTTGGTCCCAGCAGTGCCAGGGGACAGGGAATGGTGGTTGCAGTTTATCACTACTGCTCCTTCCTTCTCGGGCCTCCACCTAATCCCTCACACTCTCTCTCAGCTCCAGCATGGAATCTCTTTCGTGGGAGACAGTGCTCCACAGGCTTCAACGCCAGTCCTGCTCACCAGCTGCAGCTCTGCACGAACTGCTCCAGCATGAGTCCCCTCTGTGGGCTGTGTCCTTCAGGAACAGACTGCTCCAGCTTCATTCTTCTTTGGGCACAGCCACCTGCTCCATCATGGGATCCTCCATGCGTTTTGGGGTATATCAGCCTCCATGGGCTGCAAGGATATATCTATGCTAAAGGTAAGCATATTGGGCTGCAGGGGGATATCTGCTGGGATATCTGCTCCACCAGTAACCTCTGTGGGCTGCAGGGGGATATCTGCTCCACCAGTAACCTCCATGAGCTGCAAGGGGAATATCTGTCCCACCATTAACCTCCATGGGCTACAGGAGGATATCTGCTCCATCAGTAACCTCAGTGGGCTGCAGGGGGGATATCTGCCCCACTATTAACCTCTCTGGGCTGCAGGGGGATAACTGCTTCTAACCTCCGTGGACTTCAAGGGCACAGACTGACTCACCACAGTCTTCACCAAGGGCTGCAGGGCAATTTCTGCTCTGGCACACCTCCTTCCCTTCCCTCTTCATTGACTGCACACTTCTGAGGTGTTTCTTTCACATCCCACTCCCTTCTCCACTGCTGATTTTCCAGCAGTTTCTGGGGTTTTTTGCCCTCTTAAATATGTTGTTGCAGAGGTATCACCACTGGACCTGATCAGCTTGGCCTTGGAGCTGGGGAAACTTGTAGCAGCTTCTCACAGGAGCCACCCCTGTAACCCATCCCAAAACTCCATTACACCAACCCAGTGCAACTCCCAAATGGTATTTCCCCTGTCCCCTCACAATGAAAAATATGCTAGTGCTAAAAACAGAGAGGGTTTAAAATATATAATATTTAATAGATTATATAAAAACATCTAGAGGCAAACTCTTTTGAATATATAACATTTAACAGATTGTATAAAAACACCTAAAAGAGGCAAATTTTGCATATGTAACAGTGAACAAATGATATAAAAACATCTAAAAGAGACAAATTTTATTAAGTAGCATTTAACAAATGAGATAAAACTACCTAAAGAGCCAAATTTTAATAAGTAGCATTTAACAAATGAGATAAAACTGCCTAAAGAGGCAAATCTTAATGAGATAAAACCACCTAAAGAGACAAATTTTAATAGGTAACATTTAACAAATGAGATAAAAAACATCTTAAAAGAGGCAAACTTTGAAGAGATAACATTGAGCCAATGATATAAAAACATCTAAAAGAGGCAATTTTTAAATAGATAACGTTTAACAGATGAGATAAAAACATCTAAAAGAGGCAAACTTTGGATAACATCTAACAGAGTATCTTAAAAACCATCTAAAGAGGCAAACTTGGAACAGATACCTTTGAACAGATTACCTTAAAAAAAAAAACATCTAAAGAGGCACTCTTACTGAATTTATAAACCCTTCCTTTCTCTCTAGGTGCAAATCAGAAGGGAGGGTGACTGAACTCAGAGAAACCAGAAGGGACTTCTATTTACTTGCTAGCTAATTATCACACTAGACTTACCAACTACCCTAAGCAGAGAAAGGAAAGAGAGATGGAAACAGAAAGATGAAGGAGTGAGGAAATTGCACTTAGCCTATCAAGTCCTAAACTACCAGGAAAGAACATATGCCATGCCCTTTTCCATGGAAAATAAACAAAACTAAACCAAGAACAACAACAAACACCCTCCCCTCTCCCCTCCCCCCCCTCCCCCAATATTTCACATTTCTTCTTTTAAAAGTAAAAAAATAAGTAGTATTATATTTCTTCTCTTGAGTTAAACTTGTGGACTAGAGACTTCCTTTAAAGAAATATCAAGCAGTTCCCTTGGGGGTGTTGTTTTTTTCTTGTGTGTCCTCCCCCCAGTGTTTCAGTGAATAGTTTACAATGAAGCTATCAAAAGTCACTGTGGATGTCTTTTATGTCTGTAGAAAATCTTGTCCCTTGTAAGTCCCAGCAGCAGGAGGGGAGCATCCTGCTAAAGTCTGATGAGTGACTGGCCTCTTATAAGAGGGTTGCCAGATCACTCCAGTTGCTGGCATCCACTGGCAAGGAGGTGTCGTTGAATTCAAACAACTGCTCGATGTTGATGCAGTTGGAGAGGTAATCGCTTGTCTCTTCCTCCCAGGGGTGCTGCAGGAAAGAGGTGGCCATCAAGGTTTCCTCAAAGTCCAGGTTGTTCTGGTTGGCTACAGTGAGGACCTGCTCTTGTTCTTGCTCCTGTTCCTGCTGCTGGGGAGGATCAATGTTGTGCCTCTGTGCTGTCAAGTCCAGGTCTTGTGATGTGCTGCTGATAGGAGGCACAAGCTCCAGATCCCCAAAGGTGGAGAAGTCACCACTGAGGCTGGTGTCAAAGATGGCTTCCCAGTCAAAGTCACCTTTCAGGGACCCCAGCTCAGTCTGCTCTTCCTGGGTCAGCAAGGCACAGCTGGAGAGCCGAGGCACCTTGGCCGTTCTCTTGGGCAAGGGCTGCTTGCGCTTCTGCCCTGCTTTGCTCTCCTGCCCTGCTTTGCCCTCCACCATGTTCCATTTCTGTTTGGCTGTGATTTCTTCAAACTCCTTCAGCAGCTGCTGGGACTCTTTGTTGACATGGAGGATGTTGGTGGAGGTGGTGCAAGTTGAAGTGGCTGGGCTGGCAAGGCAGGGTGGCTCCTGCTGGTCCCTCTTGGTGAAGGTTGGTTGGATCTGCGCTGGGGACACTCTCCGTTTCTTGAAGGCACCATTCTTGAGCCTGTCAGCGTACTGGGGGTCAAGCTTCCAAAAGCCTCCTTTCCCTGGCTCGCCTTTCTCCCGAGGCACCTTGATGAAGCACTTGTTCAAGGAGAGGTTGTGCCGGATGGAATTCTAGACCCAAAAAGAGAAGGGGGAAAAAAAACTGCAAGGCTGAATGTTTGTCTGCTGCCACAGAACTTACCTGTGTGAGGAAGCTGGTGGAAAAGCACCTTTTCAGCAAAGACCTTTGGGAAAAAGAAAGTAGAAACAGTAGGGTCAAGACACCCTGGGCTATGTGCCCAGCAGAAACTCCTCTGCCCCAAGCCACCAGCAGAGTGTTCTTGGCTCCTGTCTAATCCAGCCAGAGGTGGCAGAAGCCAAAGAGTTCAAGCTAGAACTTGCCAGCCCATGGAAAGCTTTTGAGCGACTCTCCTTGGCTGTAAATGGGGACTGTGGGGTCTTGGATCATAGAATGGATCAGAAGGGACCTTTAAAGGTTACTTAGTCCAGCTCCCCTGCAGTCAGCAGGCACATATTCAAGTAGAGCAGGTTGCTCAGAGCCTTACTGAAGCTCTGCTACAGTGTACTAAAAACGTGTCCCCATCTTTCTTGTCAGCCCCTTTAATTACTGAAAAGCTACAGTGAGATCTCCCTGTAGCCTTCTCTTCTCCAGGCTGAACAACCCTGACTTTCACAGCCTGTCTTCATGGCAGATGTGCTCCTCTGGATCTGCTCCAACAGGTCCATATCTCTCTTCATGTCTATCATGCAGACTACTGGGAAAGACCAGACAGACTGGCTCTAGCTATGGAGCAAAGGGAAGATTGTGTCCTCCTTCATGACTCACAAGGAACAGAAGAGTCTTTACACTGACGTGACCATGGTCCTATTACAAGCGGCAGCACATGGCAACACCGTGAGGGAAGGCATCCTCAGGGCCTTCTTTGCATCCCCACCTGAGCCTGTTGCTAGTGTTGAGGGGAAAATATTTGAGCAAAATATAGGCACTGTATGTCCCCTTGAACAAGCAGGCAAAACCAGAGAGACACATGGGCTGTTCCACCACAGCCCTGTGTGTCCCCAGGGCTACCTCCTGGCCTGGGGAAGCCTGGTGTGGAATTGCTGCATCTTCATCAGCCACTGCAGAGATGAGCTGAAGGGAAGGGGGAAAAAAAAAAGAGCGGAGAGAGGGAAGAAAAAGAGGAGTTTCTGCTGCCATCAAGCTGTTCTGAAACCTTGAATGTGCCTGGAGTGATGTGAATAATCAGAAAGGAAACTCAGTTATTGGGTAAATAACGCAGGGTTGGACTCCACAAAGCCAAGACTGTATGAAGAGATTGGATGTAGTAGAGGGTTGGGTTTTTTAATGTTGCCTGGATATCTTTATGCTTATTCATCCATAATCCGTGGTGCCAAAAAGGAAAAACAAGGCTTGAATGCTTGGAGCTGTTGAAAAACACACACACAGACACACAGACACACACACACACACAACAAAACCCTCGCTGGGCTGAAGCTCCTTGGGTGTGTTGGCTCCTCTCCAAAGCACTCAGCTCCCACAGGAATATATCCATCTCCCCCCCTGGAGTACGGGTGGCATGACCTTTCCAGGCTGCCTTCATGTACGGGAATCAGGGTAGGGGATGAGAACACAGGCTTGGAAAGAAAGAAAAGGAGGAGAGAGGAGGAGGAGGAGGAGGAGGAGGAGGAGGAGGAGGAGGAGGAGGAGGAGGAGGAGGAGGAGGAGGAGGAGGAGGAGGAGGAGGAAAAAAGGTGTAAAGAAAGAGAAACAAAGGGAAAGGAAAGGAAAGGAAAGGAAAGGAAAGGAAAGGAAAGGAAAGGAAAGGAAAGGAAAGGAAAGGAAAGGAAAGGAAAGGAAAGGAAAGAAAGGAAAGGAAAGGAAAGGAAGGAAAGGAAAGGAAAGGAAAGGGAAAAGAAAAAAAAAGGAAAAGGAAAAGAAAAAAAGGAAAGGGAAAAAAAGGGAAATTAAAAAAAAAGGAAGAAAATTAAAATTTTAAAAAGGGGGAAAAAAGGAAAAGGAGCAGCAGGAACACAGCTATCACTGCAAACATTCCAGGCCGTGGTAGCTCCAGATTTATAGTTCAATGTTTTGCAATGCTCCCCATCTCCCCACCCCAGCCCTCACTCAGCCTGGCTGCCCACCGTTATTAGCTGGCAGTTAACATATTTATCATTCCTGCCTGCAGCAGTCCCGTGAACCCCCTGCATCTCCACAGGGAGGGGTTGGAAACCTTCTTTCTTTTTTTTAATAAACACATTTTAATTAAAAACCTGATTATCCAGCCATGAGTTTGCAACAGAAAGGCAACCCACAAGCTGGCACGCAGCTCCTCCTCCCAGATTGCTCCCGTAGGTTCTCCCAGTACAAGGGAGGCTGGGGGAGACAGGTGGCCCTGGAGAGGAACCCTGGAATGGCCTTCAAGAGCTGCTGGAGACCCACCTTCCTGGGAAGAAGGCAGGCAATGTCTGGGCAGTGGGTGTGAAATGGTTTGGCCCAGTCCTTCTTGGGTGAGCACTGCCACTGGGATCGCTGGCTCACTGTGGCTTTGGGCTGGGAATAACCTGAGCAGGGGGACAAGCCACCCAGGTGCCTCCTGCTCTGCCACATCCTAAAAGCCTCCTGTGCCAGAGGTCCCCTTGTGTGATGGAGGAGGACAGTGAGCCAAGGTGGCTGGGAAAAGCCTCAGTGCTTTAGGCTACCCCCAAAGCTGGTGAGCCTGGGGGCTGTCCCTGACACCCTGGGGACATGCTCATGCTAGCTGGGGACAGCAGCCCTATTTAGTCCTCCCTCTGAGGCCTCAGCAGCTCATCACAGCAACAAGTGGCATCTTCCTGGGAGTCCTCTCTATCCTGCTCCCATGCCTGGTGCCCAGTACTTAGAGATAATCAACCTGGCAATTTCATGTGTGTGTGCCCCAGAAAGGTGCAGCTGAGGACAGAGATGTCTTCACCCCAGAGCCAAGAGGAGTTGCAGGGACCAGCAGCCCAACAGGTACCTCCTTGTTCCCGGAATGGCCCTGAGCTCTCCCCTTTAAAGGCTCTTTCTCTCTGCTGCCCTCCTGGCCATAGCATTTCTGCACACCCAAGCTCTTCTTGGTCCAGCATCCCCACAGGACCTTGCCATGCACAGAGAGGGGACAAGGCAAGAGATCTCCAAATCTCCTACCTGCCAGGTGGGATCAGCATGGCGGAAGTAGCAGAAGTTATCAGTAATCCACTTGTAGATGGCCGAGAGGGTGATTTTGGGCTTGTTGCTGGCTTCCATTGCCATGCAGATGAGGTTGGCGTAGGAGTAGGGTGGCTTGACGTGTGGGTTGGTCTTGTAGTCAATGTCATCTGCCAGCTGAGGGTGCATGGCCATGGTGTGGTGCATTGCCCTTGAGGTGGAAGAGGAGATGGGCTTGCAGGGAGTGTGGGGAATGCCCATGCATGCTGGGTCGGCAGCCAGGGGTGAACATGGGGCAGCAAAGCTGGTGAGCTTGTCCTGAGGATCCGGGCCACTGGGGTAGCAGGAGGCTTCACCTAAGCTGGTGTTTTTGATGGAGAAATCCTGCAGCCACATGAGGCTGGGCAGGGTGTCATCTATGTCCAGCAGGTCCTTCAGCCTTCTCTGCTTCGCTACCCACACATGCCACTCTTCAGCCATGCTTTGTGGAGGGAGAGGATGGGGCAGATCCTGCAAGGACAACAGGGAGAGGGTTGAGGCTCCCCGAGGTGTAGCCGCTCTCCATCCAGGACCTGGGCAGGGCTGAGCCTGGGTGTTCCTGGTGCTGCTGGGTGAGCACCATGCCAGGGGTGCTGTACACCAGAACTACCACAACTCCCCTGGGATTCTCTAGCAGCCCTGAATCTCGGGGACATTCCCTCAGACCATTGTGCCCTGGCAGCACCAAACTTTGGTGTCACCAAATCCCGGTGCTTTAGCAGCCTTAAACCTCGGAGACAATCCCTCGACCAAACCCTGGTGCCGCCCAAACTCTGGGGGAGCAGCGCGGTCCAGCGAGCATTTGGCTGAAGAAAGAGTTTTTTTAAAACCGAAACCAACGACACCCCCATCCCCCCCAAACCACCAAAATCCAGCCAGGAGATTTCTCCCCCCAGCTGCTAGCAGAATAAAATATCTTAAAATTGCCCCTCCGGTATCAATTTCTGCCCGTTTCAGGCTGCTGCTGCTCCGCCCATCATCTGATGCCCCTAAGCCAGCCCGGGGTAGAGGGACGGCACCCACCCTCAGCCCTCCTTCAGCCCTCTTCCAGCCCACCCTCACTCAGCCAGCCCGCAGATTCCCGTCTGGGTTATTCTCGCGGTGGGAATGCTGTGTCTAGGTTCGCTGTTGGGCTTTAATCCCGTGGGTTTGGCGAGCGGAGAGCCGGCGCCGGGAGTGCCGCACCGGTCGCAGCGGAGGCTGTGCCGTTTTAACGTCTCCGCGCTCAACGGCACGGGACGGGGGTAGTGTGGTTATGTAAACACGGACACCAGCTGTCCCGATCTCAAACCCGGGGTTGTTTCCCCCCCACCAAATAAAGCAAGGGTCAGGACAACGACAGCTCGTTAAGGTGCTTGGGTCCCTGTGTCACCAAACCCTGTGCCCGCAGTGAGGGAGAGCCCAGCAACGTCCGTTGCAGCGGACGGACGCGGCGGGGCGGGGGAAGGAGAGGAATTAAAATATTAATTAAAATTGAAATTAAATGACACTAACAGGTTCACCCCACAAGCACACACCCCCTTGCGAGCCTGCCGGCCCTGACAGCCAGCCGAGTCCCAGCCCCCCTGCCGAGCGCTGTCCCACCGCCCTCCCCATCACCCCACCGCCTTCTCCCCTCCGATGCCATCCCTTACCCCGTCCCGGCGATGTCCCCCAACTCCCGAAGTTCAAGAGCGAGCAGGAAGCTTCTGGAAACAGGTGGTGGAGGGAAAAAAACAATCAGAAGAGGGGACAAAACCACCACAGCACAGAAAAATCTCCAGGAAGACCCCGGAGGGGGCGGTGGAGGTGATGGAGGACCGATGCTATGCCCGCTGGGGTCAGAGCTGGCCCCCCAAGCCGAGCAGCGCCGCCGTGATTTGCCGCAGCCCCCGGCGCTCCCTTAAGTAGCTGCTCCACCGGCTTCTGGCGCTGCTATGGCTACGCTCCGCCCCGTCAACAGCTTCCGGCCCCGCTATTGGCCAGGGCGCTGCCATGGAGACCCGCGGGGACACGCCCCCCCGGCGCCGCCAGTTGGCGGCTGGCGGCAGCCGCCCCGCAGCTGCGGAACACAGAGAGCCCGCGGCACGGGGACCGCCGCCTCCGGGCAAGGGGAACAGCCACCTCCCGGCATGGGGACAGAGACCCCATTGCTGTGGGGCACAGCGAGCACCCGGCATAGGGACAGAGACCCCATTGCTGTGGGGCACAGCGAGCACCCGGCATAGGGACAGAGACCCCATTGCTGTGGGGCACAGCGAGCACCCGGCATAGGGACAGAGACCCCATTGCTATGGGCCACTGCGACCCCCGGACGTAGGGGCAGCAGCCCCACAGTATGGGGAACAGCAATCCCCGGCATGGGGCACAGTGGGGTGCGGGACCCGGGGTGTTGTGAAGGGGAGGCAGGACCCCGGTGGACACCACACGCAGGCCCGGTCCAGCGCCAGCAAAAGCAGCAACCCCCAAATTTTTGTGTCCCTAAAATCAATAACAGAATGCATCGGTTTGGAAGGGACCCTCGAAGATCGTCCGTGCAGCCTCCCTGCACTGAGCAGGGACATCTTTCAGTACCTGAAGAGGGCTACAGGAGAGCTGTAGAGAGACTTTTTGTAAGGTCCTGTGGTGGTAGGACAAGGGACAACGGCTTGAAAATAAGAGCAGGGCAGATTTAGGTTGGACATTCGGCAGCTCTTCACTTTGAGCATGGTGAGAGACTGGAACAGGTTGCTTGGAGAAGCTGTGGATATCTCGTCCATAGAAGTGTTTAGGACCAGGATAGATGAGGCTTTGAGCACCCTGGGCTAGTGGAAGATGTCCCTGCCCATGGTAGGGGGGCTGGAAGTAGATGATTAACTTTAAGGTCCCTTACAGCTCAAATCATTCTATGATTCTATGATTTTTAATTAGATGAGGTTGCTGAGGGCTCCATCAAGCTTAACCTTAAATGTCTACAGGATTGAGGCCTCCCTGGGTAACCTATCCCAGTGTTCAACCACCCTAATAGTAAAAGAACTTCTTCCTAATGTCCAGTCTGAATCTACTCCGCTCCAGTTTCAAACCACTGCCCCTTGTCCTATTGCTACATGGCCTTGGGAACAGCCCCTCCCCACCTTTCTTGCAGGACCCCTTCAGATATTGAAAGTGTCTCTTTGCTTGTGCCTGTACCCAGTGGGAGCAGGCTGGGAGGTGGAGGAAGGGGGAGGCAATTCCCAGGGGAAAGAAGTTTCTATCTTGCTTTTCATCAGATCAGTAGCCAGAAAACAACCCCACAGCTCATTTTTCTGCCCTTTAAACAGGTCAGGTCCTTCAGGAGAAAGACCTGTCCCTGCAAAAATCACACCTAAGAGCAGTGAGAGCTCAAGGGTGATCCTGAGCAGCCTGGGGCAAAGCACATCTACAAGAGGTTTGGATGAGGTGCTTAAGGACATGGTCTAACAGTTGTGTACAGGGAGGTATTAGGTTATAGGATCATTGAAGTCCCTTCCAACCCAAACCGTTCTAAGATCAGCCAGTTCCAACCACCACACCGTGTGTAGGGACATCCTCCACTGGACCAACTTACTCAAGGCCCTGCCCAGCCTGGCCAGAGAGGAGGCATCCATGACCTACTTGGGCAACCTGTTCCAGCATCTCACCACCCTCATTGTGAAGACTTTGTTCCATAATATTTGCAGTTGTGGTTGAACTGGATGACCTCAGTGTCTTTTCCAAGCAATCTTCAGGTCTTTGCTCTCCCACTCCCACCACCCTCTTGGCAGGGTCTGGCTGTCTACAAGCTCACTCCCTGCAGCTGAAAGGTGCTTCCCCCACCTCTATCTAGTGCCCCCTCCATTAAGAACAAATTATAACACCCTCCCTTACAGCTCTCCTCACCTTCATCAGCTTCCAGCATGAGCTTTCTTCCACAGCACTGGAGGGATTTCTTCCACATGAGCATCCAACTCTTCACTGCTCCTCCTCTTCTTCAAGCAGTCTCCTCTACATGTCCTTGTCCATCCCAGCAGTGCTATAGGTCACAAAGCCTGTGCCATGCTGAGGAGATTTCACTACCTCAGGCCAGACATGTCCTGC
This sequence comes from Pogoniulus pusillus, assembly GCF_015220805.1. Lineage (NCBI taxonomy): Eukaryota > Metazoa > Chordata > Aves > Piciformes > Lybiidae > Pogoniulus > Pogoniulus pusillus. The sequence goes on along the minus strand of NC_087274.1, from coordinate 10,367,788 downwards.
AGAGGTTTTGTTTGCATTTGCACCTTCTCCATCCCAGCAGGATTGAGGATGGTTGAGTAATATGGTTTGGAAAGGACCCTGGGGAGAGTTTCAGGAGGTTTGAAGCAGCTGGGTTGGTGTTGGGGAGGCGCCTAAATGATGGGTGGGATACTCCCAGCTAAAAAAGGGTTTCCACCCTCTGCCTGCCCTCCCTTTGTAAGCTCACAACAACTCTGGACACTTTGTCAATGTAAGATACCCTTTATTAAACATACTCTGAAAATCCAAAACATGCTCAAAGCAAAGTTGGAAGCAGCAACCTGGTTTCCTTCCTTAAATCCCTGATGGGTGGAGCTCTGGAACAAGAGGCTGCCCATGAGACAAGAGGCTGCTGCCTTTCACCCCACGCTGCTGGCACTGGAGGCTTTTGCCCACCCTTTGTCCCTTCTGGGTGGCTCAGGATGGCACTGGTGTCAGCCATGGCCAAATCCCATCTCTCCTGTGCAGTGGTGGAGGATTTCTTTGCTCACGCTCAGGCAGCAGCACGCCACTCAGCTGCAGCATCCTCCCAGCTCCCATAGTCTTCACCAGCAGCTTGGTCCCTCTGAGTGAGCAGCAGGTGCCCACACACAGCCATCCTGCTACTACAGCCACCCCACGAGCTTGCTTGGCCATTCCTGCAGCCTTGGGGACACAGCTTGGAGCAGCCAGGAAACCCTCCTGGCACCTCCCAGAACTCTCCTGAGCAAGGACCTGCCTGTTCTACCCTGACCTGGTGGCAGCCACCAGCACAGCTGCAGCCATACACCATGGTGCCCGGCCAGGTTAGAGAGCTCTTATCAGCCCCTTCAAAACCACAAGGAAGGTTGGACTTTGGTAGATGAACCACCCTTGAGCATCAGCTCAATTTTCCCTCCCCTGCCCATGCTGGAGGGTGGGGGAGCAGTTGGCCTCCTGGGCCCCCCTGGTTTTGTCAGCTCGACACGACAGTGAACCCCCAATGCTCTCCCTGTGCCCGGTGCTCCTCAAGGCTGGGACACCCAAAGCTGTGGGTTACCCCCCACCATGGCAGCGTGTCCCTGAGTGGGGCACAAGGCTTGATGGCACCACTCTGGCTCTCTCTGCTGTCAGCAGCTCCCATCACAGGGGCAGTCAGTTCAGAGCTGTCACCCCACATCCAGCACCCATCTTTCCATGGAGAAATTTGGGAGTACTGAGCTGATGGGAGCCATGGTGGGGTGGAGGGAGCCATGGGATAGCTAACACTGACTCTCTCCTGCAACAGGACCCATACCAGGGCCATGAAGCAAGCAGCTACCATGGCCCTGGCTGTGACCAGGTGGAGAAAACATTCCCTGGCCCACAAAAGGGATCTGTGCCCCTTTAGGAGCCACGGCCATTGGGGATGGGCAGTGTGGACGTGCCCCTCACACACACCGTGCAGCTGCTGGGGGACATTGCCTTCACTGCATGAACTTCTCTGTCCTAGCATAGCTCTGAAATGTGGTTTTCTCCTGCAAGCAGGAGGTGTCTTTGCTGTCACAGCTGTGTCACGAGGTGTCCCGGGGTTCATGACAGAGAAAAACAAGTAGAGGGAAAAGGAGGGCTCAGCTCCTACCTCCCTGGGCTGTCCCAAACAGCTACAGAGCTTGCTAGATTGGGATGCTGGGCCTGATGCTCCTCGAAGTGGCTTCTGACTGTCCCTGATGCTCTCTGGAGTAGAGTCAAGGCTCTGCCAACAGCCCCAAGGTCTGTGGCTGCATCCCTACCCCACTGGCGTCCCTGCATGCCTGTCCCCTGCTTACAGTCAGCCCAATGCTGGCCAGAGAGATGGAGATGGAGGGGCTGGGGGGCAGCTCCCACAGCCTCATCCACCCCCTGCTACAAAGTGCAATGGAGAGGGCAGGGAGGGTAGGATGGGAGGTGACACTTTTGGCACTTGGTCCAGAGAGAGCACAGCCCCGAGCCCAAGCTCGCAGCGCGCGGAAGACGGTGAGGTTAAATTAGTGATGCCCCAGAGGCTGGTGACTTGGGCAAGGGGTACAAGGTCCCCTGCCCACCCCTGCCACCCCATTCCATCCCCTTGGGAAAAACAATGTCATGGCTAGCCCAAGGGTCCACTTGCTACCCAGGGAAAGAGCAGGGGTGGATGGGGGAGGGCCAAGGGGACAGCATCAGCAGCAGTGCAGTAATGAGGACACCCCGTGGCATGGCAGGGACCTGGGCCAGCGACCTGGGAAGGCCCAGCCCCTGTGGAGGTCACTGGTTCGTGCACTGAGGAGGCCAAAGCCAACACTCATCCCTAACCCACACGTCTGGCCACCTCCCTCCCATCACTCCCCTCTGGCTAAGTCCCAGAGCCCCCCTTTGTGGGGTGACCTTGTCTTATCTGCTCTGCATGCTGGAGGAAAGGAGCCCAAAGGCGTAAGATGGTCAGGGGTGGGAGGAGACCCCAGCCCATCCCTGTGAAGGCTGGAGGATAGGGAGGTGACAATGAGAGGCTCCAAAGTGACATGGCTTCTGTCCCCTGCTCTGCACAGGGGGCCTAGGGAGGAGAAGTCGAGGTTACCATCTTTGCTGTTGAAAATCAGTCCTGCTGCAGCTGAGGGGAGGGAGTGGAGGTGCCCACAGCACCTGGACACCAGGGTCACTCCGAGTGGGCAATGGGGTGCATACCCCCACCGAGGCTGAGCCCTCACAAGGGCAGGGCGGCCACTGCCTGCTCCAGGTCTCAGGTGCTGGGGGGGTGCTGGGGTCAGGGTGCCTGCTGCAGCAGCAGGTTGTTGTTGGCTGCCTCTGGGCCTGGAGGGGAAAAAACAGAGGGTTAGGGGCTCCCAAAGACCGCTGGCATGCTTGGCTCATCTTCCCACGGGGGATGCGATTTGGTCTCCCCACCTAATACCCACCTCCCCAGCCCCCTGGGGATTTTGGCTGCAGCCAGGGCTGTCGAGTACCTGCACTTACCTCTGTGGGGCAGGGCAGCCCTTCAGAAGCCTCATTTCTTGGGCATGCCAAGGGGCACACGGGAAGCACCGTGCGACAGGGCTGGGCTCTAGGGACTCAGATGGACCAGGGCTGCCCTCTGCCCCCCATGCCCGCCGAGAAGGCACATGCAGATAGTCCTGTGTGGGCTGCAGGGGGGGGGCCAGGACAGCAAGGGGACCACCAGCACCGCTGGGGCGGGGGACACCAACCTCCCTCAGGTGACATCGCGCGAGTTGGGCGCAGGCTCTGGGGGGGTCTCATACCTATTCCTCAATGTTAATGGGGCAGGAGTCCGGCCCGGCAGCTGCGTGGCAGGAGAGACCAGAAGGCACATGGTGAAGGCAGGATCGGAGGAGGCAGCGGCAGCGGGAGGCATGCACCCGAGTGCGCAAACGGGGGCGACTGCGGAGGACTGGGGGCTCGCCGCCTGCCAGCGGGTCCGGGGAGCCGCTGCTGGGCTCGGTACGAGGGGGCTGTCATGCGAGGTGCCCTCCAGGGTTTCGAGGGGCGGGCATGCTCGTGGCTGGGAGGGAATGGGTCCCTGCACGTCTCCAGTTCAGGCAGCACCCTCCGGCTGGAGTAGGGTGATGGGGCAGAGCTCAGGACGTGCCCGCCTGCGGCTTGTGTCCCACCACCCAAACCACCAGAGGCTATGTGGTGCCCGTAGGAAGGGGGTGCAGCCCTAAAGCTGGGCAGCTGCTCCCACCAGTGATGTTAAGCCCCATGCCCAAGTGTATGGACAGCTCTGATTCTGGGCTGGGGTAAGGGAGTGGGGGGGCATACCAAGGGCACCCCAAGGGCAAAGTACTGAGGCTTCCTCAGAAAGGGAGCAACAAAACCTCACTGCCTGCTTATTTATGGGAGCTGACAGCTGCCGTTTCAACTGGCTTTTCGTGGTGAGTTCAGGCTGGAGAGCAAGGCACGTTTGGTCTGCAGATCCCCAAGGGAACAGGGAGTTAAACAGGACCACACATACACCACCATCCCCCCATACACCCCCTCCCCACAAATCCCATAAAGACATTGCAGAAGTCACTGCAGTGCTCTGGCGCAGAGACCCAGCACAGCTCAGCACACCCTTGAGAGGCTGCTGAAGAGTGGAGCTGGAGGCAGCAGGACACGGCCCAGCCCCGCAGCAGAGTCCTGGCCCTGTGTCCACCTGCCTTGTCTCCCCTCGAGCTGCAGGAAGGGGCTGCCCACTACTGTTAGCCACCACTATAGACCTGCCCTGCACGAACCGGCTCCCAGAGGGCAGCGTGGCGAAACCCAACCAGCTCACCCAGCCTGCTGTGGTATCACAGCTCCCACCACCCACCGGCTGAAACTAGCAAAAGACCTCGGAGGATTTCAGATCTTCTGCCACCTCTGACCCTCCCCACCTTACTGCCAGCCTTTTTGCAGGCATCATCCCCCAATTTCTCTTTCCTGGCAAACACTGTGGCTGCAGCCAAAAGATGTTCTGAGCCTCAGGGACAATCTCTGCATCCTGCTGCGCATCCTGGGCCCCCTTGAGGACATGGGTCTGTGGGTTTTAACGTGTGTCCTAAAATCCCTGGCATGTGGCCTTTCAACTCCTCCCAAGGCCCTTTCCCACCAGATTGATTTCTGCAGAGATTTCACAACAGCACCAGGGATGAGCAAACCTTTCTGCTCTGAGGAACCACGTCCTGCACCTTCATCTGCTGCAGAGAGGACAAAACCCAACCTGTGGAGCTGATCACAGCAAAACCTCCCCACAAGAGAAAGTGAGGGAGGAGGAATAATTGTAATAATATAATCTCTGGCTTGCAAGACAACAGCACCTGGCCCTGAAAAGAAAGTGCAGCCTGTTCTTGCTGGCCCTGTGGATGAGGCTACATCCAGCCCTGCAAGAAACCTCTGCCAAAAAGCACTTTTTCAGTGCATGCAAACCAGCCCTGCCACTGCCATCCAAGCGCCGGCAGTGCCAAATCGTCTCCACTGCAACGTGGCCTGGTCCTGACAGCAGGTGGCTGATGGGGAGCAGATGGGGCCAGGGAAGGAGAGAGCTGCCCTGAGTTCAATGAACAACACCAACCCTGCAAAACACTGAATGCAACCAGGAAATGGCCAACTGGCCATGAGAGCCCCGTAAGCAGGGACACCTCCCACCAGACCAACCTGGCTTTGAACACCTCCAGGGATGGGGCATCCACAACCTCTCTTAGCAACGTGTCCAGTGTCTCACCACCCTCACTGTCAAGAATTTCTTGCTAATCTCCAGCCTAGATTTCCTCTCTTCCAGCTCAAAGCCATTTCCTCTCATCCTGTCACTATAAGCCCTTGTCAAAAGTCCATCCCCAACATCCTCATAGGCTCCCTTTGGGTCCTGGAGTTGTTCATCGCTGGAGTTATTCCTTCTGGCCCCTCTGTTAGCCCCAAAGCCTCCACTCTGCACCTCTTCATCCCCACACAAGCAGCAGCCCTCCACTTTTCCCAGCAGTGCCAGGGCCAGATGCCCCTTTCATGCCCAGGGCTCCAAGCAGCACAGCCGCAGGGATGGACATGGTGGCCAAAGGATGCAGAGCACATCCTTGGCTGGGCTCGGCCCAGGGGCCAGATTCTGCACCTCAGTCCAGGCAGGGGATGAGGCCACAGCACTCTTCACAGCAGAGCAAGGTTGTGACCCCATGCTAGGGGCATTTGGGCTGCAAAGCTCCCCCTTCCTCATCCTCCCCCTGGTACAACCAAGGGGGACACAGTCAGGAATGGCTTTGACCAGTGTCACAGCCAGGGGATGCTTTGCCAGGACTTCAGCAAAGGCATGAGGCTGCTAGGCACCCCCCCAGCCCACTCCTCAGCTCGCCCAGGGTGGCTCTGCCAGCTGCTGCTGGAGGGTGATGGAGGGGACTCGGGCCATTTGTGGCAGGCACCTGTTCCTCCCCGAGAGCCTCAGCTGAGTTTCTCCAGTGCAGAAACCACCAGGAACAGGTGATGCAGCAGGAGAGAAAGTTTTCCTAGAGGAGAAGAGGGGGGAAAAAAGGATTTCTCCTCCCTCTGGTGGGTTTCACCAATCCACTCCTCTCCAGCACCTGCTGCAGGTCTGGGACCTGCCACAAATTTGGCTGAAGGGACCAGGCAGGGGCAGAGTTGCTTTCAGCTTATCCACAAATGTATTGATGAAGACCTAAACCCTCAGAGGGCTTCATCTTGGCTTTTTGCTGCCTGTTTCCCCACACGCAGGCTGATGAAGAGGAGCCTTCAGCACTGGGCAAGGTCCCCAGCCCGCTGCCTCGCTTGCCTGCACAGGGACTAGAGGCCACCAATACATTTGTCACCTCTGGGCAAGGAGGAGGGACACAAGCATGGGGTGAAAAAACCGTGTTGGCACAGAGTGAACATGAACTTTCACACAGAGAGAAGAGCCTGGGAGGGAGGAAGAGGAGAAAAAAAGGATGGAGAGAGGGTGAGGAGAAAGAGAAGAGGATGGAGGCGGGAGGACAGAAAGCATGAAGAAAGAGGGATGAAGTCTGGGGCTCTGCAGAAGGGCAGCTTGACCTGACATGCCCAAACTCCACAGTCCTGGAGGAAGAGGAGGGGGAGACAGGCAGCCCCAGCCATAAGGTTGGGCAGACTCCAGACCACATCCCAGTCCAAAATACTGCTGTGGCCATCACAAGTCTGGATCAGGCTACAATTGTGCCACACAACTGCCTTCAGAGAGAGGGCTGATGCTCCCAAGGTGCCAGCAGCCCCCTGGCCAAGGGACAAACATCCCAGCCAAGCAAGTCGGCAACTCCTCATGGACATCCCAGCAGAGACAGATCACCCTGAGCTATGGGTGCCAGCTGGTGACGTGCCAGGTGCTCAGCAGGATGCGTGGAGGGGGGAGTGCAGTGAGGACAGCCTGGTGGCAGCGGGGCTGGGCTTGGGAAGGATGACGTTTGGGAGAGGAAGGAAGGAAGGAAGGAAGGAAAGAAGGAAGGATGGATGCAAAGGGCTGGGGTGATGCAGGGAAGGGTGTTTCTGTCCCCGCCCGCCCCAAGTTCATGTTCAGCAGACGGCCACTCACCAGGTAAGCAGGCCTCAGAGCACAGTTTATTGTCCAGCGCTCTCACGTGTGCGATGCCCAAGTCATTGTTATTGTCACACCTCAGACCGAGGAAAGCTCCTGTCCTCGGGCCTGGAAGGGAGTTAAGGCAGTTAACGCCGCGCCTCGGCGCTGGGGCTTGCCTTGTTGCTGCTGGCCTGCGGGGACTGCTGGGTCTCCTCTTCTCCCTTCCCACCCTCTTTCAAAAAACAACGCACCCCAAAACCCGTATGCAGACCAGACTGATGCACCTAGGTGGGAGCGGGCAGAGAGTGGACAATAACGCCTGGGCAGGCTCCAAGCTGCCCTTGGCCTCGCACCGGCTGCATCAGAGCGCAGCGCAACAGCAACGATGCAGCGGCGGGCACCGGCGCACGGCAACCTGCTCCTCCACCGCCTGGCCTGGGCTCAGACCGAACCTTCCCTCTGGCACGGCCGAGCGGTCCCCGCTTGATAGAGCTGGGCTGCGGTGGCACCACCTGCGGTGGCACCTGCCACCCCCCACCGGAGCCTGCCTGGCACCGCCGGCGAGTGCGCAAGAGACGTGGGCATGCCGGGGGGGAGGCAGCAACTGGATGCGTGGGGCAAGAGAAGCCGTAGCCAAGCTTTGCGGGGGTGGATGGAGGCTTTCGGGGCTTGGGGGAGGTAGCTCTGCTTCTTAGCATCGCCTGTAGGAGAGATCAGCCCCAGGCTGTGCCCTGCGTCCAGCAGATGCAGGTGGCTAAACGTCAGGAGCGTGCTCCCAGGAGCCCCGCTGAGAAGGGGCACAGGACTGTGTCCCAAGGACAAAGGTTGCCCTGCTCTCAGAGTCGTTGGGGTGCCCATGGACGTCCACCCCAGCCCCCAGTTACTCCCCAGCTGTCATCCATCAGAAAGAGCCTCCCGTGGGGCACAGGTCACGTTTTGGGGATGAGTGTTCCTGCTTTCCAGCTTGGCTGAGCGTCCGGATTGGATGGGAGAACAATGTTTGGCATATCTTTGCTAACCACAGACCTGCAGATGTGGAAGGGGGCACACTGGGGGCCTTCTGCCACCCAAAAGAAACCCAAGATGGCTGGGGGCCAATGGCACAGGGGTGAACATGCTCTCCTTGGCTGTGTGAGCACCAGGGAAGAGGGTGAGAGAAGCCCTCAATGCGTGCATGTTGGCTTGCTGAAGCACTATGAGGAGAGGCCAAAATAATTGAGGGGAGTATCCCAAAGGGAAGAGTTTTGCAGCCCCTTCCTATGGGAACCAGCCCAGACAGGAGTCCCTAAGGGAGAGACTTCCTCTCACATGGTGAGAGGAAAAACAGAGAGAAGCCTCTTTCCTACTTGGCTCACTGGAAGCACCACCAGGTCCTGCACAGCAGCCACTGCTGGCTCTGCACCCCACTCACTGGGGTCCCCGTGGCTGACTTCCCCCCCACCCACAGCTGCTCAACTCTCCCCACCGTGACAGATGCTTTCCCAGCCCCAGTGCCCACAGAGTCATCCAGAGCTCTCCCTTGATGGCAGCTGGCAGGCAGGGGAGCTGGGGACAGCACAGCATCTGCTACTTGCTTAGCTGCCTGTAGGTGACACCGAACTGAAAGCGAGGGGACAACGACAACCTGGGGCCTTTTACCGTCTTCCTGCGTGGGAGAGGCGTCCTCATCTTCCAGCACATCGTTGCCCTATGGCACAGGCGAGAGGCAGCCAGGGTTAGCCCTGCAGCACCCCAGCACCATGCCAGGAGCTGCCCCCGCGCCCCCACATCCCTATAGGACAATGTCCCTAGCCCTAGGGCGTGACTATGGACCATGTGGAGGATCCCGGATAGGGCACATCTCCACCACTCTGTGTGTCCCCAGGGCAGCCCCTTCCCAGCCCAGCCTTGGGGGCAATGTGGTGCTGGTCACTCAACTTCCCCAGCAGGCAGCTGGAGTTGATCACAGACAGGGTGCCCCTGCCATGCTGGGTGGCACCACATCTGCCAGCCCTGCATGGGTGGCCGTGGTTACCTCGGCGTCACGCTCCTCCGCCGAGATGCTGACGAAGTTCAGGTCTGGAGACTCCACAGGCGTCGACTGCAGGGAGGTGGGAAAGGTGGAAGGGAAACCAACCAAAGAAAGAGTGGTGCCAGTGGGTTTGGAGCAGAAGTCACATCCCAGGAGGAAGCCCTCACACCTGGGGGTGGTGGGCACCATCACCAATGCTCCCGGTCCCTACCTCTCCATCAGAGGCTGTGGCACTGGCAGCCACAGGCGAGGGGAGCATGTCCCCTTCCTCCTCCTCCTCTGTGCCAGGAGCAACGTAGGAGCCAGACATGGAGGACACGGTGTCAGTGCTGAGCTGGGAGTGCTGGCTCTGGGAGGAGGCCATGGACATGACGGACTGAGCCAGGCTGCTGCTGACAGGCTCTGGGGGAGAGCAGGGGCTGAGCAGGGCTGCTGGGCCCCCCCAGCCCACCAGTGCAAGTCGCCCCTGCAGCACCAGCTAATTGAGAAAGGGCTAAAGAGGAGGTGCAGGGCACAGAGCATGCCATGGAGGTGTGATGGGTAGAAAGCTGCCAGCAGCAGGTTGCAGCTCCCCATCTCTGGGTCCATAGAGTGATGAAGCAGGGGTAATTGTTGCCCCTATGCTCTCATCTCCCGCTCTATGGGGTAATGAAGCAGGGGTGTTTGGTGCCCT